>NC_136797.1:22700588-22712091 GCF_951216825.1 Electrona antarctica
GTGTTTAGACTTGCTTCCAGAAGTCAGCACCTCTGTTCATGGAACTCTAAGACTGGCGGTGTAACAACCCGTTATAGTATTGTGGATTTGATGGATTTAAAGAGTTTAATGTCTCAAACTGCTAAAGTATAGAAGGCCTTAGATCTGTATTAAGAAATGCTCTACTTACCCCCGAGGGCTGCAACACTTTAGAACAAAGAGAAATAAACAGGTCTAACCTGAAGAGTTTCCAACAGTCTTTTTCGCACGCACGCACGCACGCACGCACGCACGCACGCACGCACGCACGCACGCACGCACGCACGCACGCACGCACGCACGCACGCACGCACGCACGGCGCTATGTGCATCCAGTCAAATACATGTCAACCACAGATCCAAATATAGATCAAATGGTTTGGTGTCAGCATTTTGCTCACCTCTCTCCGTCTCTCATTCCCCGTAGAGACATCTCTCCCAGCATCCAATCTAATACAGCAGTCTTTACTGTATATAGCCGGAGCCGGGAAACTACACAGAATGTTTGATCAAGTGACACAAGGATATCAATTTAAAACATTCACGTTTTCAAATTCTAAAGAGGTTGAATAGAATACCTCAGCTCGAAACCCTATCACACCAACACGAGCAGCGGTGAAAAATAGCTAAGTACACCTCCTCAAGGGATGTACTTTGGATGTACTTTTACTTCACTTCACTTGAGTATATACTTCTACTCCGCTACATCTTAGAGGTAATATTGTACTTTTCACTCCACTACAATTATTGAAAACTTTAGCTATATTGACTTTGGCGCTGCGTACGGTAACGCTGGCTGCCTGTTGCTGTTGTAACACTTCCCCTCAGGGATTAATAAAGTATATCTACCTATCTATCTATCTATCTATCTATCTATCTATCTATCTATCTTTGCATATTTAGATTCACAAAACATGCATTAACCACTTAAGATATATCATCTTATCATCTATAATAAAGAATAAACATCTGATCAATTTGGCTATATACTTATACTTCTTTAATATTGCAATATTGCAATTTTTATAGATCCATCTTCAACCTTTTAAGGTCTATTCATACTCCAGTTTTAGGTAATATGGTGACCACCAAAACGGTGATTAGTAAAAACAAGAGAGATGTGTTCGGGGGAACGGTGGGTGAGTGGCTTACCGCCGCAACGTGACGTCATGTTGTAGTTGTTGGTGGTCACTTTATCACCTAAAACTAGTATGAATAGGCCTTTATCCGGACGCTACTTTTACTTGCAGCACATGCAGCACAGATAGACTTAAGAATTCCTTTATCCCAAGGGCCATTAGACTATATAATGAATCAATGGGGGCCGTAGGGGGGGAGACGAGGAGGGAGGGGGTTGGTCAGTTTATGTATTTGCTTTTCTTTTTTTTGGTGTTGTACTTTTTAACTCATGCCTTTTTAATGTATTGCTATTGCCTTTTTCTACTGCTTTCTATGATGTAATGTATTTCATGCTCATCATGCTCTTTTTATTCTGTATGTATGTTTTTACACTGGAGCTGTTGGACAAAACAAATCCAAATTCCTTCGGGATCAATAAAGTATCTATCTATCTATTAACCCTGCTAAGAGCTCTGTCAGGCTGTCATCTAAGCTGTGGAGCCACTGGCGTTCTAGCCTGTATGTACAGAGATAAATCCCCCATGTTTGTTTGTTTGTTTATGCTTTGTTTATTTATAGTTTGTTTATTTTGTGTTTTTATGTTGTATGTGTTCCGCCCTATGGACCCCCCTGTGAGTGTCTTGAATAAAGTTTGAATATCTATCTATCTATCTATCTTTGAGTAAAAAAATACAAATAATCTGAACACAAGGCTACTTCTCCGCTGTTCATAAAAAAACAAACAGTACACAAAATGCAACACTTCCACTCAACACGGGTCCCTCTGGGGGGCAATATGGGGGACAGTGACAAATTCGTTTGAATAATTTAAAACCATGGGTCGTTTTCACGAAACCGTGCTACTGAGCTAGTTGTCACCGCAGCTTTATCCAGGGGACAGACAACTCTATATGACTTACAGTCACACAGAAATACAACCTGGCCCTAATAAACCGAGCCTAATCCCACTGTACTGTAACTCATATCTATCTGTGGGATCAGCTCCCACGGCGCACGGACGCAGGCTTCTGGAATCGTACCTCCATTTTGGGCAGGAACCCTTTTTGGTGTTGTAAGCATTATGTTATGCTTTAGCTATCGGAAAAATAGCAGATCTACAAGCTCATAGCGCGCCACCGAGTGGCGCGCTACGAGCTTGTAGGTCTGCTATTTTTGAAAAGTCGTGAAAATGTGGCGCGAATCTTTGGATATATATTTCAGAGCGAACATTTTTAACTAAAATATTGGCTTCTGGGGGGTGTCCCTGGAACTACATAGTTTGAGATGGGGGTCCGTGGCCCAATAGAGATAATTCTGGGGGTCCTTGACATGAAAAAGGTTGAGCACCACTGACATAGAAACATGGGTTTTTCAGAAAACTGTCCAAAAGGTCCAAAATGGTTTAATTTAACTCAGAGTACCCATAAGGGTTGATTTTTACACTGACAGAGTGACGTCAGTAACACTCAGGATTGTGGCGTGTATTTTATTGGCATCTCTGACTCTCTTCCCAATCCTGGTCTCTCGGTTTCTATCTGCTTTCATTTCATCCATTAATACCGGGAAAGCATCTGTGTCTTTGTGCCGCGCTGCAGGCTTCTACATCTGCTATTTTAAGATTCTTAGATTTTTGTTTCTGTTTTTGTTTTGTCTTTACACACACAAAACATTTTGGTAACCCTTTCTTTTACAGTACAGTAATAACCATGAAATTACATGGTAATTACATGGTTATGACAAGGTAGTAAGGAGTAATTACTGTGTATTTACTAGGTAATTACATGGTAACTACAGGGTAATTTCATGGTTATTACTGTACTGTAAAAGAAAGGGTTACCAACATTTTCATATTAAACAAATACATAATATCACCTTGGCACAAAAAGGTTTGAGAACCACCGATTTAGATGGCATATGTTGGCATTGTTTTGACTTTCATTGCTTATGAGGAATTTCTGACTCATCACAGTAAATTCCACTACAAGATGAAAAGTGATTAAATCTGTATCTCCGCCATGTGATCACGCATGTAAAACACGTCTGTCTGTGTGTCGCGTACTACTATGTATGCCGGTCAGCTTCATACTTCTGGTGCAGGTTGACAGCAGGCCAAAGACCTCAATTTCGGAATAATTTGTCAAATCTGTCAACGACTTAAAAATATCATGTCATTGTTATTCTTCATTGCAGAGAAACCATCCCTCCAGGCTATATGAAGCAAACATCCAACAGGCTGGCCAATTAAAATGCTCCTGTCCCTCCGGCTTATGGGACGTACATACAGTATACCGGGGCTATAGCTGGCAGACATGCAAGTTCACATTACAGGTCAACGTTAGATTAATAATACAGAAATATACATAATGTGACAACAAACATTAAACTCATTCTTTAACCACTTTTACAGACATTAGACGGCGATAATTGCACCACAACTGATAATTGCACCTGATAATTGCACTGATAATTGCACCTCCGGGTCACAACTGGCTGCCTGAAGCTCACCCCTGTATCCTATACCTGCCAGTCCTGGCGGGAATTGCCCCATCCGGGCCTACCGGCGAGAGGCAGCAACCATGGCTAAATTATTATTATTATGGCTATAAATAAGTAAACACAGTGATTCTCTGCCAAATACACGCGGAGACTGTATTTGAACACATATGGACAAACCCACATCTTGACAGGATGAACACAGAGAATACACACATTTATGGAATGACCAAGTGTAGAGATATGGAATGGACAAGTCATTAAAACCCTCTTTATCTTTTGTCTTCTTGAAAATGTTAAATGCAACGCACAAGTACAGTACAATACCAGTAAGACACCCTGAGGGCATCTTACTGATGTTTTCGAGCCGGGTAGGTGTTATTTAGTTAGCCTTGGCTAATAAGCCAGACCGAATCAGCCGTTGGCAAAAAAAAAAATTGCCTGCCGGCGGATTACGGTCTGGAGAGGCTCAATTGTACGCCCATTTCCTACACCAGAGAACTGGTGTGGCCAATCGGGACACGGTATGCAATATGGGCGGGCTTTGGTACAGTGACGTTCAATGCTTGAGACCTTTGACTGACAGTAGCTCTGACCAATTGCGTCAAAGAGAAAATGTTTGAACCCGCTCCCCGGGAAACAAGATCCATACACAGCATCTCCAGACTCAAATACCACACGACAGTGTGATTTGAGTCTGGCTTATTAGCCAGGCTACTATTTAGTAAGCCCAGGCGGGGCCTCGGGCCAGCCCGGTTAGGGCCCGCAGGTATAGGACCGGGCCTTCATTTCTGGGGCCCTATAGTTTTTGCCGGCTGCTGCTAATAACTTTGGGGCGGGCCCGTCTAGAGTTTGAATGGGCAGTCAAAAGGGAGACATCGAAGAGGAAGGATGCATGGGTGGGGAAGGATTTTCATTTATCTATTCGTTTTATTCAATGTATTTAAGAAAAAACACCGTTAAAATGGGAGTTTGAAGTTACAATGCATGGGTTTGTATATGGGAAGTTGGCAAGGCCTGATTAAATGAATATTAAAGCATAATCAAGTAACTTATAAACTGTCTGGGGTGTTCTCAATAGCCTCAGTAGATGATAACGTGACTTCAAACACCTCAGATCAATGTGTGTACTGTACGGTACGTGATATGTGAACATGTGTTTACAGCTTCATAAACAGATTGATCCTGACATTTGTTTCACTGAAAACGATTCATGTCTAGATTTAATGAACGGCATTAATAGATAAAAGAAAGATAGAAAGAACAAAACAGGAGCAAAAAAACATGTTTTTTTTTTAAGGCAGCTAGTGTAAATTATATTTTTCACTTTGATTAAAATACCCATAAAGTACACGTGGGGACAAATGTCCTAGATAAACAACCTGCATGCTGTGTCCTGTGAGCGCATGTTCATTCATACGTGCGTGCGTACGTATGCTTAAAATTAAATTAAATTAAATAATTCAAATTATTAGGTGCCGGAGCTCATAAATCTAACTAAAAGTCATGCCTCACTTGGAAAGTGAGTAGAGACAAAACACATCTCTCTCTCATATTGTTGTACACATTGACGACTACTTTGACGCGAGGTCTAGGCGGGGCCCTTTGCGAGTCCTCTGCGAATAGCGTAGTGAGCGCAGGAGTCAGGTCACCCGGCTCACGGGCGCAACCCTGTTTTCCCCAACAGCGAGTGAATTGTGGCGTTTTACGAACGTAACTCGGTTTCATTTCAGCCACGGCCCATTCCCATTGCAGCAAGGGACATTTAGGGGAAAATGTGAACGCTGAATTAACCCATTTTGGGCGGGCACCCAATTTGGTGTTAGCATTATGTTATGCTTTAGCTATTGAAAAATAGCAGATCTACAAGCTCGTCTGCTATTTTTGAAAAAACGTTAAAATGTGCCTCAAATCTTTCAGAAAATTGTCATGATTCAGAAAACATTTTTTTTTAAATTTCGACGTCAGGCCCGAATGGGTTAATAATAATAGCCAACAATACAAAATAAAATAAAAACTATCGTATTGAGGTGACGGAGCACCTTCTACATTTCAAGGAGCACAGCAGGGCATGCAGGTATACACCGGAGCTCCAGCCAGCTCCGGCACAAATTACGCCCTGCAATATGTGTGTCTGCGACGTGCGTGTCTGTGCACACACACACTTGTGTTTGTGTGCGCGCAGATGCTAGCACTAGTACACATTAGGGCATTCACTTCTAGTCATTTTTACTAGTTGACTAGTTGCCTAGTTTACTAGTCAACTAGTTGTTTAACTACCTATTATGTAAAAAAAAATATATATATATATATATATTTTTTTTAAATAAATATTTGTACATTGAAAAACTGTGTACATGGTGACTATAACTATAATCTACCTGATCTTGAGGCCTACAAAATCGGGGAAAAAATAAAAAATAAAATAAATAAACTTTTTTTCTTATCAACTAGTCAACTAGTACCAACAAGGTCGACTAGTGGATTTACTAGTCGACTAGTTGCTTAATGCCCTAGTACACATGAAGCTTGATTGCGTGTGAGACAGTGTGTGTGTTGTGTGTGTGACTCACGGTCCAGCCCCCTCCGTCTGTGGTCATGTCACAGTAGACCTGGAATCCGGCCGGGTAGTGGACGGGAAACACAGAGTAGATGCCGTCCTCCCTCTGACCACTGGCGTACAGATCGCCACAGTCACGGGGACGCGAGCCTGGACATGCACGCACACACACACAGGCGCGCACGCACACACGCACGCACGCACGCACACGGGGGAGGAAAGGGTAAATTAGTTCCGAATCCACATGGAACGGAAAACAAGTGCTTGGATCAGTAAACCGGAACGAACTAATAAATGGAAGATGAGGTTGAAAATTGGATTACATGATGCGACTCCCGCTATAGATCCGTCTCTCCCACATTACAGGCTATACGGTAGCCTGTATGGGTCTCTCACAGAGACACGGCAGACTGGTATAGGTGAAACGTTGGCTTTTAACCACATTAACCACACTAACCACATGAACCCCTTTTGGTGTTAGCATTATGTTATGCTTTAGCTATTGAAAAATAGCAGATCTAGAGCTCGTAGCGCGCCACCGAGTGGCGCGCTACGAGCTTGTATAGGTCTGCTATTTTTGAAAAATTGAAGAACGAAGAAACAGCTTTTTCAGAAAACTGTCAGGATGTAGAAGACATTTGTGACCACACGCGATATAGAGCCTGCCATCGCGGGGGTGGCAATTGTTGAGGACAGCTGAAAAACTATTTTCTTTGTCCTTTTTTATTTTTCTGTCTAAAATAATCTGAAGCTATATTATTATTCATGTCATGTTAGAGCAGGTCTGTAATAAATGTCAGAGCTGATATCGACATATAAATATGAAATAAATGCTTTAACATGTCACTATGTCTAATGTTATAACCATTGGGTTAACCAATGCTAACTAGACATACGGCTTCCCTGCTATAGTATGCAAATTCCGCTAAAATCCGCCTTTTTGTACACAATCGTTTTGGAAGATAATACTAGTCTTTTACTAACTGGCTAACAGAAATAGCACAGAAAGAAGTATTAACAACGATATTTTGTAAAAAGTGTGTTTATTTTGGTCCGCCTAAAGCTAATTCATGCTAATGTTCCAGCTGGGGGCACTGTTGACCACAACAATGGAAAATGCGGAAATGGCTTCCTATTTCCAATAGCAGAAGAAGAAGACTCGAATGAATGTATTGTAAACATTGTAACATTATGTCACCATAACGTGGTTATTATTAGTTGCTTTGGAATGTACCTGCCATGAAAATTAAGGTCATAATAACGCAGATCGCATCGATATGTAATATAGCGCGATAATGTACTTGTTTTAGCTTACAGGATTGATATCAATATATTAGCTAAATGTAGCTAACGGCTATCATTGTGGGGTTGCCAGTTTCTGCGAGAGAAATAAGCAACCCGGTATATGAAAACAAGCCCAAAATAAGCGAAAATAGCGGATCTACATGCATACAAACAACACAAATCTTGTGTCTGGCATAAATTATTTTCAGATGGGGGTCTGCAGACAAATAATAATAATAACAGGCTAATGAAACAGAGGAATTAAGAGAAGAGCCAAGAGGGCACAATTTGTGCTGGGAGGGTTTGAGAGCAAACTGTCCTGTTGTCTGTTGGTTACTGTTTTTTTATTTTTTTATTTATTGCATTCATATAGCTCTTTTATTTGTACTCATCTGGAACATTTACATATAGGCCTAATTTATCTGCCACTGTTATTTTCCCTTTTGCATACTACAAAAGGCCAAATAAATACAGTAGCCTATTTTAAAAAGGAGAGATAACAGGCAAACGATCAAGATAACAACATTCTCTAATTGTGTAGACTTATTGTAAATTAAGTAATGCAGATGTTTAACAATTATGTATATCTTGAGAGTGTAAAATGAAACAAAATGGACCTTTTTAAGGTTTCTTTTTACACTTGATAGTTAAAGATCTAATAAGGGTCCACTTGGTTACCAACTCTCCATAATCAACTACACTTTAAAAACAAGCCCAAATAATCAACTACACTTTATTTTTGTCAGATACATTTTTATTAACAGGTTATAAATTATTATAAAATTGGTACAGTAGGCCTATGCATTATTTTTCTTTAGAAACAAGGCCAACTAATTATAATAAGCAGACATGGCAACACTGCTGGTTGACTAATGGAGAAATGAAGGGAAAACAGCGCCCCCTAAAGTCACAGATCACTGAACTAAAGCTTAGAAGTCCATTTTCTCTGCTTGGTCTTTTTTCCACTACTCCTGCAAGACATTTTTCTATAAGCCATATCTCCAAAACTGGTGGTTCAAACTGAACAACCAATATGTCAATTTGAAGCTATGATTCCATGCTTTCACATGACATGAAAAAACGGAAATTCAAAAAAATCCAATGGCAGCCCCTCGGTCAAATCTGGTCACATTTTTAGAATCTGATCTCAGGTCAAAATGGGTTAAACCTAGCCTCGGGAACCCAGGTGTTTTGTTTTCAAAATAAATAGAAAAGCCTGGGTGAACGCACCATTGGAAATGTGGCATAGGAGCGCTAAACCAATAAGTGCAGAGGGGGCGGGGAGAGGGGTGGGCACATAGGTTGGTGAACCAATCGGGAGCCGGCGTCCGTTTCCAGCGCTAGTTTGATCCGCCCCTCTATGCCAAGAAAAGGGAGCGTTCTTTAAGGCTATTTAAACCTAATCTGTAGTCACTATTTTTGGCATGTATAAAGTCATTATGAAATGTTCAAACACTTTCTAACTTTTTCAAGATAAAATCAAATAAATAATAACACATCTCCAGCCGATCTAGTAGCCGGTCTACTCTATTGTAGATTGGCCATTTTGGAATAGCCTAAATATAAAATAGGTAGATTAACTGGTTGACGTTTCTGCAAAACACGGACACATGAGCCTGTCACAGACATGCACAGAGCAAGTTCAGTCAGGGGAAATCAGTGCAGTTGCTGCCGGCCGTAAATTGGGCCGCCTCAGCATCACGCTCTCATTCACATGATTCACTCAGACAATCACACACTCACTCCATCTTCATACCGGCTATTTAACCCATTCAGGCCTGACGTCGAAAAAAAAAAAAAAAAGGTTTTCTAAATCATGACAATTTTCGGAAAGATTTGAGGCACATTTTAACGATTTTTCAAAAATAGCAGATCTACAAGTTCATAGCGCGCCACTCGGTGGCGCGCTATGAGCTTGTAGATCTGCTATTTTTCAATAGCTAAATTATAACAATGTTTAAAACACCAAAAGGGGTTCCCGCCCCAAAATGGGTTAATGGTTAATGTGGTTAAACGCTAACGTGACATGGATGCGTTCCAGGTCTCAATGGATTAAACTGGATGTTTTGCACTGTTCTTCCCGCTTGCTTGCTGCTGCACACTGATTCTGCTGCGCTGCTGTTGCTGTAGGCTAAACTTTTGCTGCTCACCCTCCTCCACGTTTTGGATCTGCTGTTTAGGTACGGGGGATTCGGAGTCCCTATGGTTGGGACTGATGCGCTTGATCTCAGTACCTAAAAAGCAGATCCAATTCATCGCCAAACCATAATAAATATATTGCTCATTTTATATTCAATGATATATATATATATATTCCATACATTCATGAGTTGTCCTGACTGAAGTTACATACTTTACAGATATATTGGCTATAGACCTATATCTCGTTCTGACCATATACGGTTCAAGGTTCATGGAGTTTTATTGTCATAAGTACAGAACGATTTGTCATGGCAAAATAAATAAAATAGACCTAAACATTTAAAAAAAAATAACTCGGGTGTCGGCAATAGGAGGGCCGCGGGCCAAAACCGGCCCCTCGGAAATTATTTCTGGCACGTGAGATTATTTTGAGAATTATGTTTTTTTTATACTGTACCACATACACGCTATTATGGCTATAATGTCCAAATAGAGAAAATTCCCACCTGAAGGATCTGATGCTTATTAAACTTCATTATATCCGAGGGAGCGAGCGAGAGGGCAGGCAATCTTTTTTTAAATGTTTTTTTTTGTGGCTTTCGCCTTTACACTTCATGGCGTAACACCATATACTACATGTTGGAAGTGACATACGATATAAACAAGCAAGCAAAAGGAAAGGTGAAACTGTAACAGCCTTTGACGATTGAATCTACACTCTGAGCGGTCATATTCGGCACATTGCTGGCCAGGCCTAATAGAGGGTATGCGCGTGACATCATCGTACCTGGAAGTTATGCGGGAACACCCACTGAGTGGCGAAAAACTACTTTCTGGCCTTGACAGCCCATTCATCCAAACAGAAAAGTCCTGTTTGGTTGCATTAAACAATGTTAAACTCGCCAACATTGCAGCTGAACGAAAAGCTTGAATTATCCTCTTTCTATCTGCAAAGTCTTTTTTTTTTTTATAGAGGGACAGACAGTAGGCTGACAGGAAATGGGGAGAGAGATGGGGGGGGGGGAAGACATGCAGTAAAGGCCGTCGGGATCAGGAGTCGAACCCGCGGCACACTGCCAGACTGGATTACCAGCCAAGGTGCCACTGAGCCACGGCCCAGGCCGAGGGCAGGCAATCTAACCTCCTATCACCAGGCTTTCCACAGACAACCAGCAGCAGCAGCAGCAGCAGCAGCAGCAGTCATTGCACACAGGTTGCTTGCAGCGCATGGACCTAATCAAATTCTTAGGTGGAAACATTCTGAAGGTGCTGCTTGAATGCTTTCACGGCAAAGCCTTTGTGTAACTTCAAAACGGCTTTGCATTGACGAGAAGGTATAAAAACACATCGTTTACTGTTCATATTCCTCTATAAACGGCCTGTTTTCACTGTTTCTTTTATCTTTTGTATAGTGTGCAATTTCTCTAGTTTACTGTTACTATAGCTGCAAATTATGCAAAATGTTTTAGCGCCCTGTCTTTTCTGCACAAGGCAGTAGGTGGAATCAATCTATTAACGTCTCTCTCTCTCTCTCTCTCTCTCTCTCTCTCTCTCTCTCTCTCTCTCTCTCTCTCTCTCTCTCTCTCTCTCTCTCTCTCTCTCTCTCTCTCTCTCTCTCTCTCTCTCTCTCTCTCTCTCTCTCTCTCTCTCTCTCTCTCTCTCTCTCTCTCTCTCTCTCTCTCTCTCTCTCTCTCTCTCTACATGATCCGCAATGTTCAGAAACGTTGAGATTCAATGTGTCTGTGGTTTGAAGAAACGTTTCAATGGCATTTTTTCCCCCGCCATTTTCTGTTTTTGTCTCTGGGCCGATTGGGTCAGAAACAAAGTTAGTTTCTTTGGGTAAACATGGTGGAATAGCATTGCCCCTTAAAGCTGCAATGTCACCGT
>NC_136797.1:22712291-22779791 GCF_951216825.1 Electrona antarctica
CGTGTGAAAATGGGTCCCCAGTGTGTCGGTTCTGAAAGTTGTTTCCTAAAATCGGTCCCAAATGTCCGACTTCTGGGAAGACGCAAATGGAGGAAAAGAGAAGGGCATGAGAGGGGAGGAGGAAAGCTGAGAATGTGTTGCTTAATGGAAAAAGATACGATGAAAACTGCGCACGCACACACACGCACGCACGCACACACACACACACACGCGCACACGCACACGCACACGCACACACACACACACACACACACACGCACGCACACGCACGCACACACGCACGCGCACAGACACAGCCCTTCAAAAAACCCAACAATCCAAACTTCAAAGATGAATTTTGTCTTCGAGGTTAATGAATAAAAGGAACAGTATAGAGAGACAGCGTTGCAATATGAAGGAGGCATGGTGTGAGCTGACAGATGTGAGCTGACAGAAGCAAACAAAGAGGAAAAAGAAGCACAGGATGCAAGAGAAGGTAAGTGATTGAAATTAACCACGAAAACCCAACGTTACAACCCTTTGTTGAACATTGTACCTCAGGGCATATAGGCCCCCTACATTTCTATCCGGGCCGTCGGGCGGACGGACCTCTGATTGACTCAGCCATAACCATAATAGAGTTCCCAATGCAGCTACGACCAAATATGGAGTGTGTTGTCTAACCTCAATGTGTCGTCATGGCATCAGGTGCAAACAAATTAGTCAGCTCCTTGTATGGGCCCATATGGCCATAATGTACTAGGGGATCTCCATAATTATATGGGCATAAAAGGGACAAGGACTGACAGATACCGAGATCTCCATATAGGGGCATAAAAGGGACAAGGACGGGCAGATACAGAGAACGTCCCACTGGGAGGAGACCCCGGGGAAGACCAAGGCGCGGTTGGAGGAAACACATCGACTCACTGGCCTTGGAACGTCTCGGGAACCCCCAGGCGGAAGTCACTAATGTTGCTTTGGAGAGGGAAGTCTGGAGCTCTCTGGTGCATGGAGCTGTTGCCCCCGCGACCCGACTACGGATAAGCGGCTGAAGATGGATGGATGGATAGATCTCAAGCGAACTTGAGCCACGAGAGGCGGCGCCGCCGAGCAAGCGAGTTGCCGTGCTGAACGTTGCGAAGTTCGATTGCGCCGACTCAGCGCCGTTCGAGTTATACGTCCCGATAGGCACAGAATGGTAAATCATGTTCTGGGGGGTGAGCGTTTGCCCCTACTGCCACTATTGGCACAAGTGGGTTTCACATTGGAGCCTCGCCATTTCTATGTGGATCCTGAGGTCCAAATATTTCCCCAGTTTATTTCTTTTTACATCTCAAGAGTTATATAAACACTGGCGACTTTACTGTGCATGTGTCAGAGAGAGAGACAGGGACATAAATAGAGACTATAGCTGTCTCTGTGTCATCGCCGTGCACATCGCTGCATGGTGGTGGGACAGCAGGGTGCTAAGTTATCAGCAGGCCAGAGCAGCAGCAGCACTATGGGTATATGGGCACTATTGCTGGGACACACTGCACTCTTAACCCATTTTGACCTGAGATCAGATTCTAAAAAATGTCTTCTACATCCTGACAGTTTTCTGAAAAAGCTATGTTTCTATGTCAGTCATTCTTCGATTTTTCAAAAATAGCAGACCTACAAGCTCGTAGCGCGCCACTCGGTGGCGCGCTATGAGCTTGTAGATCTGCTATTTTTCAATAGCTAAAGCATAACATGATGCTAACACCAAAAGGGGTTTCCGCCATAAATGGGTTAAAGCATTAACCCATTTAGACTTGAGGTCGATTCTGACAGTTTTCTGTAAACCCCCGTCTCTAAAATCAGTGGTTCTCAAACTATTTCATGTCAAGGACCCCAAACATATGTATTTGTCCACCGGCGTCGACCCCCCATCTGAAAATATGTTGTTCCATGCAGGGACTCCCAAGAAGCAAAGATTATAGTTAAAAAATGTTCACTGTGAAATAATATATATTCAAAGAATTGCGCCTATCATTTTTTCACGATGTTTCAAAAATAGCAGATCTATAAGCTCATAGCGCGGCACTCGGTGCCGCGCTATGAGCTTGTAGATCTGCTATTATTTAATTTCAATAGTATAACAACACGGCTAAAGTGGTTAAAAGCTAAAGGTGACACATGCGTTCCCGTCCTAGACGTGTTAAAGTATTAAACAAGGGAGAGAGCATTATTCCCTTGGCGGCGTAGCCTATAAGGAAGGAAGAGATTGTCTAGAGATTATGTATGCCAGCCTTCGCTGGGTCAAACTCCCGAATTTAACAAGAGCCATGAGAGTTCTTGCAAAGGTCAATTGTGACTTTTTTCTTTTTTTCTTATATGGTCCTCGGTTGTAGAGCATGTCTGGTCCCCTTGAAACGTGTTCCTTATGTAAGCCAGCGATACCGAGCTCTGGCATTTGTCATGATGATCATCAGCCTCAAAGGGAAAGCATGGCCCATTTAAGTTTAGCTTTTCCTTTTTGGTTTTTACAGCAGACTAATGAAAAACAGCAATAACAAAAGACTATATCGGGGAGCTAATAGTGATTAGTAGCTGCAATAAGGCTGCCCCAAATGAGACCTGTGCGGGCATTTCGTCTGTAATATGGCGTCCGCTAGTGTCTTCATCATACACACCCTAAGAAACAGGGTTGCATTTAGCCTGGAATCCAGACTGATTGCTATATTGGACGTTCAGCTTTTTTCTTCTTTTTACGTCACAGTCTGGCAAGCCTCCAAACGGGAGAAAGCGCCCCGTCTGATTGGTGTGTGTGTGTGTGTGTGTGTGTGTGTGTGTGTGTGTGTGTGTGTGTGTGTGTGTGTGTGTGTGTGTGTGTGTGTGTGTGTGTGTGTGTGTGTGTGAGACAAACGTATTCCAGGATAGGTTAGATTTGCGGAGGAGGTGGGGCTGGGTCTATCTATGCTGTGGTCATTCATTATTTATGGCTGAATCAAATACATGCCTTTCCCCCGTTGGGAAATGTATGTGTCTGATATGTTTGACAATATCACAATACAAAAAAATAAAGTATCTCAATGTATGAACATGTGAGAAGCAAAATGACCATTGTCAAAATCAGCGGATTCACCCGTTATCACTGTATTAAATAGACGGAATCAACCGTTATCAGGACATTGGAATACGGCCAATATGGCCATACTGGCATACTAGACATTGTGGTGTCACGTGTCATTTCCAACTCTATTGTCGGCGCATGGAAACTAGGGGCTACTAATATATACTATTCTCTGCCTATCGGGACGTAACTCGGTAGCCTTCGCAACGCTCGGCACGGCGCCTCGCGTCATTGACATCAGTGACACAAAAATACCATTATCACCCATCACAATAGGTGATAATGACATACTGAAACAGTGAGTATGCGGAAAATGTCCATACTGGGCCCATTGCATGGTCCTGATGACGGTTGATTTCGCATATTCTATGCACTGAAACAGTCGAATGGGGTGGTCAAAATCACGGCCGATCACGTCATTTTCAACTGATCGGAATCGGATTGGGAGCAAACAAACGTGATTGGGACATCCCCTAGTATCAATATGATATCCATATCATGATAATAGACTGTAAATCGTCTATGATTTGGGATATTGTATACTATTGTGATGTGGCATAAACGTGTTCTATAAAATATACATTTCGGTATCGGCAGATAGAATTATCAGAAACGGATCTGGAGCACACAAAACTTGATATATAGGGACACATCCCTATATTTGAAACCATCTAAAAGTGATACATTTAATGAGGATAGTTTCTGTCCTATTTTTAGCGTGTCGAAGCGGTTGGGAGGTTAGCGTCTTCAAGAGGAATATTCAGCCTGCGAGGCTTTCCGTAATTGAGTATTCTGCAGCCATAATGGCAGAGGCTCAAAGCAAGTGGGCCTGGCGCTGCCATAGCAGGTGCAGCTGCACTAAAAGGGTCATTAGAACCTGCATTCATTATAATGGACACCTCTGTCCTGCAGCTCCCTCGCTCTCTCTCCATGCAGCTGCCTTCAGGGGATGCCACTGTAGATTTTTATAAACGATGTGCCTTCCTGAATTGTCACTATAAATTCAAACGGTTTTGTACACTCCTCTGTAGATTACGGTGGATATAGTCACGACAATATTGCACACACACTACTGGGGATTGGAGATTGCTCATGTTGTATAGACTAAACAGAAACACTTGTTTTTTTTTTTATCTTAGACTCGAGTCAGCTGTATATGAAATGCATTGCTGATGCTGGCAGAGGAAAAGTTTAAAGGATTTCATCAACATGTCCCTAAATCCCCTATTTTTTCGGTAGCCTACTTGAATATTCCTAATCCCTGTTATGTAAATACATTGCCAGTTTACTCTTATTGTACTTTTTCATTCTTAGTTGTATCTCTTTCCTTTCTCTTTCCAACCGGAAATGACCCGGAAGTGAAAATCCGCCTCGATGTAAACAGATTTATAAAAAATACATTTGTCTCTGATTTCCCCCCCCCCCCCCCCCCCCCCCCCCCCCAGATTGCGTTATTGCTCAAAACAAGCTTTATTCAACAGCCCATAACTAAAGAACCGATGATCGCAGGTTTACAAAATGTATTCTCCGGGTGAAAGAAAAGACGATTACATGTCTGACCCTCCACACAGAATCTATTTACATCCGGGTCACGTCTCGGGTCCCGTGGGTCTTCAAAATAAGATACTGAGAAACACGAGCAGTGGCGGAATCATTGATTAATACCTGGCAGTTAATAATGTGTTAGTAGCTGAAAGACAATGAGAAAATCTGAGCTATATGAGGTGGGTATTAGTTAGATATTTTTACATATTTACTACTCGTTTACATTGTCTCAATACTGCTGGAATATTCCTTATTGAATAAAACGTCCAAATGTGCCTGGGCCATGGCTCAGTGGTCCAGGCACCTTGGCTGGCAATCCAGTCTGGCAGTGTGCTGCGGGTTCGACTCCCGATCCCGACGGCCTTTACTGCATGTCTTCCCCCCATCTCTCTCCCCATTTCCTGTCAGCCTACTGTCTGTCCTTCCATAAAAAAATAAAATAAAAAAGGCGAAAGCCACACAAAAAAAACATATAAAAAAATAAAAAATAAAGGTCCAAATGTAAAACCTGCGAACAGGAGATTTCACGCATGGTAAGGGGAAAACAGTCATTCTCTCTGTGTATTCATGAAGCATCCCAGACGACATTGTATAGCTGAAAGCTGAATGCTGAAGGTGTTCCATTCCTTCCATTGCCTGGATGCTCTGTCTCCATCTGTCTGCAGACCGCTCATCCCATTGCCTGGATGCTCTGTCTCCATCTGTCTGCAGACCGCTCATCCCATTGCCTGGATGCTCTGTCTCCATCTGTCTGCAGACCGCTCATCCGCTTCCTGGATCATCATGTCCTTCCTCTCGGGCAGAAACCTCCTATATCTCCATATGCATATTTAACCCATTTAGGTCTGACGTCGAAATAAAAAAAAGTTTGCTCTGAAAGAATATATATTCAAATATTTGTGCCGTATTTTTACGATTTTTCAAAAATAGCAGACCTACAAGCTTGTAGATCTGCTATTTTTCAATAGCTAAAGTATAACATAATGCTTAGTTAACCCATTCTGGGCGGGAACCCCTTTTGGTGTTTTAACTAAGCATTATGTTATAATTTAGCTATTGAAAAATAGCAGATCTACAAGCTCATAGCGCGCCACCGAGTAGCGCGCTACGAGCTTGTAGGTCTGCTATTTTTGAAAAAAATCGTAAAAATGCGGCACAAATCTTTGAATATATATTCTTTCAGAGTGAACGTTTTTTTTAATTTCGACATCAGGTCTAAATGGGTTAAAACACCAAAAGGGGTTCCCGTCCAGAATGGGTTAAACTTTTTTGCCAGCTGCTTGAACAGCAGCTGGACAACATGTTGATCTACCTCTACTAGCGACCATGCTAGACCGTGTTAGTGGCGTAGTAGCGATTTCCTAAGGCCAGGGGTGTCCTCACTTGGACTTGAGAGCTACAGTACTTTCAGAACGACCAGCTCAACAAGATCTACAGTATATACCACCAAAAAAATGATTATCCAATTGCTGAAAATAGTAAAAAAGAATATACCTTATGAGCTTTGGAATAGCGGTGCTGGCCTTACATATAAGACAAACCCAGACTTACCCATAGTCTGAACGGCCTAAAGCCTACTCTGAGCGCTGCAACGTGAAGCCCTATTCGCTGCATGCTCTGAACACTGCAACGTGAAGCCCTATTGGCTGCATGCTCTGAACACTGCAACGTGAAGCCCTATTGGCTGCATGCTCTGAACACTGCAACGTGAAGCCGTATTAGCTACATGCTCTGAGTGCTGCAACGTGAAGCCCTATTGGCTGCATGCTCTGAACGCTGCAACGTGAAGCCCTATTGGCTGCATACTCTGTGCACTGCAACGTGAAGCCCTATTGGCTGCATGCTCTGTGCACTGCAACGCGATGCTGTATTGGCTGCACACTCTGAACACTGCAACGTGAAGCCCTATTGGCTGCATACTCTGAATGCCGCAACGTGAAGCCCTATTGGCTGCATGCTCTGTGCACTGCAACGTGAAGCCCTATTGGCTGCATGCTCTGTGCACTGCAACGCGATGCTGTATTGGCTGCACACTCTGAACACTGCAACGTGAAGCCGCATTGGCTACATACTCTGAACGCCGTAACGTGAAGCCGTATTGGCTACATACTCTGAACGCCGTAACGTGAAGCCGTATTGGCTACATGCTCTGAACGCCGTAACGTGAAGCCGTATTGGCTACATGCTCTGAACACTGCAACGTGAAGCCGTATTGGCTACATGCTCTGAACACTGCAACGTGAAGCCGTATTGGCTATGATGTATCTGGAAATCACAATTCACATTAATATAGTATAAAGAACCATGTTTTAAACTAAAGTGGATCTTTGTCTCTCATTGAGAGAGTGACATGACATGTTTAGACAGGATGCCTGCATGGGCACTGCAGGAGGGACCCTAAAGATCTGGCTTGCTGATAGTAAACGGCCAGGCCTGCAGGACACCTACTGTTCTGTGCTTGCTTCCTGGTGACCATATATGGAGACAATTTAGGCATGTTTGACCACTTTAGACTTAAGGGGGGTTGGGACCACCTTTGCATTCTTCCTTTGATGTCTCTGTCTTTGAGTGTATAAGGTCTATTGAAAATGTTTGTAACAGTTAGTTCAGTGGCTCACACGCCGTGAGGCGGGTGGGCCAGGCCCATGGCTGTGAATGATGTCTTGTACTCTCTGAAAATAAATGGAACTCCGGAGCAACTTTCATTCTGCCTTTGTCTCTGCTGTTGGCTTCATTCTCCGTCCAGAGTGTTTTTTAGTCTAAGTATTCAAGGTCTGTGTATGGGCCTTTGATTGTAGATTATATTCTTCAAAGTGGTGCCGAGCTCGGTCGTGTTGATGCATTTTTGCGTCAGGCGAGAGAACCGGTGGACAATTGACAATTCAGTCTAATAGATATTTCGGTCGGCAATTTTTTGGACGGAGGGGAACGGCGACGACGACGGCGCTATGCGCACTGCAGTCGAACCAGCGAGACAATGGCGACGGCCTGCCCGGCGCGGTGGGGGGGGTTTCATTCATCACCACCACGACGGAGGCGGCCTGCACCGAGGAGCGGCGATGGGCAACGGCGTGATGCTCTCGGCGATCGTGACCAGAGGCGATGCTCGGCGGCTGGACGGCGGGGAGAGGGGTGCTACGGAGCACAGCGTGCCCCGGCCCGAGGGCGTTCGTCGGCGGTCAGCGGTCCAAGGGAGGCGATGGCCACTTCATTGACTCTTCACGGCGCGTCTCGACTCGACAGGCGCCGGCGGCGAGGCGTCGTGGCTTCGTTCCATTCGGCGGCTCGACAGAGCTGATCTACAAGCTCGCAACGCGGCGAGTCACGAGTTTCTGCCTCGCAGAGGCCTACATTCTCCTGTGATGACACTGATTCACTTTCTCGTTTTTTTAGTCATGTTGTATTGTCATGACTGAAAGGGAGGAGGTGATAAAGTGAATTCAGATCAGAATTCAGAATGAAAGTTTCCGGACGGGACAAAGGGCAACTCTCGACAACAGAGCGGCCTACGCCATGCGGTGCATAAGTGTACTGCACAATCACAACCTCGTTTGGCCCGTGTGCGCTGACTGATGACGAAGGTGAGACAAAAGGAGAAGAAACGTTACAGAAGATTCTATTATATCAGATGGATATCGTTCCATTTGATTCCAAATGTATGTTTACGTTTGTCTAGTTCAACATATAATGGGCATGTGTGTTGATTTTATGTGTCAGGTATTTAATTAGATAAGTTGGCTTAATGGGGATGATATGCCTAAGGGAGATTTGAAATTCTGAATAGAAATATTTACCGGAGTAAAATTAGTTAGATGTTTCTTTGTCAGGCGAAAGACAGCGCTCCTGTCGTACGCATAAGTGTTAATCGTCCTAATTGTGCATAACGTTCTTATTTTTGTTCGAATAAATTTGTGAATGGGAAAAGTCAACGAAGGTATTTCTGCTATGACATGTGGGGAAAACTCTAAAGTTATATAAATTACTCTAGGATTTTAACGTAAGTGAATAATAGTAGCATGCACGTTTTTTATATGTTGTTTCGTGGGTGTGAATCACAAAGAGGTGGTCAGGTCTCGCATTGGTCCGTCCATGACCTAAGGGGTCATGAAGTGAATGTTGTAAGTGCCGCAGTGCTGTTATTTGTACGAGCCTTGGGAAATCTAGAGTGTTGAAATAATTATAGATGATTTTTGCATGTCCTAAAAAGATGAGTTAACCAAACAAAAATGAATCATTTTATGGATGACTATGGTAAAATGTATACTTAACATTAACTGATGCTAAGAGCATCAGATGTAAAGTTTGAAGAACCGTAACACACTTTGTATTCAATAATTGGGTGCTTTGGAGTGAAGCAAAAGGGGTTGGATTCAGCGACGGTGTATTGTGTTTAAATGTCAGATATATGTTTACGGATTATCATTTATGCCAATGATCATGTTTTGAGTTATGTAAGTGAAGTTGATTACAGTACAGAGAAGTTAGGGTGTAAGAGAGAACACAGAAGGGAGTTCTATAAGCACACCGATGATAATACTGTAATGGAATGAGAACACTGGTAACGAGTTATGTGATTTGAATGCCTAGAAGTTTGTAAGCCATTTTTAATTCTACTGTAATTGTTTGATTTCTTTGTGTCATCTTGATGTTCCAGTCAGTGCCAAAGGGAGGACGAGGGTCAATAATTGTGTTTCCATATTCGTTTTATGAGGCATGGTTGCCTCAAAGGGAGGTCTGATGTATCTGGAAATCACAATTCACATTAATATAGTATAAAGAACCATGTTTTAAACTAAAGTGGATCTTTGTCTCTCATTGAGAGAGTGACATGACATGTTTAGACAGGATGCCTGCATGGGCACTGCAGGAGGGACCCTAAAGATCTGGCTTGCTGATAGTAAACGGCCAGGCCTGCAGGACACCTACTGTTCTGTGCTTGCTTCCTGGTGACCATATATGGAGACAATTTAGGCATGTTTGACCACTTTAGACTTAAGGGGGGTTGGGACCACCTTTGCATTCTTCCTTTGATGTCTCTGTCTTTGAGTGTATAAGGTCTATTGAAAATGTTTGTAACAGTTAGTTCAGTGGCTCACACGCCGTGAGGCGGGTGGGCCAGGCCCATGGCTGTGAATGATGTCTTGTACTCTCTGAAAATAAATGGAACTCCGGAGCAACTTTCATTCTGCCTTTGTCTCTGCTGTTGGCTTCATTCTCCGTCCAGAGTGTTTTTTAGTCTAAGTATTCAAGGTCTGTGTATGGGCCTTTGATTGTAGATTATATTCTTCAGCTACATGCTCTGAACACTGCAACATGAAGCCGTATTGGCTACATGCTCTGAACACTGCAACGTGAAGCCGTATTGGCTACATACTCTGAACGCTGCAACGTGAAGCCGTATTGGCTACATACTCTGAACACTGCAACGTGAAGCCGTATTGGCTGCATGCTCTGAACACTGCAACGTGAAGCCGTATTGGCTACATACTCTGAACGCTGCAACATGAAGCCGTATTGGCTACATACTCTGAACACTGCAACGTGAAGCCGTATTGGCTGCATGCTCTGAACACTGCAACGTGAAGCCGTATTGGCTACATACTCTGAACGCTGCAACGTGAAGCCGTATTGGCTACATACTCTGAACACTGCAACGTGAAGCCGTATTGGCTACATACTCTGAACACTGCAACGTGAAGCCGTATTGGCTGCATGCTCTGAACACTGCAACGTGAAGCCGTATTGGCTACATACTCTGAACGCTGCAACGTGAAGCCGTATTGGCTACATACTCTGAACGCTGCAACGTGAAGCCGTATTGGCTACATGCTCTGAACACTGCAACATGAAGCCGTATTGGCTACATGCTCTGCAACGTGAAGACGTATTGGCTACATGCTCTGCAACGTGAAGCCGTATTGGCTACATGCTCTGCAACGTGAAGACGTATTGGCTACATGCTCTGCAACATGAAGCCGTATTGGCTACATGCTCTGCAACATGAAGCCGTATTGGCTACATGCTCTGCAACGTGAAGACGTATTGGCTGCATGCTCTGTGCGCTGCAACGTGACGCCGTATTGGCTACATACTCTGAACACTGCAACGTGAAGCCGTATTGGCTACATACTCTGAACGCTGCAACGTGAAGCCGTATTGGCTACATGCTCTGAACACTGCAACATGAAGCCGTATTGGCTACATGCTCTGCAACGTGAAGACGTATTGGCTGCATGCTCTGTGCGCTGCAACGTGACGCCGTATTGGCTACATACTCCGAACGCCGCAACGTGAAGCTATGTGAGCTGAGAGAGGCTGGGGCACACAAACTGATTATAGACGTTCGAGACGTACGAGTGTTGCACACAAGTAGTGAAAATCGCTGTTTAAGCTGTTTATTATAGTAACAATAAAAAAGCAACGGTTTTGGACAGCAATGATTTCAGAGTAGAGGAAAACAATCCTTTCATTTATGAACTTTGTCATCTCATGAACATGATTTTGTGCTCGACGACACATGTTTTGGACTTGGGGTGGTGTGTTTATTTGACGCAATCTACTGTAAGTTTCACCTATACGGGAATTCCAAATACAGAAAATGACCCAGAGTGACCCAGGCGGAGTGGGAGCGACATCGGGACTTCAGTACGTGACCCATGAGGCGGAGTGCAGGGATAGTGACATCTGGACTTCAGTACGTGACCCATGAGGCGGAGTGCAGGGATAGTGACATCTGGACTCCAGTACTCTATTGAAGTGGCCACGTCGCTGCAGCGCAGAGGCAGCCGAGAGGTGCTTCAGTGCCGTCGGCGACGGAACTTCACCTAACCTCTAAAGGCCATCATTCTGTTATGGTGGAACGCTCAGCATTTCTATAGTGCCTTTATGCAAAGCACAGTACAATGTGCTGTTACTGTCACCGCGGTTCGCACACGCGCGCACACGCACGTGTAAGGCCAACTCATTCAGAGCAGTTTAGGGGCTCAGTGTCGAGGACACGTTGACACAAAGCCAGGAGGGATCCGAGGATCGAGTCGCTCAAAGGCCCTTTGGAGGTTCCCAGACGGACGCTTTGCCTCCTGATCCTCTCTGTATGCCGCCACACTGCAGAGACTGCTTATCATAACACTGCCTTAAAGGTTGACAGGGCATGTGGCTGTGTGCGCGCGTCCTGTTCCACTGCACGCACGCACGTGCGCACGCGCACGCACGCACGCACGCACGCACGCACGCACGCATGCACGCACGCACGCACGCACTGTTACGGTGCTTATGTATGTTTCCAGGTGCACGTCTACCTGTTATGTGCAAATGTGTGTGAAATATTCATGGGCTATGCTGCGAGCCGTCTCTCACACTCAAACTTGCCAACTCTCCATGTGCATGTCTCTCTCTCTCTCTCTCTCTCTCTCTCTCTCTCTCTCTCTCTCTCTCTCTTTCTCTCTCTGGTGGCATTAGCAGTGGAGTGTGTTATATTTGTGAGTGCTACATAAAGCGGCCTTGGCTCGGTGCTCCTTGGCTGCCTGTGCAGAGCAGGACCGTAGCAGGAGATTTCCCACAGGTCTGGTTCTGAAGGCTTTCCTGAGGGAAGACGCCTCGGGCTGCTCTCTCTCTCTGTATAGCCGTATGTGTGTGTGCCTCTGTCTCTCTCTCAGAGAGGGAAACACAGCAACACAGCCCAATGGGTACAGCATTTCTCAACAGTTTGTGATGCATTTTCTCCCCTTCTATTCCTTGTATTATTTTTTCTCTCTTTCTTTCTTTCACCTCTGCCCCCCCCCCCCCCCTCTCTCTCTGCCCAGTAGATAGAGCCATTTCTCATAGTGTGAAGACTGTTAGATGTTGGAGTAGATATACATATCTGAAGCCCTGAGAAAGCGGCTGACCTGCGTGCGTGCGTGTGTGCGTGCGTGCGTGCGTGCGTGCGTGCGTGCGTGCGTGCGTGCGTGTGTGTGTGTGTGTGTGCACAACACTTGTTACATGACAGATGTAGAAAGGAAGATGCTTGTGCTTTCTTTGTGCCTAACCACTTAAGCCCCACTCAACGATTTGTGCCGTATTTTCACGATTTTTCAAAAATAGCAGACCTACAAGCTCATAGCACGCCACTCAGTGGCGTGCTATGAGCTTGTAGATCTGCTATTTTTCAATAGCTAAAGTATAACTGGGCGGGAACCCAGGGTCTTTAACTCCGGTAAAGACCCCTGCTCAACACCGTGGTGCCTGCAGCTTTGTCGGCACACACAACTGGCCCGTGTTTGGGGGAGGGAAGCCCCAGGGTGGGGAGGGTACGCTGCACGTACTCCCACGGGCTGGGGGGCGGCACCCGTCAGCGGGGAGTGTTGGGCGGGAGGAGTGGAACGAAAGGCCCGCACACTTCCTCTCGGTGGGGGCTCCTCACTGGCAGGTGAGTCTGTGCTCAACAGCAGTGACAATGTGTATATGTCGAGGAATCAATTGGTTGATTCGACTTAATTGGGGAGAAAAATAACTGGCTAAGAACAAAATACCATGACATTATTATTATAGCCTATTATTTGATATCACTCACTCAGACTCGCCAACACACAAGGTATGGGCATATACTAATAATGACAACAGATCTCCATATATGGGCAGAAAAGGGACACAGACAGACGGGTACAAAGGGTACTTTGACAAAGCCCCCCCCCCCCCCCCCCCCGACGCCATGACTCAGAGTCGCAGACACATTGGTCGGATCGGCCAATGTGCAACGTATGTGGGGAATCGATGATGACCTACACAGCATAATGACATGACACCAGGCAGGGACATGCACACATAGACATCAAAGGGGGCTTCAGCCCCCTGCCCGTATACCCGTCTGTAAAACAACTGCCCTCTCCAGACCACAAATGCAGCATTTACTACATGGTGAAAGAAATGCAAATGCCACTCCTTTCCATGCCATACCGGAAGGCATGCATTCAGTCTCCTTGAACTTGAACGCAGTATTGCGTTGAACAAATTTGTTTAGAAATCCATGTCGTATACACCGCATCTCCACTAGCTAAAGAGTGCTGGGTTGCGCCCCGAAAATAGCTGATCTACAAGCTCTCAACGTGTCGCGCTGCGACGCGTTGTGAGCTTGTAGATCTGCTATTTTCGTCCAAAAGTGCCCTCTTACGGGATTTCAGCCCCTGCCTCTGCAACACTCTCTGACACCAGGGTTTAGAACAGATGTTTGTTCTCCTTACCGTTGGAGCAGCCCTTGAAGCGAGCCCCTCTGGCCGGCGCCCTCTGCAGGTCGGCCTTGACGCGCGCCTTCAGCCCCACGTTCTCCTTCTGCATGGCGTTGAGCGTGTCGCTCACCGAGTTCACCACCTTCACCATGTTGATCTGGCTCTCTGACAGCAGCTGAGAGAGAGAGAGAGAGACACAGAGAGAGAGAGACAGAGACAGAGACAGAGACAGAGACAGAGACAGAGACAGAGACAGAGAGAGAGACATAGAGAGAGACAGAGACAGAGACAGAGACAGAGACAGCGACAGAGACAGAGATTAGATTTTTTGATTTTAAAAGGTCCTTTATTAAGCACTGGTGTGTAATATAGACCAAAACCAGGATCTTATAACTGCATGCCAGTCTTAAATATATAATCACAAAATGAAAAAACGAAATCAAAGGAACAACACCAGCCTTGAAAAAGCAGATCAAAAAGTGAATAGCAGTTCATCATCGTCCCCCACTGTATACACAATACTCCCGCTATATTGCCCATTTTGCACTGAAACCCTCCAGTTCATCCACCATCTCATAATCGGCATATTCGACTGTGAGCCGTGCCTATACCAGTCCAGTCAGTATGAGCACAGGGTCCACACAGCCCTCAGGGCATGATTTCTTTGGCTTAGCCAGATGGCAAGCGAGAGAGAGAGAGAGAGAGAGAGAGAGAGAGAGAGAGAGAGAGAGAGAGAGAGAGAGATGTAGCTATTGTTACTGTAGTTGCATGAGACACATGAAGTTTCAGATGTGTTAGAATACACCATGTTAGCCTGCATGGCTCCAGACCACAGAGCCTTGCCCACTCACTGAGTGGACTGCCTGCATGATTCAGTCAGATACTCAGCTACAGGCTACCATTGCATAACGGCATGACGTTTCTTATGGACGAAAGGGAACCCCAGGCGTTTCAGAGTATGGGGTCAGACTCCCATTGGCTTAGGCAGCGTTTCAGAGTATGGGGTCAGACTCTGATCCCATTGGTATAGGCGGTGTTTCAGAGTATGGGGTCAGACTCCCATTGGCTTAGGTGCAGCCAATCATGACTAGGTCGCTGATAAAAAAGGGTCTGTTGTATGTCACCTGACAAAAAGGTTCTCTGAAAGCTGCAATCCTTAAAACTTCTTAAAACATATATTTTCTTTTATAAAATGTGATTTATTCCCATCTGTATGGCAAAGCAAAGCAAAGCAAAGTTCTTTGTTTACCCAGGGTGAATGGACTAAGCTCGACAAACTTGTTTACAGCCAGACCCTGCTCATAGAACATTTCATGGTATGGGTTCAATGCCTTGCTCAAGGGCACTTCAGCGGTGGTAATTTTAACGTGCCGGTCCGGGGATACGAACTGGCGACCTTCCGATAACAAGACCGCTCCGCAAACCGTTCGGCCACCGCTGCCCCTATGGCAAGAGTATGTTAGTAAAACATAAGCAGCACATCTGCAGAGGTTGCAGAGCTTTCTACTCGTCATTGAGACATTTTGACCCTGGTGACGGCTATAGGATATTTTGCTGACAATGTAAATAAGGTTATGTGAAGGAGCGGATTGCATACCATCTTTGGTGCCAGCTTAGTTGTAGGTAGAACACCAATGGCCCTATCTTGGGCGCACCTCGCCCTTTTATCTCTAAACCTCTTTGCACATATATTTTATTTATCTTAAAAAACATTTTTAAATAGTTCAACTATAGCCAATCTACATGTAGATCGGCCAATTGGAACTGTTTAATGTTAATTTAAATCTGAGAGTGTACAAATAGAACCAAATGGACCCGTACACTCTCAGAGTTACAGACCCATAAGGGTCCATTTTGGTTCCAAACTATAATTTAGCTGGGGGACCCCCTGGAACTCCATCAAGGACCCCACTTTGGGAAGCACTGCTTTACACCACTGCTGTTACGCAGTGCTGTTGATTGCTCTATAGGAACAGAGTAGCAAGGTGCGGGGTGAGGAAGGCAGGTGATGAATGTGCGTGCCTGGTCTGGCCTGGAGAGAGAGAGAGAGAGAGAGAGAGAGAGAGAGAGAGAGAGAGAGAGAGAGAGAGAGAGAGAGAGAGAGAGAGAGAGAGAGAGAGAGAGAAGGAGGGAAGCCTTCCTGCCCCACTCTGCTCTGCCCTTTACTATATGCGGCTTTTGTCAACACTGCATATTGTGGATAGGTCATCCTCTGGCACCGTCCTATTTGGTCATTGACTTCACACCGCCTAAAGTACTGCCCCCCAACCGCCCACAACACACACACACACACACACACACACACACAGTAGTGGACAGTCCACACAAACATGTACATACACACACACAGACCTGAACTGTCCAAAGTCAGAGATAAGATAAGCGGTTGCAATCATGCCGTCCTGTGGCACGCGTGCGTGCGTGTGTGCGTGCGTGCGAGAGAAGGTGGTTAACTGTGTTAGACACAAAGCCCCAGCAGCCGTTCACTGGCCTCAATAAGCATGCAGCTCACCCCAGAGTCACTGTGGGCAACACCACAATCACATTACTCACACACACACACACACACACACACACACACACACACACACACACACACACACACACACACACACACACACACACACACACACACACACACACACACACACACACACACACACACACACACACACACACACACACACACACACACACACACACACACACACACACACACACACACACACACACACACACACACACACAGAGAGAAGGATGACCCATTTTTTACGGAGAAACTGGGCAAGATGCACCAGAGTAAATTGGGTTTTCTGCTATGTGGGATGTGCTATTGTGTGGCGTGATTACACATGCGTTATTATTTTTCTTTTCTTTTTTTTCCTCCAATATATTTGACATTTATATTAGGATGGAATACTTTTTATAAAGGCACTTTCCTTTTCCTTATTTCTTTCTTTCTTTAGTTTTGTGGTACATGTATTTGGATGTGAATATAGTGCAGAGAGAGAGAGAGGGAACACAATGCAGAGGAGGAAAGGTGTTTGGGTGCAGCACTTGGCTTTGCGCTATACCGTTTATACCAGCGCTTCTCAACATGTGGGTCAGGGACCACTGGTGGGCCGCAGGGATATTGCCTCATACACATAATTTGAATATCCCGCTACTGCTTTACACTCTGAATCCAGCCGATCCCCAGGTTCAGAACACTTATTTGTGTCACGGTGTGTCAGGTGAGGACCCAGAAGCAGAACCAAGAGGCAAACAGATGAAGTCCAATGACTATTTATTAACAGTTTGACTCCATAATACGATTTACCCGCATTTTAATCAAATATTCTACGCTGCCGAGATTGTTTTATTACCTTTAGATCATACGCTGAAGTATCTGGGCTTTTGATCGGCGAAAATCCGCCTAAAATAGGTTCCCCCGTGTCTTGCGATCAATCGCACCACCCGCCATCTTGGTACGCCACAAGACGGGTGCATAAGACCACATTCCATGAGGCCGTGTCTTCCGTTCACTTGCATTGGACTCAATTTCCCAGAAGCCCTAGCAGCCCAGCGAATGTGTCGATTTCCGGTTTCGACATCATAACAAGAAGCTCCTTCCACCAGCTTTGCGGCAAAGACGGACTTTCTTTTTAATTATTAAAATAGGGCGATTTAGACACATAAAACAAATAGCGGGGATGTCGTATTAAGCAGGGCATATCGTTTGATCAATCAATTAACAGCAATCAAGGTGTTTTAACACAAAACTCACAACACAGTGTAGCCGTAGCAGGTCATACGCAGACATCAGGAAACACAGTAACATTGACTATAATCTGGCAAGGGAAGACTGGACACAGGGCGGTTTAAATACACAAAGACTAACTAGACACAGGTGCAACATAACTACAATCAACATATCATTGGCTGAGACTAAACAGGACACAGGTGGAGAAGACTAGTAATCACAGGGAGGTTAGACAACACAGGAAACAGTAACTAGGGAAAAACAGGAAACACTAGGACATCACTACATAATAAACGTGTGCAACAGACTGATATCGTGACAATTTGTAATACTATTTAAATGTGTCAGTGTTTAGATATATAAACATGTTTAATCGCTTTAAACACTAAACACTTTTGGCGTTGGAGTATACAATCAAAATCCGTGTTTAGAATTAGAACACTAAACTAGCTGTTTGAGGTGTTCTCGTGAGGTTTTTGAGGTGTACTTGTGTTCTAGTGCATTTTATATGACCATAAATACACATTTGGCATTTAATCATTACACACTGGTGGTGCGAAAAATCGTGAAAATGTGGCCCAAATCTTTGAATGTATATTCTTTCAGAGCGAACGTTTTGAACTCAAATCGTTGCTTCTGGAACAACATATTTTCAGATGGGGGTCGGCGGCCAATTAATATATTTTTTGGGGTCCTTAGACATGAAAATGTCAAGGACCGTGAGAATGTCAAGTACCTCACCTGATCATCCACAGTGATCAGGTATGGGGTCCTTGACATTCTCATGGTGCATGGGAGCCAATTACTGGAGAGCTTTAGTTTTAGTAAGTTGTCTATGTTCATGTATGTATGCATGGCTGTTTTTGTTGTATATTGTTCTGTCTATTGTACTCTTTGCATATTTTATCTATCTAAAGACGTGCTCACACACACACATCTTCAGGCAGAATCGAAGCAGGGACACCGTGATTATGTGGCCAACACAAGGCACTCAGCTGAAGTGTAGATAGGGCTTAAGTGGTTATGACAGTGTTGCTTTTTATAAATAGAACCCAGGCTACCATGCAGAGGTATTGTACCTGAACGTGATTATACAATACGCGTGAGTCAGTGTGTGTGTGTGTGTGTGTGTGTGTGTGTGTGTGTGTGTGTAAAACAGAAACATGCGTGTGTGAGAGAAAGAGAGAGAGAGAGAGAGAGAGAGAGAGAGAGAGAGAGAGAGAGAGAGACAGAGAGAGAGAGCGTGGGAGAGAGAAGCAGAAGCTTTAAAATCATGACATACCTCTTCATACAGAACTGAAATGTCTTTTGTATAGGATGACAAATGAGGGGCACTTGTTGGAAACAAATGTTGTGAAAGGGCTCCATGAAAGCTTATATGACTGTTGAATTGTGTGAAGTGTGCGTGTGTGACTGTATATGGGCGAGCGAGTGAGTCACTACATACGTTAAACAATAAACATGTGTGGATGTGCATATCCCATTTGGTATAGGCAGGTATATCTTTATTATAGTTATCATTCTTGATGTGGACATCCATTAGGAGACAAACGGAGAGAGAGAGAGAGAGAGAGAGAGAGAGAGAATAATGTGAATTCAAAACAACATGATTTGAAATTCTAGTTTTTTCCTGAGTGAGTGCAAATCCGTCCTTGTGTGCCATGAATGATTTGCTTTTGTTGTGCGCACACGTGCGTGCTTTGCTTTTGTCGTGCACGCGTGCGCACATGCACACGCACGTGACGCGTGCGTGTGCATTCACTGTGGTTTGTCCCTATACGTAGGTTTCATGGGCAGCGTTGATGGCGAGCCAGCTAGACAAACTGTGAGTGTTATCTGCAGCTTCTCATTACGCGCTGCACTGACAAATCACTTTAAGTTAATGCAATTTGCTGTCATTATAGCCTTGCCATCTACATTACTTTATTTAACATTGGCTGGTGTTTATGGAAGTGCATATTCTGCCATTGTAAACTCTGGGAATGCGAGACTCTACATTTGCTATAAGTGCAGCTTATAAAAGCATTAATTGGCATGGCAGGTTTCACAGTTTGTCGATGTCGGGCGGAACCCTCGTACGTCCAAGAACTGTCCCTTATTTATTATTGTATTAACCCATTTAGACCTGAGCCCGGTTCTAAAAGAGCCCGGTTCTGAAGAAGCTATGTTTCTATGTCAGTGGTTCTCAAACTATTTCATGTCAAGGACCCCAAAAATTATATGTAATTGGCCGCCGACCCACATCTGAAAATATGTTGTTCCAGGCACCCCCCCAGAAGCCACGAATTGAGTTAAAAACATTCGCTCTGAAAGAATAATATTATATTCAAAGATTTGCGTCACATTTTCACGATTTTTCAACAATAGCAGATCTATACAAGCTCGTAGCGCTGCACTCGGTGCCACGCTATGAGCTTGTACTGTAGATCTGCTATTTTTCAATAGCTATAAGTATTACCCGTTTGCCCCAACGACTTCACATTCGACACACGCGTTCCACACCCCCGCAGGGAGTGCAGTGCCCGGTATCGAGTCAGTCGGACCCACGGTTCTCCAGAACCACCACAAAAGGCTCTGGTCAGGCTCTGCCAGTGGGCCCAATCAGCCTAAACCCCCTCACCTGTGCAATTTCCAGCCTCTGCCTCAGCCAATTGATTGCCATGGCAACCCCACACCTGCAAATTGATTACTTAACCACTCCACTTTAACAGGTATTATTAGGTTCCCAAGTTGCATCGCTCTCATCCTGAATGGGTTAAGTAAATGCAATTCGCTGTCATTAGCCTTGCCATCTACATGACTTTATTTAACAGTGGCTGGTGTTTATGGAAGTGCATATTCTGCCATTGTAAACTCTGGAAATGCGAGACTCTACATTTGCTATAAGTGCAGCTTATAAAAGCATTAATATTGACATGGCAGGTTTCACAGTTTGTCGATGTCGGGCGGAACCCTCGTACGTCCAAGAACTGTCCCTTAGTTATTATTCTATTGAAACATTTTAAACTATAGTGCAAATAGCAGCTCTATCGCGACACGTCGCTCATCTGTTGTTTTCGCTGCGTTTGTGTGACACTCGTGTATGATGAAGTTGTATAGGGCGTTCATTTACGAAAAACAACATACAGTTGAAACACGGAGATTCAAAGTTTGTGATCGACGGCAACGATATGCATTCGTAAACTCTTGAATGTACATAAGACCGGGAGAACTTAACTTGCTGCTTAGAAAGCAACAGTTATCGCTTATTTGCTGTAATAAATATCACCACGGAAGAGCATGGATGTTCTTTATACAGTAGTGTACACTAAACGTGAAGTGCACCGACTAAGTAAACAACACGGCTTAAGTGGCCAATGGAACAATCAATTTAGCAAATTTAAAAATATATCTATATAAAAGTTTCAATATTTTCATATTGATTCACTGATATGAGAAAAATGTAACAAATGTATTAAACAAATGTGCTTCTCAATTATTCGATTAATCCATTTTGGGCGGGAACCCCTTTTGATGTTTTAGACATTGTTATAATTTAGCTATTGAAAAATAGCAGATCTACAAGCTCATAGCGCACCACCGAGTGGCGCGCTACGAGCTTGTAGGTCTGCTATTTTTGAAAAATCGTGAAAATATTTATTTAAGAAAACTGGAGGATTTAAGTCAGGCCTAAATGGGTTAATCGCCGAAGTCATCAATTGAATAATCAACAGTTGCGACATAATTTAGTGTGAATGGGAAGGACCCGTTTAAGTTGAGCCCTAAACGTGAGAGATGAAAGCATCCATCACTGGAACATCTTAAAACAAGACATGGTTCCAAAACCACAAGCCAATCACATCGGTCTCCGCGTCTCATCCTCGCCTCGGGGGCAATGTGGGATATAGTTCTCTCTCTCCCTCTCTCTCTCTCTCTCTCTCTCTGAGGTGCAAGCGCCGGTACAACAATCCTCCTATGGGGGGGCATGTTGCACTCACACAGAGCCATTACTAACAATGGCACAGTCAGCTGCGTGTCACCATATAAATCACAAAGTCCCTGGCCACAGGCGACCGATAGATCACACAGTCACATCGGGGGTGTCAGGCCCTGAAACAGTGTCTGCGCATATATATCCCATTTTGACCTGAGATCAGATTCTAAAAAAATGTCTTCTACATCCTTCTGAAAAAGCTATGTTTCCATGTCAGTCGTTCTTCGATTTTTAAAAAAATAGCAGACCTACAAGCTCGTAGAGCTTGTAGATCTGCTATTTTGCAATAGCTAAAGCATAACATAATGCTAACACCAAAAAGGGGTTCCCGCCCAAAATGGGATATACACCCCGCCCGCGCCTCACTTCCACAGAACAGATCCATCAAGCCGGGTTGTCCCTGTGCTGCCAGAAAGCACCACCAGCAGCCCCACTTAGCCTCGCTGGCCCTTGCTGCGCTCTGCCGCGACCACCACCACCCGCTGAAAACAGAAGCACTTATAGCAGCCGGTTCTCTAGCCTTTTTCATGTGAAGGATCCCCCAAATTGATACAGTACTATAGACCGGTGGCCCGGCTGTAGAGCACCGGGTCCGTAACGATGGAAGTTGGAGATCCACGCCCGCACCCGGCTAAATACCCGTTGTATACCCGTGTCAGAGTAACCGCTCCCCACCCCATCTGTCTGTGTCCCTTTTACGCCCATATATGGAGATTTTCGTACGTGTCCCTTTATTTATATATATTGAGTTCTGTGTCAGGCATGCCCAAATGTGGAGTGTTGTGATGGCAGAACAGGCCAGCTCCATATATGGACTCTGGGCAGGGGCGCTGTCCAGAGCCCGGGCAGAGACCTTTTGTGGTGGTTCTGGACAACCGTGGGTCCGACCGACTCGACACCGGGCACTGCAATTTATGACATTTTTACCATTGAGCTAATTGAGCCTGCCTGCTTGCTCAGGGGATAAACTGAAAATGTGTCAGATACTGTATCTATAGGGGAGACATGACCTTTGACCTGATCTACTGTAAAGGTCACAATAGAAGAGCAGGGAGACAGAATACAGTACAACCACCTCACCTTATAACCTCAAAAGTTATATTATACTCTACCATACTGTCAAGGAGGCAGACAGAGCGAGTTGAACCCATGTGCAAAGTCACAACAAACAAGAGTATATTTCAGAGTATTTAATGTAGAGACACTGAAGTTGTAGGCAGGAGTCAGGCGATAGGAAAACAACAAAGAAGTCAGGAGAGGAAAGCAGGAACAGGTGATGCATCGATGACAACACACTTGTGAACTGACAATGAGTGTCTGCTCTGAGTCCAGTTTTATTGGAGCTGGTTTGATTGTATAAGTGTTCACAGGTGGGCTGATGAGGGAGTTGGAGACAGGTGTGTAAATGGGACTGCAGTGTGGTGGAATGGGATATGGGAGTGGCCAGCAGGGTGGAGACACAGACTGAGGGAGAGACAGACTGTGACACATACAGATTGGACAAAATTACGTTTGACTCAATTACACGTTGTGGATGGTGTATGGTGTGTCTCGCCCCTTTGGTCCTGTGTTCAACACTGAGTTGTAGGTGCAGCTGAGTTCAAGTGTTGACGTACCAAAGCCATGCATGCTATGACATTATGAATTATTATAACATACAAAACAACGGCACACATTGTTTTTTTTTTTACCACAGTGCACTGTGGGACCCAGCAGCAGCAATTACTGTAGCCGTCTCAAGAGAAATATCACCAGCTGTTCTTCTAAAAGGGAAATTTACATCATTTACATGTCTCTTCCGAGACAAAAGAAATGTTATTAAAAAAATAATTGTTCCAAAGTGCAGTCTTGGTTCAGTGGAACATAGTAATTAACAATAATTATATGTTTATTTTTTTATATTTGTATGATATTTAAGCTATTTTGTGTCTGATAGCCTATGCTTTTAGCACTTAATTTAAGCCACTTAAGGTTATTATAAAATAGCTCAAGGCTCTATTGCTGATTACTTAGGTTAGGACCCACGCAGTGGTGTCCGGTTAGAACTTAAACCAGGATGCTTCGACTTCTGCCTTCTCCCTGAAGCCGACCCTCTATATATTCTCCGACCAGGCTTGTCATGATGACTAAGCCAGTTAGATCTATCCATATATGGTTCTATCCATATATGGTTCTACCATATCTATCGATATCAGCACTAGGTCGGGCCCAAATATAGGGATTGTCATACTAAACATGTCATATATCATATAGCCCAACGTCCTAGTCAGAGTCTTCGTTACAGTTATGATCCTCGCTGAGGCACTTGAAGCACTTAAAATTAATACCGTAAATGACAAAATGACCAAAATGTTCATTTTGGAGATCTGCCTGACAGTAACGATATGCATAATGTAAGGGGGGGGGGGGGGGGGTTCATAGGTCTTATAAGTGGATCCTGGACAAATGATGCTCAGAAGCCGCTGCATTCATTCTGCAAAATCGAAGAACGACTGACATAGAAACATAGCTTTTTCAGAAAACTGTCAGGAAGTAGAAGACATTTTTAGAATCTGATCTCAGGTCAAAATGGGTTAAGCCAGTAGTTTTCCGTGCCAAGGGCCACGGACCCCCCATCTGAAAGTGTTTTGTGCCAGGGACCGCCATCAGAGAAGATTTGTGTGTAAAAACTAAAATCACACCCGTGTGAAGTGAAGTGAGGGGCGCTCTTATCATCGTATATCATCATATATCATCTCATTCCGACCAATTTGAATTTGCGTCCTCACTTTCATCTTCAATATTTGTGTTTACACACACACTCAAAACTTGCCATTCATTATCTATGGCATGTTTGTGTTGAGACAATGACGTAAAACTGGCCATTCATTATCAATGGCATTTAATGTTTGTGTTAGGACAATGATTGTGTTTTACACGCACCCTCAAAGCTGGACATATAGGAGGGGCTAGCACCCCTCAAAAATAAAATGAAAATCTAATTACATTTTTCAAAAAATGTTGAAAAATATAGCAGATGTACAATTATTTTTAAATAGCCATGGTACTGCAACACCTTTTGACCCCCCCCCCCCCCCCCCCCCCGGAAGCCCTCCAAGGACCCCTGGGGGTCCCCGGACTCCACTTTGAGAACCAATGCATTTTGAGGGAAATGCCATCCACTTCCGTCCATATGCGAGGGGGGGAAAAAATTTGCCATTTCTGTGCATAGAGAGATTCAGAGCCAACTGGCTTAGTACATCTTACCCAGTGTGTCTGATTGTATGCACTGCACATGGCTGGCGGCTATCAAATCCATTCAATACAGACTAGAGGGGCTAAGCCCCACAGGACGCGCACACACACACACACACACACACACACACACACACACACACACACACACACACACACACACACACACACACACACACACACACACACACACACACACACACACACACACACACACACACACACACACACACACACACACACACACACACACACACACACACACACACACACACGCACGACTGTGTGAGGGGAAAAAAGCATAAAATAATAACGTGTTAAACATATAGCAACGGGGACACATTATGTATATGATTACATCATCCGATGTGTGCATTTCTGCAACACTAAATAACACATTCCGGACGGGAACCCCTTTAGGTGTTTTAAGCATTATGTTCTACTTTAGATATTGAAAAATAGCAGATCTACAAGCTCGTAGCGCGACCCCGAGTGCCGCGCTATACAAGCTTGTAGATTTTCTATTCTTTTGAAAAATCGTGAAAATGTGGCGCAAATCTTTCAACTCCTTGGAGACCGCCAGCCTGTAGGGGCACTGGGCGCTGGATGCCAGACAAATTGAACAAAACGTGAAAGAAGAAGAAGCTCTTGCTCTAGTTCCGTTTTTACCGGAGGTAGAAGTCGGCCATTATGGATCAACTACCAGCACCGAGTATGTGTCTGAAAATCGTTTTTGATCGTCCGATCTCAAATTAGGGTTTTATGACACCCCGAATATCGCATTTTGACCAGATTATGAGCCATAATGCATATAAAGACGGCTTGCGTGCGTGCACGGGCGTACACGCCGGGATCTGTAGCTAGCTAAACATGCTACAAACATGCTAACTTGTTGGTTTTGATTCGCCGATAAACGTGGATTAAACAAAACTCGGCCGTACGTCTTAGGCACCCCGGACAAAGGTAAGTTCACCTCAGCTATACGTCCAGTCATCCATGGCACTTATAGTCTTTCAGAGCGAACGTTTTTAACTCAAATCTTTGCTTCTGCAGGGGGTCCCTGGAACAACATATTTTCAGATGGGGGTCCGTGGCCAAATACAGATAATTCTGGGGGTCCTTGACATGAAAAAAGGTTGAGCACCGCTGACATAGAACTGACATAACCTGACTCTGCCAGATTGCGGCAGCATTGAGTTCACAAGTTCCCTCCTCCTGCCTGCATCATGGGCTCTCAGCGGGACAAAAATCTGATATCTCCATAGTTATTTCGAGTTATAGTCTTGTTAGGTTGAGTTTACATTTGCGCCGTGGCACAGCTTCAATATGTCATAAGTCTCGCGTTGATCCCGCCTCTAGCGGCCCCATATCAGCCGCATATCGCTCCGGCCAGAATTGGTCCGGAGTACATCGTCTCTGCCCGAGAGATTCCAGACTCACCCTTCTGGCAGAATGCACATATTGTCCAGCAGGGGGAGTGGTTCCACCAGGCTAATAGAAACATAGGTTTTTCAGAAAACAAGTTTTTTTCTTTTTTAAATAATCTGTCTCATGTCTAAATGGGATCGTTTCTCCGCTGGTGGTAACCAATACTGAACAACACACACAGTGATAGATAGCAGGGCATCCCTCAGGAATTAATCCAGCCGTCACAGCCCTCTGTGCAGATCTGAGCCAGCGCTGATGAATAATTAACATAATATACCAGAAGCAGTGGCTGGTAAATGTTAAAGCTGCACTATTATTGTGATTATGTCACAGCCATACAACACAAAGCTGTGTGCATGGTTGTTGTTGTTGTTAGCAGCAAGATTCATCCACAGTTTAAACAAAAAAAAAACATTAAAGCCGCACTATACCACTATACTATATGTAGTTTTGGGTATCACTGGACACAAATAACATGGCAGGCAACGTCTTTGACTTCATTACCCAGGAGTCTCTGCAAATATAGCCTGGAACTCACCAATGCTTTTTATGGCATATAGGCAGCTCCCGGCAGGATCCGCCGGGAGAAACTATGCGCAGCTGCTAGACATGAGACTAATTAATTAGAGCGACAGAGAGCGAGAGGAGTGTGTGTGTATATGTGTGCATGTGTGCCAATTTAACAAAGGTGCAGACGATCAGAAATCAGCAGAGAGTGAGTGATGTTTGCGCTACTCTATGCCGAAGTGGACTCGGACCCAGACTTTTCTTTTCTCCCTGCAGGGAATAAAAACGTCTGGGTTTCCGAGGCTACTGCAAATATGTCCACCGAGGAGTAGCCGCAGGCAGTCAAGCCCCGAGTCAACAAATGTATGGAACTTGGAAGAATGATTGTTATTGCTTAAACATCTGATTTTGTGGGACATCATTTGTTATGTAAGTGACAAATGATGCTGCTTTAAGTTGTTACGCATAACCTATAGGTAGCTGTGGATTAGAACTGGGGCGATGTGATTTCAAATCAATATCACAATTATTTCAAACGTTCACACCTCGATTACAATTCATGAACGAAAAATAGCAATCTAAAAGCTCACAATGTGTCACAATCAACTGCATTATGAGATTGTAGAACGGCTATTTTATGGTGTTTAATCAGACTAATTGATTCAGTTGAGTATAAAACACATTAGATTATTTTCTGTCAAGTTGTTGAAATACAAGAAGACCCCAAATGAAAACCTATTACTCCTATTAGTTTTCGGGTTAACCTACACGACCAATACGAAGTGGTGTCAGGAATAGAGTCTGAGTCTTGGGTCTGGGCCTGCCTGTGGGTGTGACTAATAATTAATTGCATTTTTTTGAATTTTTATAGCACTTTTCCAAGTGCTCAAAGCGCTTTACAATGGTTCATTCATTCATACATTGGGAGGTGAAGCGGCGAACAGTCGACGCCAGCGTCCTCACTTCCCACATTCACACACCAATGGTGCCGAGCTCACACCGACCGACTCATTGGAGGCAATGTAGGGTTCAGTGTCTTGCCCAAGGACACTTCGACATGTGGACAGGAGGAGCCGGGATTCGAACCGCCGACCCAGGGATCATTGGACGACCTGCTCTACCTCCTGAGCCACAGCCGCCCACACGACTAGACTACTTCCAAGTTGTTGTCATATGTGCTTCTGCCCTGACTAATTGTCAATTTCTTGTCAATCCAGTGCCGTCACTCCCACTCATCTGCTCACTCCCAATCAGCCAGTCAGAGTGGAGCTTCACACCTGCACTCTGTTCGTTTGTCACACTCAGTCTACTTAAACCCTGCTTGTCTCCTTGTTATCTGCCAGATTATATTCCTGTGTCCCTGTGCTCTCTGCTCCTCTGCTCCCAGTCCCACAAGTTTGCCTGCATTTAGCCTTTTGTTTTTTTGACCACCTGCCTGCCTGGATTCTGACCTTCCTTTTCCCTGCTGGATATTGGATTTGTTTGCCAGGGTTTTTTGTGGATTCTGTTCATGGACTTTGCTGTTGGACTTCATTTTCTGTGAACTGCTGATATACAATTAAAACTCTGTTTAGCCTTCAACCTGTTTCCGTCCGCTTCGGGGTCCTAAAATCATATCCTGACAAGTGGGTTATTGGTTGTACAATTTTTCTTGTCTTTTTGTTTAATAGCCAAGCCCTAGTGTGGCTTATCATGATAATTCCTGCAGAGAACCTTCAGTGACTTCAAATGCAGAGTTACAATTTGGCCATTATAAACAGTGGTGGACCAAGTATATACTCAAGTAAATACTATAATACTGTACTATATTACTATAATACTAAATACTATATTGGATTTTGAAAGTATTCAAAATACAAATTACTAAGTACATTTTCAGAAACTACATTTTCAGGCTGCAATGCGGCCTATATTGCGCTGATCAGAGCAATGGTTACCGCAGGTTCTGGCCATTTGAAGTGTTTAACCTATTTTGGGCGGGAACCCCTTTTGGTGTTTTAAACATTATGTTGTAATTTAGCTATTGAAAAATAGCAGATCTACAAGCTCATAGCACGCCACCGAGTGGCGCGCTACGAGCTTGTAGGTCTGCTATTTTTGAAAAATCGTGAACATATTTATTTCAGAAAACTGGCGGATTTAGAAGATTTTTTTTTTATTTCGACGTCAGGCCTAAATGGGTTAATACTGCTGAAGCGCCCTATGTGTTCAAATAGCTGACCACATTCATGGCATATCCCTGAACAGAGTTTGTGCCAAGTTTGGTGAGGAGTGAAGAACCAGGGTGTCCATGGCCCCCCGGGGGGTGGGGGTGGGGGGGGGGGAGGCTGTATGTTTGTGATGGCTGCGGTCTGAGGTCGGCCCACCCTCTAGGCAATTTGAATACAGGATGAGAGAGTATTAATCTCTCTCAGAGAGAGAGGGGGTGGGGGGGAGCTCAGAGATGTATGTAGCTGCTGTCCATGGTGCTGAAGTAACTGTAGCTGCTGTCCATGGTTCCATAGTAACTGTAGCTGCTGTCCATGGTGCTGAAGTAACTGTAGCTGCTGTCCATGGTTCCATAGTAACTGTAGCTGCTGTCCATGGTTCCATAGTAACTGTAGCTGCTGTCCTTGGTGCTGAAGTACCTGTAGCTGCTGTCCATGGTGCTGAAGTAACTAGCTGCTGTCCATGGTTCCATAGTAACTGTAGCTGCTGTCCATGGTGCTGAAGTAACTGTAGCTGCTGTCCATGATTCCGTAGTAACTGTAGCTGCTGTCCATGCTGCTGAAGTAACTGTAGCTGCTGTCCATGGTTCTATAGTAACTGTAGCTGCTGTCCATGGCTCCATAGTAACTGTAGCTGCTGTCCATGGTGCTGAAGTAACTGTAGCTGCTGTCCATGGTTCCATAGTAACTGTAGCTGCTGTCCATGGTTCCATAGTAACTGTAGCTGCTGTCCATGGTGCTGAAGTAACTGTAGCTGCTGTCCATGGTTCCATAGTAACTTTAGCTGCTGTCCATGGTGCTGAAGTAACTGTAGCTGCTGTCCATGGTTCCATAGTAACTGTAGCTGCTGTCCATGGCTCCATAGTAACTGTAGCTGCTGTCCATGGTTCCATAGTAACTGTAGCTGCTGTCCATGGTGCTGAAGTAACTGTAGCTGCTGTCCATGGTTCCATATGTAGCTGCTGTCCATGGTTCTATAGTAACTGTAGCTGCTGTCCATGGTGCTGAAGTAGCTGTCACTAAGCTGTTGTAGTGGATAGGAACAGCGGTGAGCCGCACAAGTTTGGAAAATAGTGAAACTAGCAGGTCTAACTGTACAAGTGAAAAAAGGCTTAAAGTGGATATGTGTATGTGTCTGTCCCAAGAGTCCTTTCCTGGAAATGTATGAGAGTCAAAAGTACTATATTTGTGTTTAAAATGTGGCGGCGTGAATTGGAAGCAAGCACAGGTTCCGACTCACACTACACTTATGAAAGATGTTGTGCACTATTTGCAATTGGAAAAGATAAAGTTTGAATTGAGACGGAGTGAAGATGTCTGTAATTCAGTTGATTTACAACAACTTGTTGGGGAAGTTTGAGAGCAAGAGTGTCTGTCCTGTTGTTCTTTCTTGTTTGTCACATTTATATACCTTTTTTATTATGTATTGTATTTGGAACATTTACACTACCTGTCACTATTATTTGTATTTACTCATTATCCGTCAATGATATTCTGAAGTTATGTCATATACAAAATGCCTAATAAAAACAGTATTAAAAAAAATGTGGCGGTGTGCTTGCAGAAATACTAAAAAACTAAACAAACAAACAAATTTACTCAAGTAAATGTTCTCAGTTACTGTCAGTGTCCACCACTGGTTATAATAAATCCATGTATGAAATGGGTATTTCAAAGCATGCTACTGTATCTCACTGTGTGCTATAATAACCATCTAGCATAGCTATGTATGAGCAGGCTTAACCCATATTGGGCGGGAACCCCTTTTGGTGTTTTAAACATTATGTTATAATTTAGCTATTGAAAAATAGCAGATCTACAAGCTCATAGCGCGCCACCGAGTGGCGCGCTACGAGCTTGTAGGTCTGCTATTTTTGAAAAATTGTTAAAATGTGCCTCAAATCTTTCAGAAAATTGTCATGATTTAGAAAACATTTTTTTTTAATTTCGACGTCAGGCCTGAATGGGTTAATGTCTTTTGTAAAGGTACATATCACTTCACGGCTGAGAAAAAATATACCTGCTTCTCAAGGTTGATAACCACAACACAATGAAATCATTCAATGTGAACCTCGACCTCCGTGGAAGCCATATCTATGGAGGAGTTGATAGAGCATTTCTTTTTCTCCGGGAGAAAAGAAAATAAGAACATAAAATAGAATCACCTTCGAAGGTTGACACTGAGGTTACAGACAGGAGAAGAAAAAAAAGAAATGAACCAAATACAGTTCATCAAACTAAATGGGCTGTATGTCAATTCAGGAAAAGAAATGGTGGTTTTAACCCATTTTGACCTGAGATCAGATTCTAAAAATGTCTTCTACATCCTGACAGTTTTCTGAAAAAGCTATGTTTCTATGTCAGTCGTTCTTCGATTTTTCAAAAATAGCAGACCTACAAGCTCGTAGCGCGCCACTCGGTGGCGCGCTACGAGCTTGTAGATCTGCTATTTTTCAATAGCTAAAGCATAACATAATGCTAACACCAAAAGGGGTTCCCGCCCAAAATGGGTTAAATAGTCAATGCCAAAGGTGCGGGTTAATGAAATGTCATGAGACATCTACGGCAGGTATGACAAATGGAACAATGACAGACAGAGACAGATAGAGATGACATTTAAGATCACATCTAAAGGTAAAGGTTGCACAACAACCGGCATTGCTTATTAACCCATTTTGGGCGGGAACCCCTTTTGGTGTTTTAAGCATTATGTTATAATTTAGCTATTGAAAAATAGCAGATCTACAAGCTCATAGCGCGCCACCGAGTGGCGCGCTTACGAGCTTGTAGGTCTGCTATTTTTGAAAAATCTTGAAAATCTGGCACAAATCTTGAGAATATATATTCTTTCAGAGTGAACGTTTTTAACTCAAATCTTTGCTTCTACATATTTTCAGATGGGGGTCGGCGGCCAAATACATGAAAAAGGTTTAGCACCACTGACATAGAAACACAGGTTTTTCAGCAAACTGTCATGATTTACATTTTTTTTATTTCGACGTCAGGCCTAAATGGGTTAACCCGTTAAGACCCTGACGCTGATTCTACAAATCTAAACCTTTTTCTGAAAAACCTACTATGTTGCTATATATCAGTGGTGGGCAAACTTTTGCACGTAAAAAATATATATACACTGTATGCATTTTGCAGTATGTCTGTTATTTTTGAATACCCACCGCTAAAATCTAAAATGACACAGATGCTTTCCTGGATTTAATGGTTTAAGGCAGTTATTGGGGCGTACTTTCTTGGAAAGAAAGAAAGAAAGAAAGAAAGAAAGAAAGATCCCATTCTTGTAATGAAATTGTTATTAAAAACAGCTCTAATTGGGATGTGTCTAAGCGTTTTGCAAAACCAATAACTCACAATGATGATTATGTCACAGCTTGCTTATGTCCCAGCTAACGCCCTTTAGTGCTGTTATAAACATTAGCGTGGCCTGTTGTGAGTAATTACTTAATATTGATATTAATTCTTTATTTATATTCTCACGTCTTTTTCAAAACAGGCGTTTTTCCTGCAAGTTCCATCGTTGGCCTTGAATTTAAGAGCACAATTCCCTAACTGTAGAGTGTGCTCCTTGGAGCAAAGTTTGGAATGCAACACTTATTAGACAAATTCATGTCACAGCTATATCTTGATCTCATGACGTCAACCACAATGTTTACATTTTGGCCAGAAGTTGCAGGAGTTGTATAGCAAATAGTTGAAAAACTATAGTCTAGCACAAATGGCTGGGGCCACAACGTGAAGGGCCTTGTTGTATCGCCACCATGAGGCCGAGGCACGCGCACGCACGCACGCACGCACGCACGCACGCACGCACGCACGCACGCACGCACGCACGCACGCACGCACGCACGCACGCACGCACGCACGCACGCACGCACGCACGCACGCACGCACGCACGCACGCAAAAAAACAGTACGCAGACTTCGGTCGTCCAGGCCCTCACTCACTCTCTGAGGAGACGTATAATTATTCATTCCTTACACTCTCTCCTGACTTAAACCCTAAAATGCCAGCTCTCAGCAGACTTAAAGAATCTCACAGAGATTTCTTCTGGCGTCTGTTTCTAAATGTTCCCCCCCTCTGCCCGGCCCCTCTTCATGTTTGAAGCTCCTCGTTTGATGGACAGAGGCCTTTAGAGTGTTGGACGGGAAACAGAGAAACTCTGCAATGGCGAGTGTGTGGCCAAAGCTGTCTACTTTTACTCCTGTCTCAGGATTATGTTGCCGCTGTCGGGCAGAAACCTTGTATCTCCATACTTCATTCATTTTAAAAGGACAACTTTTGGGACAGGCAAACAGTGACCATAATACAGTATGTTAGCTTGTATAGATCGACTATTTTCACTATTTCGGAATGTGTTCGTTCCGTAACGAGTTTGGATATACAAGGTCTCCACCCGACACCGACGATGTCCTAGATCCAGCACAGAAGGAGAAAAGAATCCCTAGGAAAACGTGGGCTCTTATTTTTCTTCTAAAACTTTGAATCTCTCTCTCCCCCTCTCCCTCTCCCTCTCCCTCTCCCTCTCTCTCTCTCCCGAAGACGTGTCTTTACATTCGTATAGAGCACTGTTGCTAATTATAATGTAAGTTTAGCTGAACGATCTCAGTCCCATGTGAACGCTGCGTGCTGAAGCGCACTTCAAAGCACATGAAAGAACATGTACATTTCATACCCATCTCATTCGGTCTGCCACGTTCCATCGTCAATGTCATCGGCATGCGATTTTATACTCGTATGGATATGGAGCATCAACAGTTGACGAAATCACCGGGGTGGTTTTGTTCATTTCGGTCATCACCGGTTCTTATATGACGCCATCCGGGGAATAGTCCGGGTTCGAGTCCCGATCCTGACGACCTTTGTCTCTCCCCTCCCCCCCCCCCATCTCTCTCCCCCTTTCCTGTCAAACTACTGTTAATCAATAAGGGCAAAAAGCGAGACATGGCCAAAGCATTTCCGGGGGTCCCCAGACAAAAAAACTTTACCCCTGCTCTATTGTACAATCACGGCTGACACTGTCACTCCCCCCCCCCCCCCCGCCTTTGTACTGATTGTACTGATTGCACGGGTGACACTGCCAATGTCATGGTCAACTGTGACTGGGGGTTGTTTGTGTTGTGTCTGGGCTGCGGGTGACTGCGCATTAGTCTCATCAGTCCTGTTTGTGTTGTGTCTGGGCTGCGGGTGACTGCGCATTAAGTTTCATCAGTCCGACATACGTGGCCGGTTAAGAGACTCACCCCGTGGCTTCCACCTGCGGTTAGGGGTAGGGTTAATAATGACACAGGTATTTGCCTGTATGTGTATCTACAGTACAGTATGTATACATACAGGCAGTATTTTTTTTCTTTTTTCTGTTTTTTTTAGATTTGTTTTGTGGCTCTTTATGCCTTTATTGATAGTGACAGTAGCCAGACAGGAAAGGGGGAGAGAGAGATGGGGAGTGACACGCAGCAAAGGCCGTCGGGCTCGGGAGTCGAACCCGTGGCACGCCGTCCGGCTGGTTTGGCAGCCTAGGTGCCCAGACGGTTGAGCTAACCGCCTGGGCCTACAGGCAGTATTTTTAGGCAGTATATTGTTTGACACACACGGGAGCCGTGTGTTTGTTTCCGTCAAGTTTGTGATTCCCCCCCCCCCCCCCCCACTCTATGCGTTCATGAAACAATCTAAGTACGTTATTATAGGTCATAACAGTGTTGATTTAGTGGTTTGGTGAATTGACAGCACATGGTCGTTTGGTTAGGCCTCATTCACACTTAAGACACACTTGTGTCATGTGTCTTCTGTGTGTCATGGCCGCCTCAATGCATTTCCAATGAGAGTCACATGGTTTGATGACACAACCTTGTTGCATGGCTGTCTTCTGCCCTCCTCCCCCCATGATGGAACAAGGTTGTCTCGTCAAACCACGCGACTCCCATTGGAAATGCATTGCGAGCCGCGCGACACTCAGAAGAGACAGGAGACACCGAGGAGACATCGGCCTCTCAGGTGTGAACGGTGCCTTGAACGGTGTTTGTTTAGCTTCCCACTGTTTAGGCTACAGTATGTTTGTAATCTTTCATGGTGCATTTTGTGTTACTCTGGTGGTGATGATGTTTATTCGTTTTGTGTTTCATAATATTTAGACAGGTTTGGCGATAATCTTGTTACACAGAGTCGTTTTATTTGTTACCGCTTGTGACACTGTGTATAATAAGTACACGCTAGTGATTGCATCTTGTATTCTAGTGGATATTTAAGTTAATATCCGAGTACATGCTAATTCTAAGTGCTTTTTCTGTTTATTGTTTATTTCAGACCACACACCCATTATCACATTGTATGCCTTTGGAGATATCCAAAGCCTGAGCCTGATTCTTTGACCGGAGTATATATCCATATTGTCTGCTTCAACCAGTGTTTTAGTTTTTAACCCATTTTGGGCGGGAACCCCTTTTGGTGTTTTAAACATTATGTTATAATTTAGCTATTGAAAAATACCAGATCTACAAGCTCATAGCGCGCCACCGAGTGGCGCGCTATGAGCTTGTAGGTCTGCTATTTTTCAATTTTTCAGAACTTGTAGGTCTGCTATTTTTTTTAAATCGTTAAAATGTGCCTCAAATCCTTCAGAAAATTGTCATGATTTATAAAACCTTTTTTTTTTATTTCGACGTCAGGCCTGAATGGGTAAAGTAACCGGAGGTGTGTCCCTCTGTTACAACATGGGATAATTGTGTATACATTTTGCTGACATACCGGGTTGTGCTTTGGGGGCGGGACGGGATGACACTGTAACCTTGTGTTAGTGCAAAGTGCCTGTAGGAGCCAAAGGGCAGTATTATGCGTGTCTTAAAGGGGCATTCCACTCATTTTCAACATTTTACTATGTCATTAATATACCTTAGAGCTGTTGTGTGGAAATAATAAAAAGTCCCCCCCATTCTGTGTTTCCTAGAACTGGAGGTCTGAAAAAGATCATTAACATGGCGAAACACATCTTGATGATGTCATCAAGATGTGTTTCACCATGTTAATGTTTTTTTTTCCATAATTACAGTTCTAGTTAACACAGAGTGGGGGGACTTTTTTATTATTTCCACACAACAGCTCTAAGGTATATTAATGACATAGTAAAATGTTGAAAATGAGTGGAATTCCCCTTTAAGTACCAGGTCTTATTACTTAACTTCAGACCTGGAGGCGTAGTCAATGCTGTTTGGCCACTCAGAATAGCCAAATGGCATTGATCACGCCTCCAGGTCTTAAGTTAAGTAATAAGACCTGGTACTTAAGACACGCATAATACTGCCCAAAGAGTGCTTAGTCACAGTTATTTTCACTTGATTGGTGATGGGTGTGGGCACCGCATTGACGCTCCATTATTGGTGGGAGCGCCTCTGTGGGTGGCCACCAGATCAGGTCACAAATACAGGTGTCTACCAGCTCACTCTTAGGATGCTTGAACTTGGAGGCAGGGTGAGCTGGGAGCGATACTTTTTGTTGACCGCACTCGCACTTTATTGATGTTTTGGTTCATTCACTTTTGTTTGCTCACTGTTTAGATTTGGATTCTTTGCACATATTTATTATATATATATATGTATTTATTTAAATTGTATTGTAATATTTGGTGCACTGAACTATATATAAACATTTTAAACTTATGAGCTCGTTTGGACATGAATCATTTTATCATTGTTTGTGGCGCGTCATTACATATTGTTTTAGCTCCCAGGTTTAGCCTGCTGCCGGCATGAGTAATTCAAAGGGAATTCTTATCAGCCACAACAGTGCCAATTTAGACATTTAGCAGACGCTTAATCCAGAACGTAAGTTGCAACATGGTTAACATGAGCTACTGTAAGAAATCAAATCAGTCTAAACAGTATAATATAAAATAAATATATATATATATAATATGTACGTTAAAACTATACAGGATCTGTCTACATTACATTTTAGCCTTTCCATAGAAGCCTGCAAGGTCGTCAAGGATAGGGCAAGTGCGGGATCCGCTCGTAATTCTGACGGCGCGTTAGTCCGACAACGCGGCTTTGCGTGCAGTTAGGGTTGGGGACAGGGCTAGTAATGGGGTGAGTCGGACCAACATACCATCGGAATAATAATGATACTAGACTGGAACCAACCGATGCTTTCTATGGCATAGGCAGCTCCCGGCAGGATCCGCCGGGAGAAACTAGACACAGCTGCAGGACATGAGACTAATTATTTAGAGCGACAGAGAGAGAGAGAGAGGTGTGTGTGTGTGTGTGTGTGTGTGTGTGTGTGTGTGTGTGTGTGTGTGTGTGTGTGTGTGTGTGTGTGTGTGTGTGTGTGTGTGTGTGTGTGTGTGTGTGTGTGTGTGTGTGTGTGTGTGTGTGTGTGTGTGTGTACGTGTCTGCGTCAATTTAACAAAGGTGCAGACGATCAGAAATCAGCAGAGAGAGACCGACTCGGCCCCAGACTTTTTTTTTCTCCCTGGAAATAAAAACGTCTGGGTTTCCGAGGCTATGGCAAGTGTTACAGGGCTAAGGTGGAGTCTGAAGAGGTGAGGCTAGTTGTACATGTGTATACTATTGTATACTGTTCATTATTTATGGTCATTCTCAGTCTGTACACGGACAAATACAACACTGGCATATTAGGAGTCCAACTAGTGCCAGTGGTTCTCAAATGTTATAGTTAACAAGGACCCCCTTAACCCATTCTGGGCGGGATCCTGTTTGGTGTTTTAACTAAGCATTATGTTATGCTTTAGCTATTGAAAAATAGCAGATCTACAAGCTCATAGCGCGCCACCGAGTGGCGCGCTACGAGCTTACGGTCTGCTATTTTAGATGCGGCACAAATCTTTGAATATATATTCTTTCAGAACGAACGTTTTCTTTATTTCGAATGGGTTAACTGTGAGAGAGGACCATTCCATTTCAACACTCTCAGAGTTACAGACCTCATTCAGGGCTATAGCTCTTTGTGCTTCCGGGAGAATATTATTGTCGGCTCATTTTGTGCATGTCCACATTTTGACCAAAACGTCCACCCCAATTAAAGCCAGCATGGCGATGGAACCCCTGCGAGGCGAGTCTCACCTGTATGAGGCGCCCCTGCTCCGTCTGCAGGGTGTTGAGGTCCTGCCCCAGGCTGCCCTGGCCGCGGCGCAGAGACTCGTAGTCCATCTTCAGCTGGCCGGCGTGCGCCGACAGCTTGGCCACCTCCTCGGCCAGGCTGACCAGCAGCGCGCGGTCCTGGCCCTTCACCGACTTCAGGTCCGAGTCGTGGTCGGTCAGCGAGTGCAGCAGCGACGTCTGCACGCCCTCCAGGCGCAGGAAGTTGCCGTTGTAGTCGGGGCAGTTGGGGTCGATGAAGATGTTGATGCGCGAGCCGTCGCCACGCTCCACCGTGACCAGGGCGTTGGCCTCGTCCTGGTGGGTGGAGACGTGCGGCGGGCCGTCGGACATGCGCGGCGCCTGGTAGTGGTTCATGAAGAGGATGGTGCCCGTCACGGTCACCGCCAGCAGCACGGCCACGAACAGCAGGATGGTGCACAGCAGGTAACTGCAGCTCATCCTCTGTAGAGAGGGAGAGAGAGAGAGAGAGAGAGAGAGAGAGAGAGAGAAGGCAAGGTAATTTTATTTATATAGCACCTTTCATACACAAGGCAATTCAAAGTGCTTTACAGAATAAAAACAAATGCAGAGTGCAACAGTGCACTTCAAAAATGAACAAAGATAGACACAATAGACACAATTAAATACTGTAAGATAAAGGAGCGAGCGAGCGAGAAGAACGAACAATTGTTTTAGTAGAATAGAGGAGAAAACATCTCGACTAAAAGTTCTCGGAATCAATGTAATGTTTCCAATTTCTCTCATGGGCTTTTCACAATCATGCAAAGTGACTGACTATCTAGAAATTCATTTTCCATCAGAGGCAAGTGGGCAGGTAGGGAGGCGTGGGCAATCAGACAGGCTGATCGAGCGTCAAGCAGCCGCACTCCCGTGAAACCGTCGCGTTTGTGCTCGCTACACGCACGCACGCACACGAGAGCTCGATTGCGTGCCGTTTTTCTTCTTCTACACAGCGCCCTGGACAATGATGTGACACAGCTAAAGAAAGGCGCAGATCCCGTGGCGCTCGTCATATCATTTGGCTTAACATTTTACAGATCAGCCGGTTCACACAGAAAGTTCCATCAATAAATATAACAGAAAAATAACACTTTTCTCATTCTCTCTGCAGTATAGCTCCGAGTACCCCCAAGGACACATACCCCCTGGTCCATAAACAAATCCATATCTGTCAGCAACAAAATGTCACTCTCTCAAAACGCCTTACGAATGTAAGGCATAATTAAGGCACTTCCATCTAAACGGGCACATTTCCATTAGCATATGCTGCAGTGAAGGGTGATCGGCAGGAGGCCAGCCATAAGCTCACCCCTTCAGACGGAGAGAGAGGAGAATGACAACAATAGCAACAACAACAACAACAACAAAGATAGAGGGAACAATTAGTGCGGTATAAGATCCACAAAACATGCATGGGAGAAGAACGGGATCGAAAACGAATGAACAAAATGGATCCAAAGAAGACAGAGAGAGAGATAGAAATCTAATAAGTGCCATAATGTCGTTAAACATGTGCTATAAAAAGGCCTTTATGATCCAGCGTCATATTGCTGCTCACGCCCAGGAGGGAGAATCAATGGAAAGGAGCCAGCGATATGGCCTATACCTATATACAGTACATGATTAACGGCACCTTGGTCTCTCTGCCTGCATCCTCCTCCAAATGAATGGGCCGTGCTGCCGTTTCCCCCAATGGATGATGCACACTATGATAGAGTGCATGAGCAGCATCTCTGCGTGCGTGCGTGCGTGCGTGCGTGCGCAATATAAATGCTTGTGGCCATAAAATGTTTATTTTTTCATACCGCACCACATTGTGAGCTTGTACGATAGTTGTTTTTTAAAAAGCAGATGTATATGAATTGGACACGAATGATTGATATGCAAATTGACTGCAAAAGCGCATAGTGAACCGTGTTAATAGACAGCTAATGGTCTGCTTTATGGAAGAGTTTAATAGCTATACTTTAATCTCAGGGATATCAATCGTGTATTTCCAGAGCTATTATCCATCGTGTTTACCCATGTGCTGTGGACAGATGATCAGAGGATGTTGCGCATGTGTCAGCCACTATGCATATTTAATACATCTCTATCGGTGTCTGTCTGTCTTCAAACAGTTAAAGGACCACTTGTTCACTTTTCAACCTATCTTCATATAATAGGTCCTCACAAATAATCATGATAAAAATGGCACAGTTCAAAAACCCGTCCACCAGTGACATCATCATTGGGCAGATTTTTTTTTTAAACGAGATTTTCTTTTTACAAAAATGTTTAGATTTGTATTATCGTGAGAACGATGGTTTCCATTTCCGCATCGCAACTTTTCAGGACTAGAATGCCTGCAGCTTCTATTAGCTTGGTTTCCCCCTCGATGATGTCACTGGTGGACGGGTTTCTGAACTGCCCACAGCCCTCCTATGAGACACAGACAGAGTAGGAAAACATTGTGCCATTTCATCATGATTATTAGTGACGACCTATTTTATGAAGATAGGTTGAAAAGTGGTGAAGTGGTCCTTTAATTTAAATCAAAAGTGCTTTTATAATCCGTTTCTGAAAGCCTTAATGATCTATGTCCACAATGCAACTTTTTTTATTGAATAAAATGTAATTCAGTCCAATCCGTATAATATGGTAAAGTAGGCTTTTTTTTTTTACTCAAGTCAAAAATGTGAGTATATGATTTCCACCACTGCTATTTAAACCCTGTGGTTTGTTGCCTGGGGTTCATCATGCACACACTCTGCTCTATTGCGTCTGACAGCATACAATGTGACTGTGTGTGCAGACAGTAGCACTACTCTAGGGGGGACATGGTCGGGGTTGGACAAGCAAACGGCACTGCATCGCTGACTATATGCGCGTCAGTTGAAAAGAAAAAAATCTGTCACTTGTTATCCCATTTTGACCTGAGATCAGATTCTAAAAATGTCTTCTACATCCTGACAGTTTTCTGAAAAAGTTTCTATATGTCAGTCGTTCTTCGATTTTTCAAAAAAAGCAGACCTACAAGCTCGTAGCGCGCCACTCGGTGGCGCGCTATGAGCTTGTAGATCTGCTATTTTTCAACAGCTAAAGCATAACATAATGCTAACGCCAAAAGGGGTTCCCGCCCAAAATGGGTCATGCTCCATCATCACGAAAACCGTCCAAGCGTTCACATCTGCAGGGGCGAGAATGGAGGGAGAGAAGAGAAAAAAAAAAGAATAAAATAAAAATAAGATGAGGGGGATCCGTGTAGAGAACGCCTCGTAGGCACCGGAGATATGACAGATACAGTGTGTCGTGCATGGCTGTCGGGTCGGGAAACCTCGCATGTCCAAATCTGTTACATTTCAGGATTCACAATTTTCAAAATAGCTGCTATACTTTTGATGCTTTGGTGTGTTACGCTGCTGAAGTATAACCGATTTAGGACGGGAACGAAACTGCGTCACCTTATAGCTTTTAACCACTTTTTTAACCATTATTTTTAAACTGCAGCTGTTGATAAATAGCAGATCTACAAGCTCGTAGCGCGGCACCGAGTCCCGCGCAACAAGCTCGTAGATCTGCTATTTGAAAATGTGGCACAGATCTTTGAATATGATCTTCTTTCACAATTCACAGTGAACATTTTGAACTCATGCCTTTTGCTTCTGCATGGGAGGTCCCTGGAACAAACATATTCTCAGATGGGGGAACGCGGCAATATACATATAATTCTGGGGGTCCTTGACATGAAAAAGGTTGCGAGCAGCATCACCGATATAGAAACATAGATTAGATTAGATTAGATTAGATTCAATTTATTGTCACTGCACATAGTATACAAATACTTTGACAATGAAGTGAATAGTGGCGTCCAGCCAGAGTGCAATACAGTAATGCAGTAATGGAAATAAATACACTTGTATAGGTTTTTAAGAAAACTGTTTTAGAAGCTTAGAAGACGTTACTCTATAAGCCATATCTCAAAAACTAGTGGGTCAAACTGCACAACCAATATGTCAATTTGAAGCTATGATTCCCTGACATGATAAAAACAAAAATGAAAAAAATCCAATGGCAGTCCTTCGATCAAATCTAGTCACATTTGTTTAGAATCGACGTCAGGTCTAAATGGGATAATCAAGTAGGGCGTTCAATTTATGAAAACAAAGAATACAGAAAGTTAGAATATGGAGATTGTAACTCTGCGTGACAGTACTTGTACAGCGAAGTAGGGCATGCATTTAGGGGGAAGAAAAGCATTAAAACATTGAAATATGGAGAGAAGGATTCTAGCCGACAGCAACACTATTTCATTAGACTCACATTAGTTAATCCATTTAGGCCTGAAATTTTAAAAAAATGACTTTTTTTAAATGTATTTTTTCTGAAAAACCTCATGTTTCTATGTCAGTGGTTCTCAATATTTCATGTCAAGGACCCCAAAATTATATGTAATTGGCCGCCGACCCCACATCTGAAAATATGTTGTTCCAGGGGACCTCTCCAGAAGCAAAGATTTGAGTTAAAAACTGAAACTCTGAAAGAATATTCAAAGATTTGAGACCTACAAGCTCATAGCGCGCCACTCGGTGGCGCGCTATGAGCTTGTAGATCTGCTATTTTTCAATAGCTAAAGCATAACAGAATGCTTGAAACACCAAAAGGGGTTCCCGCCCAAAATGGGTTAATAACTATGAATATTAGATAGCTGGAATCTGTGCAGCTTTGAAACATTTAGGGCCCCATTATTATGCACGGCAATTAATTTCACAGTCGGAAATAGCTTGAAGATTAAAACGGAACGAGAAGTGAACAGTGAGTGACAAAAGGTTGAAGCCCCGTGTAATTGTACCGAATGTGTGTGTGTGTGTGTGTGTGTGTGTGTGTGTGTGTGTGTGTGTGTGTGTGTGTGTGTGTGTGTGTGTGTGTGTGCTGTATTTGCATGCGCTCGTCAATTAGCCAATATGAAAGTGTGTCTGTTTGCACCCAGCAGTGTGCACAGACGTCACACCATTCCTATTTTAATCCCTATACAGCACGTTTCTGGTTTTAATTGCCACCGACAGACCGACAGACCGACAGACCGACCGACCGACAGACCGACAGACAGACAGACAGACCGACAGACCGACAGACCGACAGACCGACAGACCGACAGACCGACAGACCGACAGACAGACAGACCGCAGTAGTGGGTAAAAAAAAGGAACAGTCAATCCACAGTGGATAGATATTGAGAAATATTACAATCTATGCCCGGTGAGGATTTTTATAAATGGACGGTAAATCTATAGGGTAAAGAAGGGAATATGGTTAATCTAGCAACTGCTGTTTATTTAACAGTGATTTGTTGCCATAGCAGGTCTTCAAAGCAGTGGGTCGCAAACCAGTAGTTTGCGGACCACCAGTGGTCCCTGAGGAGGTTCCAGGTGGTCCCCTGCTAAATTGACGGAGAGTTGGTAACCAAATGGACCCTTATTAGATATTTTACTCTTGTGTAAAATTAAACATTTGGTTTTATGTTACGCTCAACATCTGCATCGGGCCTATTTAATTTCTAAGAAGTCTATCAACGTTTGCCTTATCTCTCCTACAACATCAATAAAGCATGGAATTATGTTCAAACTCTTATCCACGCAACAATAACAACATATTCTTTAGTTTTTGGTCTGAGGGGCTAAATCTCATCTCATCAGCCTCGTCTGTGGCTCAAAAGCAGAATAAATAATGGGCCTTGATATGAAAAGGGTTGAAAACCACTGCTCTAAAGTGAGAAACCCAGTTGGTTCACATGGCCGTTTCCATTTACACATTTTGGACTGAGGCCGATTCTAAAAACGCCTTCTAAATCCTGACCTAAGTTTTCTGAAAAACTTCAAATATTGATATAGCAGCATCACAAAATTTGAATTTTTGAATACTGTACATACTGTACAGAACCCCAAAGGGGGTTCTCGCCCAGAAGGGTTAAAACACCAAAGGGGGTTCCCACCCAGAAGGGTTAAAACACCAAAGGGGGTTCCCGTCCAGAAGGGTTAAAACACCAAAGGGGGTTCCCGTCCAGAAGGGTTAAAACACCAAAGGGGGTTCCCGCCCAGAAGGGTTAACACACCAAAGGGGGTTCCCACCCAGAAGGGTTAAAACACCAAAGGGGGTTCCCACCCAGAAGGGTTAAAACACCAAAGGGGGTTCCCGCCCAGAAGGGTTAACACACCAAAGGGGGTTCCCACCCAGAAGGGTTAAAACACCAAAGGGGGTTCCCGCCCAGAAGGGTTAAAACACCAAAGGGGGTTCCCACCCAGAAGGGTTAAAACACCAAAGGGGGTTCCCACCCAGAAGGGTTAAAACACCAAAGGGGGTTCCCGTCCAGAAGGGTTAAAACACCAAAGGGGGTTCCCACCCAGAAGGGTTAAAACACCAAAGGGGGTTCCCACCCAGAAGGGTTAAAACACCAAAGGGGGTTCCCACCCAGAAGGGTTAAAACACCAAAGGGGGTTCCCGTCCAGAAGGGTTAAAACACCAAAGGGGGTTCCCACCCAGAAGGGTTAAAACACCAAAGGGGGTTCCCACCCAGAAGGGTTAAAACACCAAAGGGGGTTCCCACGCAGAAGGGTTAAAACACCAAAGGGGGTTCCCACCCAGAAGGGTTAAAACACCAAAGGGGGTTCCCGTCCAGAAGGGTTAAAACACCAAAGGGGGTTCCCACCCAGAAGGGTTAAAACACCAAAGGGGGTTCCCACCCAGAAGGGTTAAAACACCAAAGGGGGTTCCCACGCAGAAGGGTTAAAACACCAAAGGGGGTTCCCGCCCAGAAGGGTTAAAACACCAAAGGGGGTTCCCACCCAGAAGGGTTAAAACACCAAAGGGGGTTCCCACCCAGAAGGGTTAAAACACCAAAGGGGGTTCCCGTCCAGAAGGGTTAAAACACCAAAGGGGGTTCCCACCCAGAAGGGTTAAAACACCAAAGGGGGTTCCCACCCAGAAGGGTTAAAACACCAAAGGGGGTTCCCGCCCAGAAGGGTTAAAACACCAAAGGGGGTTCCCGTCCAGAAGGGTTAAAACACCAAAGGGGGTTCCCGCCCAGAAGGGTTAAAACACCAAAGGGGGTTCCCACCCAGAAGGGTTAAAACACCAAAGGGGGTTCCCACCCAGAAGGGTTAAAACACCAAAGGGGGTTCCCGTCCAGAAGGGTTAAAACACCAAAGGGGGTTCCCACCCAGAAGGGTTAAAACACCAAAGGGGGTTCCCACCCAGAAGGGTTAAAACACCAAAGGGGGTTCCCACCCAGAAGGGTTAAAACACCAAAGGGGGTTCCCGTCCAGAAGGGTTAAAACACCAAAGGGGGTTCCCACCCAGAAGGGTTAAAACACCAAAGGGGGTTCCCACCCAGAAGGGTTAAAACACCAAAGGGGGTTCCCACGCAGAAGGGTTAAAACACCAAAGGGGGTTCCCACCCAGAAGGGTTAAAACACCAAAGGGGGTTCCCGTCCAGAAGGGTTAAAACACCAAAGGGGGTTCCCACCCAGAAGGGTTAAAACACCAAAGGGGGTTCCCACCCAGAAGGGTTAAAACACCAAAGGGGGTTCCCACGCAGAAGGGTTAAAACACCAAAGGGGGTTCCCGCCCAGAAGGGTTAAAACACCAAAGGGGGTTCCCACCCAGAAGGGTTAAAACACCAAAGGGGGTTCCCACCCAGAAGGGTTAAAACACCAAAGGGGGTTCCCACCCAGAAGGGTTAAAACACCAAAGGGGGTTCCCGTCCAGAAGGGTTAAAACACCAAAGGGGGTTCCCGTCCAGAAGGGTTAAAACACCAAAGGGGGTTCCCACCCAGAAGGGTTAAAACACCAAAGGGGGTTCCCACCCAGAAGGGTTAAAACACCAAAGGGGGTTCCCACGCAGAAGGGTTAAAACACCAAAGGGGGTTCCCGTCCAGAAGGGTTAAAACACCAAAGGGGGTTCCCGTCCAGAAGGGTTAAAACACCAAAGGGGGTTCCCACCCAGAAGGGTTAAAACACCAAAGGGGGTTCCCACCCAGAAGGGTTAAAACACCAAAGGGGGTTCCCACGCAGAAGGGTTAAAACACCAAAGGGGGTTCCCGCCCAGAAGGGTTAAAACACCAAAGGGGGTTCCCACCCAGAAGGGTTAAAACACCAAAGGGGGTTCCCACCCAGAAGGGTTAAAACACCAAAGGGGGTTCCCGTCCAGAAGGGTTAAAACACCAAAGGGGGTTCCCACCCAGAAGGGTTAAAACACCAAAGGGGGTTCCCACCCAGAAGGGTTAAAACACCAAAGGGGGTTCCCACCCAGAAGGGTTAAAACACCAAAGGGGGTTCCCACCCAGAAGGGTTAAAACACCAAAGGGGGTTGCCACCCAGAAGGGTTAAAACATCAAAGGGGGTTCCCGCCCAGAAGGGTTAAAACACCAAAGGGGGTTCCCGTCCAGAAGGGTTAACACACCAAAGGGGGTTCCCGCCCAGAAGGGTTAAAACACCAAAGGGGGTTCCCGCCCAGAAGGGTTAAAACACCAAAGGGGGTTCCCACCCAGAAGGGTTAAAACACCAAAGGGGGTTCCCACCCAGAAGGGTTAAAACACCAAAGGGGGTTCCCGCCCAGAAGGGTTAACACAACAAAGGGGGTTCCCGCCCAGAAGGGTTAAAACACCAAAGGGGGTTCCCACCCAGAAGGGTTAAAACACCAAAGGGGGTTCCCACCCAGAAGGGTTAAAACACCAAAGGGGGTTCCCGTCCAGAAGGGTTAAAACACCAAAGGGGGTTCCCACCCAGAAGGGTTAAAACACCAAAGGGGGTTCCCACCCAGAAGGGTTAAAACACCAAAGGGGGTTCCCACCCAGAAGGGTTAAAACACCAAAGGGGGTTCCCACCCAGAAGGGTTAAAACACCAAAGGGGGTTCCCACCCAGAAGGGTTAAAACACCAAAGGGGGTTGCCACCCAGAAGGGTTAAAACATCAAAGGGGGTTCCCGCCCAGAAGGGTTAAAACACCAAAGGGGGTTCCCGTCCAGAAGGGTTAACACACCAAAGGGGGTTCCCGCCCAGAAGGGTTAAAACACCAAAGGGGGTTCCCCCCCAGAAGGGTTAAAACACCAAAGGGGGTTCCCGCCCAGAAGGGTTAAAACACCAAAGGGGGTTCCCACCCAGAAGGGTTAAAACACCAAAGGGGGTTCCCACCCAGAAGGGTTAAAACACCAAAGGGGGTTCCCGCCCAGAAGGGTTAACACAACAAAGGGGGTTCCCGCCCAGAAGGGTTAAAACACCAAAGGGGGTTCCCGCCCAGAAGGGTTAACACACCAAAGGGGGTTCCCGCCCAGAAGGGTTAAAACACCAAAGGGGGTTCCCGCCCAGAAGGGTTAAAACACCAAAGGGGGTTCCCACCCAGAAGGGTTAAAACACCAAAGGGGGTTCCCGCCCAGAAGGGTTAAAACACCAAAGGGGGTTCCCGCCCAGAAGGGTTAAAACACCAAAGGGGGTTCCCGCCCAGAAGGGTTAAAACACCAAAGGGGGTTCCCGCCCAGAAGGGTTAAAACACCAAAGGGGGTTCCCGCCCAGAAGGGTTAAAACACCAAAGGGGGTTCCCGCCCAGAAGGGTTAAAACACCAAAGGGGGTTCCCACCCAGAAGGGTTAAAACACCAAAGGGGGTTCCCGCCCAGAAGGGTTAAAACACCAAAGGGGGTTCCCACCCAGAAGGGTTAAAACACCAAAGGGGGTTCCCACCCAGAAGGGTTAAAACACCAAAGGGGGTTCCCGCCCAGAAGGGTTAAAACACCAAAGGGGGTTCCCGCCCAGAAGGGTTAAAACACCAAAGGGGGTTCCCGCCCAGAAGGGTTAAAACACCAAAGGGGGTTCCCGCCCAGAAGGGTTAAAACACCAAAGGGGGTTCCCGCCCATAAGGGTTACAACATCAAAGGGGGTTCCCGCCCCGGAAGGGTTAAAACACCAAAGGGGGTTCCCGCCCAGAAGGGTTAAAACATCAAAGGGGGTTCCCGCCCAGAAGGGTTAACACACCAAAGGGGGTTCCCGCCCAGAAGGGTTAAAACATCAAAGGGGGTTCCCGCCCAGAATGGGGTAAACAAAAAAGCAGGCACACAGATCTAGTTCAAATGTGATTATTTTGGGGCGGGTCGCGACCTGAAAAGGTTGAGAACCACTGCACTGTGGGATGTCCATTCTCAACGTCAGGTCCGGGAGCCTCTATGGGTTCCAACTTCCAAATGGACCCTATAGCTTGCGGGTCCATTCACCCATTTTGGGCGGGAATACCCTTTTGGTGTTAGCATTATGTTATGCTTTAGCTATTGAAAAATAGCAGATCTACAAGCTCATAGCGTGCCACCTAGTGGCGCGCTACAAGCTTGTAGGTCTGCTATTTTTGAAAAATCGAAGAACGACTGACATAGAAACATAGCTTTTTCAGAAAACTGTCAGGATGTAGAAGACATTTTTTAGAATCTGATCTCAGGTCAAAATGGGTACAGTACACCCTCAGGAGTTAAATTAGCCCCGGGATCTTATACAGCATGCAGGTCCAAGATATTGAAGTTCCTCATTAAGTGTCTTGCTCAAGGACACATCGACACCAAGCCCGGAAAGGAGCCTGGGATCGAAACAGGAAGCGTTCTGATTGCAAAGTATGACCGCTTGACCTCCAGAGCCAATGCCATTCCTAGAGCATTATCACACATACTGTATACTAACCTCAGAGAAACTCCCACGATCTCCGACAAAACCGTGTGTGCACACGCACACGCACACGCACACACCCTTCAATGGAGCCCAGAGGAAGAGAGCCTGGGGGCAGACTGCAGTGACAGTGATTCTATGTACACCAGAGGTGAAATGAGTCCAGAACATAGAGGCCCAGCTAGCCAGCCAGCCAGACCAATGAGTAAAAAAGTAATCACAGAAGTAATCCAAAACGTTTTTGACTTGAGAGCTACTTTCAAAATGACCAGCTCAACATGATCTACCCACCAAAAACATAATACCATTGCTGAAAATGGCTTTGGAATAGCGGCGCTGGCATTACATTTAAGACAAATGCACGTGGAATGGGAAAGGGGAGAAATGAAATAGGTATTTTTTTTTGTATTTCATATGTAATCTCACATTTTTGCGCAGCAACACTCTTGAAAACAAAGTATTGCATTGACCCTTTTTTATGTCAGTCAAACAATCAAGTAAACTTAATTCAAAAATTGTTTTTAGATTTAAATTAAATATTCTTTAGGGGCATGTCATGTGATCTACCTGCACAGCCATTGTGATTTACTGGTAGATCGCGATCTACCTTTTGGGCACCCCTGGTGTAGATCGTCTGTTTTCCAAAAATCAAATATCCACAAAGGTATCAAAAGGCAATGCATTGCTCAAAAAGGGGGAAGAAAAATATATATATTCCTCACCCAACCTTCCTTTGTCCAAAAGCTCTGACTTTTACGACCCAAACACTCTGTGGTTTATCAATTTGTGATTCTGGTTTAGTGTTGACCTTAAAAGAGTCTCTTTGACAAACAACCTCCAAACACTCATTTTGATTCCTAAAATGGAACCCTCCCCCCAGCCTCACTTCCTGTACTTTTATAGATGTTCCTGGTACCTCACTTCCTGGAACTATTGCTAACATGCTTTCCCCCACAGCTCCCCCTATATGAATAACCTTGTCAACAGAAAACGAATCACATATTCAACTAATTTCGTTGTACACGCCACAACGATGTAATGCAAGTTTATTTAGTATAGCCTACAAATGAAATAAAATAAAAACATGCATTTCCATCAAATTACCTCATCAAGGCAATTAGACAAAGACCACATATACCAGTAATCTAAAACAGATTGAGGGTCCTTATGTAGCCTCGCAGTGGCCAGACACAAATCTGCCGGTGCAAAAAATAAAAAATAAAATAAAACCCTTGGCAGATAACGTGTGATATTACTATGGCCAAGCCAGGCTCGTCCTTGTGGGGGTCCACATGTACTGTATGCAGCAAAAGTAATAAACAAAGCATCATTTTAACCACTATATCCATATGTTTGCTATATCAAAAAATGGTACACACAGCACGTCACTTTGTGACTTCTCTTCTGGGGGGGCCCTGGAACTAAACATTTTCAGATGGGGGGGGGGGCCCTGCAGTCAAATATAAATATCAATTTCTGGGTCCTTGACGTGAAAATGTTTGAGTATACCGACTGACTTGTATACTGTATGATTTCCTGTCTCCTTTTCTCTCACTTGATATGTAGACATCGACTGCATCATAAAACCCTTTCGTGCATGTCAAGCGGTGTTTTTATGGCGAGCCGAGTGCCGGTTGAATGATTGCATTTTGAGTGTGTGACTGTGGGCGTGTTTGCCCGTGGGGTGTGCAGTGTGTGCATAATATTCAGCGTTGTATAGAAAGCATCTGTGTGTGTGTGTGTGTGTGTGTGTGTGTGTGTGTGTGTGTGTGTGTGTGTGTGTGTGTGTGTGTGTGTGTGTGTGTGTGTGTGTGTGTGTGTGTGTGTGTGTGTGTGTGTGTGCGTGTGTGTGTGTGTGTGTTTGTGTATACACATTATGTCCCTACAATGTGAATATAATGGCCTCTCCCCGGAGAGCTGGGGGAAGAGAGTGGAAAGTCATCTGCTTTTCCTTTACACTACAGTACATATTCATGTCTGGGCCTATATATATATTGTGATCGTTGACTTAATATGGACAGGATTTATGATGGCGTGGCGATGCACACTCACAGAGAGAGACACCGGCGCTAACAAGACAAAGAAGACAGAGTGAACGGATTGGAGGAATGTAGACATACAGTGGGTTTTAATTTAATTTGAAGGCCCCCCCCCCCCCCCCCCCCCCGAGTCAATTCTCTGCAAATCTCTCTCTCTCTCTCTCTCTGACAGTGGTGTAAAGTAACTACATTTACATGTGCATTTACATAAGTACTGTACTTAAAGGACCACTTCACCACTTTTCAACATCTCTTCATATAATTGGTTCTCACTAATGTTCATGATAAAACACCACCATTTTTTCCTACTCAGTCTGTGTCTCATAGGAGGGCTTTGGGCAGTTCGGACACCCGTCCACCAGTGACATCATCATTAGGCAGATTTTTTTTTAAACAAGATTAGTTTTAAAATATATTTAGATTTGTATTATCGTGAGAACGATGGCTTCAACTTTTGCATTGCAACTTTTCAGGAAAAGAAAGCCTGCCGTTTCTATTAGCTTGGATTCACCATCGATGATGTCACTGGTGGACGGGTTTCTGAACTGCCCACAGCCTTCCTATGAGACACAGACTGAGTAGGAAAAAATGGTGGTATTTTATCATGAACATTAGTTAGGACCAATTATAGGAAGAGAAGTTGAAAAGTGGTGAAGTGGTCCTTTAAGTACAATTTTGAGGTATTTGTACTTTACTTGAGTTAATTCCAATTCCCAATACTTTTACTTCTACTCCACTACACTACATCTCAGATCCACATATTCATATATATGTCGTTAAATATTCTGATGAATTGAAAATGGAGGAACCCAATGGAAACAAGCCTTATAGTGCTTTCTTGGGTTTTTACTCCTCTCAGCAGACCTTGTATTGAACTGTACTTTCCTGTGCTTATTCTGCAAACGGTTAATAATCAATCAATCAATCAATCAATCAATCAATCAGATGTACTGGACTAGAAGTACAAGTATTAACAATTGGACATGCATACTCCAGCAAATAAGTAGGCATACCTCAAAATTGTACTTAAGTGCAGCACTTGAGTAAATGTACTTTACTTTCCACCACTGAGTACTGTGTACTACAGTAAATGGTAAATTTATATAGCGCCTATATCCAAGGCGCTTTAGATAGATTGTGCATTACATTTACCCATTCATACAACTATGGTGGCGGAAACCATGCACATCAGGAGCAATTAGGGGTTCAGTCAGAGTCTTGCTCAAGGACACTTCGACACTAACTCTGGGGGAGCCCGGGTTCGAACTGGCAACCTTGTGGTTGCCATCCGGCCACTCTACCCCTGAGCCACCGCACCGCCGCCCCACAATACATACAGTATAGCTACAGTATGTGTGGCTATACAATTCCTGTAGCCATGGCTGCTTTGGATATTGGATTGCAACATAAAAGAAGCTTTAATAAATAAAATAAAAAAGATGCGAACAATACAGTAAACAATCATTATCACTTTTATTGGCTTCAAAGGGAATAATAAAAGGATTTTTTTTCAAAGCTGTCTTCTCCTTTATGTATTGTTTTGGTATCATTATAGCAGCTTCTTCTGACGTGTCATACATAACATAGTGATACATTAATGCTTGAATATGCTCAATACACAACAGGCTAAATTTAGACTACAGGCTTACTACATGTGGTGGGGTGGCGGCAGAGTATTTGTGCACACTCAGCAGATAGTGTGTGCTGTGTTGTTGTCTGTGTGCAAGCATGCATTTGTTTATTTGTCTATATAGGGCAGTGGTTCTCAAAGAGGGGTCTGGGGACCCCCGTGGAACCTACTATAGGTCCCATAGGGGTCGAGAAGTGCCGTTCTCAAGACGTAAAAGGGTGACAGTTCGCAAAAAAAACGTAGTTTGCCGTCTTGGGAGTCAGAAAAGAAGATTAGGGGCTCTATTTCCGTCCATGCTAAACCCCTTATCCCTAAACGTCGGTCTTTGCTTTTTTTTTACCATTTTGAAAAACATTTTTTAATAGTTCAAATAGCCGATCTACATCGACACGTTGTGAGCTTAGTAGATTGGCTATTTGAACTATCTCAAAAGTGGTTTTCAAAATAGTAAAAAAAAAAAAAAGGCAAATAAGTTTCGGGATAAGTAAAAAAAAAGAAAAAAAGAATAGAGCCCTAGATCTGCTATTTTTGCATAGCCAACCTGCAAATAGATAAAGGGCTCCATTTTCGTCACCGCTAAACCCCTTATGCCTAAACTTCTTTGTCTTTTTTTTACTATTTTGCAAAACCTTTTTGAATAGTTAAAATGGCCAGTCTACAAGCTCACAACGTGTCAATGTAGATTGGCTAGTTGAACTATTCAAAAATGTTTTTCAAAATAGCAAAAAAAGGCAAAGAAGTTTAGGGATAAGGGGTTTAGCGGTGACGAAAATGGAGCCCAAAGTGTTTCAAATAATTGTGATGCTGTACTAACACATTTGGCTGCGGACTTTGAACCACCGCATGCCGTAGCTGCAGGGGATAACTCTGTAAGGTACATACACACTGGTATAAACCTCGTGAAAGGTTAGCCTGTGAAGAAGACTGCATCATAATCTGCTTATAACAAATAAGCTATCATTTGAACACCGGCGGATGTGCTATTCAAGAGCTGTGCTCCGAGGCGTTACATAACCCCCGTTCCACTATTGAACATTATCCTTTATAGTGTTCACGAAACAGAGCTGACAGCGATTTCGTGGCAAATCCCCGAAGTAGCGGAAAGAATAATAGTTATCATTGTCCCACTCAGCTTGGGGGGGCGGGAGTAGAGTGGTAATCAGGAAGTCCCAGGTTCGACCCCTCGGCTCACCCCGTCTATGTGTTGAAGTGTCCCTGAAGCGGGATACTTATACAGGGGGCACTTCAGAATCTGAATCACTTATATTTTAAAGGGAGGCGAGCACAGTAAACATCTTCAACCCATTAAAACCTGCAGGGGCCGATATACAAATGCCTTCTATAGCAGTGGTTCTCAAAAGGTTTTCTCTGCTTTCTGTTCCCACTTCCCATATACAGCATTTTTGGTGAACAACAAGCTATACAGTCTATTCAACTGCCAGTAACCAAAGAATGGAACATCGAGGTACGAGATACTATTCTGCCACCAAAACGTGGAATGCCCTGCATGGTGTCATCCAGTAAAGCAGGGGTTCTCAACGTTTTTGGCCGGGGACTCCCGGAAATGCTTTGGCAACGTCTCGGGACCCCCGCCCCGCCCCGCCCCCCTCCTGACCCCCAATATAAATGGACTGCTACAATAACCTTAATAATAGAGACAATACACCATAAATAAATACTGAAACCAGATATAATCATTATGGAAGGTGTATGCATGTACTATGTGTACTATATGTAAACTCTTCATTTCCATTTTCCAGCCATTCAGTTGCATTAAAATAAAAAGGGTTTTTTTTTTGGGGGGGGGGTTTAAATGTATTTGGGGACCCCCCAAAATAATTTGGCGACCCCCCGAGGGGTCGCGACCCACGGGTTGAGAACCCCTGCAGTAAAGTATCTGCAACACTGGCTTCTATATATAAAAAAAAAAGAAATGTCCGAAAATTACAAGTGGAGATAGATTAAATTAAATTACCTTGATACAAGGAGACATAAACTGTCAACCCTGTTTCCCTTTTGTCTCCTCTGTAAATAACAGCTGTTTATTTGTCGCCAGTACATTTTTGTGTTATCCTGTTACTGTATGTCCGATTGTCCGTGCCGTTTACATCTTCGACTAATACAGAGTTATTCAATCAGTCAATGAAGAACTGGGCTGAGAGAGGCTATACCGAGCATGATGCTGGGAGAGTGACCACCCACCGCGAGAGTGACCACCCACTGGGTGAGTGAACGCCCGCTGGGAGAGTGAACGCCTGCTGGCGCGATGACCGCCCGCTGGGGCGTGTGTCTCGCGGCTAATCACAGCAATTGAAGGCAGGATTTTGAGGACAACCGTTTCAGTTGTATTTATTTTTTTCATTTTTCAATCGTTATTGCTTTACACAAAACAGAAACCAAGGAGGGGAGAGATCACAGTAGTCCTCCAAAGCTTTCTTCCTCCTCTACGCTGCAGTTTTTCGTCGTCGGGGGTTCATTTGTATTCACTCTCTGAGATAAAGACCTACAGTTGGGTGCCACCGATATTGTCCCTTATCATTAGACCCATTTAGGCCTGACCTCAAAATTAAAAAAAAATCCTTCTAAATCCAGTTTTCTGAAATAAATATTTTCACGATTTTTCAAAAATAGCAGATCTACAAGCTCGTAGCGCGCCACCGAGCTTGTAGATCTGCTATTTTCAATAGCTAAATTATAACATAATGTTTAAAACACCAAAAGGGGTTCCCGCCCAAAATGGGTTAACTGTCCTTTTGCGCAGATCACGCAAACCTCAACAAAAATAAAAGGACAATATTGATGGCCTCCAACTGTATAGGGGTCCCATTCGGTTCCTATAACTATCAATCAATTTGGTTGGGGATCCCCTGGAATCCCCTCAAAGACCCCATGCATGGCCTCGCTTTGAGAACCACTGTGATAAGGAATCTATAAGTGCAGCGTAGTCTGGAAAGGACTGAGATCTCCTTGCGTGAGTCACGGGGAGAGCATGAAAAGAGGGTAGTTCAAATTCAATATAAACTCCACAAGAAACACACTGCATAATCATGTTTAGTATGCACTCAACTGGACAGGAGTGCCCCCTTTTGCGGAGGCGCTAGCCCCTCCAACATCTGGCTTTGTGTGTTCTGCCCGTGAGTGTGAACAATATGAACTTTTTGACACATTTTGTTCCGAACAAACTTTCAGGTCAAGTCAATGGCAAAATTGACTGATGTATTTGTGTGACGTCATGTGAGTCAATACATCGTCACAACTGAGCACATGCAAATTGAATTCTATAATAGAGCCATGAAGCCTTTGCAAGAAACAGCTCAGTACAAGAATAATGCTCTACACCAGGGGTCCTCAACTAGAAATGCTGAAGGTCCACTAATATTTTTTTTAAAAGACTAAGGTCCCGGTCCCATGAGCGTGACGCGGGCCACGCAGCGGCCAGCGGAGAGCGGGGCTCTATGCCTGTTTAGTACAGTCACACCAAGGCAAGCTTATACAAATCGGATCCCCTTCCAACCAACCAATACTGGGGAGTATATGGAAATAAAATGTTTCACAAATATTCCCCTCCAACAATTCACAGCAAATGAGAGGTATTGTGTTGAGGCACAAAGAACCCTTTTATTTTGTCAAGTTTCAAAAACATTTTTATTCATTTGCCCAGGGTCCACAGAGAGGTGGTCCGCGGTCCGGTCGTGGAGCGCGGTCCGCCTATTGAGGACCCCTGCTCTACATACATGATCATCGTGATAAAAGGTGATAAAAAGAGTTTTATTTTTAAAATGTTGGTACATCAAGTGCGGCCACTTGATGTATTTTTGGGGGCTTTTCAGCCTTGATAGTACACAGTCGAGAGAGGCAGGAAACACGGAGAGAGACAGGGAGCGACAATAAGCAAAGGTCGCCGAGCTCGGGAATCGAACCAGTGGCGCATTACATGCAGTATGTGGCATGCGCCTCAACCACCAGGCCAGCGGCGTCCCCACAAAGTGCCCCTTTTAACCCCTAACTCCTCAACCCTTTGTGGTCATCTGAGCAGCCATCTACTGGGTGAAGCAGTAAAAGTGAAGTAATGCTCCCCTCACCCCGGGCCCCCCGGGGGGGGGGGGGGGGGGGGGGGAGTAAATACTCCCTTTTCCCGACATCCACGGCTGTATACGGGTATTAAAGATTTATGTGTTGGTTCTCTGCTAATGGGAGTTGTAAAAATGTAATTGCCATGGTGTCTTATCAACTAACGTTCTGTAGCACAGACTGTCAGCGTTGCTATAAGTCTGCTTGTTATAAGAGACTTTGGGCTTGTTTTTTTTTCTGGAAAGTTTCTTGTAAATATTAATTGCCAGTTACGCGTTATTTGTGAGGCTTGTTTCTAAAGTGTAGTTGCTTATTTGGGCTTTCTTCCAAATGTTTTGTGTCCCTATTATATCTCCCACCTGAAAATGTTGTGTGATCTCCGTATACCATGTATACCCCGTCAGACAATGTTGCTCGAAATAAATATAGGGTTGTTGTTGTTGGGCAGAACCCTCTCATCGCCATACTGTATACTTTTTGTGGGTTTTTTTTTTCATTAACACTAGCACGTCGGAGCGGTCTTTCTGACCGATTTTGAAATTTTGAAGTGGATTTTCTTTGCCCATGAAGTCCTGAGAAAGTTCCCCTTGCACGACTTTTTCTAAATGTTCGATTCAAATCATCTCTGTTTTTTCTTTCATCTGAAACGTTTTGTAAATATGATTTTAGACATGATTATACCTACTATGACTGCACTTTTTCGGTCAAATTGACCGTCCTCAGACTCCTCACCCTTTCTCCCCCGCAAGCAGTGATGTTCACACCTCCCTCCCGGCTGGAGACGGGCATTGTTCAAGCTAATGTGTCATTTGCATTCCAACTACTTCCACATGTATAGGCAAACTTACATTACGAATGTACTCACAACATAGACTAAATGTTGTTTTAGATGTTATATTTGTTATATGCGGTTTGCAGAAATAACAATGACTGACTTTATTTTTCTCGAAACGGAAAAATAAATATGGTGAAATATGGTGTGTTGACTGACTGGCGTATTGTTTCCACCAAGCGCATAAGCTCAATAGATATAAATACATGTTGACTATACACGCCATCTTTATAGCATAATTATGTTGGAATAATAAAGTTTAATGATCTAGGCTACTTGATCGTATTACAGCATCACACAAATGCATCACAAGTAGAAGATCTTTTTTAATTTGAATCCTGAAAAGTTAGTTTTGGACACATACTGTTTACTGTACATATACTGTACAAGGTGTCCACCCGACAGAGACAATGTATCCACTATCCAGTATAGCTACTCTATTTTTGGCGGTGATACTGCCATACTACCGTTTGAGATAACCTGACTCCGCCAGATGGGGCAGCAGAGAGTACACTCCTCCTGCTCCCATCTGGGAACTCTCAGGCAGACTTGATGCCCGGCCACAAAACGGCCTGGCCAATCAGCAGCAGCTAGAAGCTAGAAGCTGCTGCTAGAAGCTGCTAGAAGCTGCTGCTGATTGGCCAGGCCGTTTTGTGGCCGGGCATCAAGTCTGCCTGAGAGTTCCCAGATGGGAGCAGGAGGGGGGAACCCAGTGTACTCTCTGCTGCCCCATCTGGCGGAGTCAGGTTACGTTTGAGCAGCCTACAGTACAAAACAGTGCAGACAACAACAACAACAACAACAAAACAGCAAGCGATATGTGGCATATCACTATCAGTCCCGCTGCACAACTCCTCTGTTTGCACCAGACAATTCTATTTCTATTTTTTTTCATCCCACGATTTTGTAACCCAATTTTTCACCCAGTGTCAATGATCTAGTGTAATATACTCCCTCTGCCAACCTGGGGAGAGCAACGGACTGACGTCATGCTTCGCTCAATGCATGAGGAGTCCAAGGGCCTCTTCTTTTCACCTGACAGGGGGGAGTTTCCCGAGTTAGACGTATCGTGTGGAAGGTTATTCCATTTTTTTTATTTGATCTTGTCGATCTGCTACTTTGGCTGTTTTTGAATTTGAATCCTGAAAAGTAACAGTTTTGGACATAAATGATGGCATCGCTGCCGGCAGAAAGGTCTGTGTGTTGGTTAAAAAATATTGAACCAATGAAAAGTATTAAAAAGGTGCCTCGGCCAAAACCTCCTAACTCCTTTGGCTCCTCAAACAGAGGAGAGGAGAGGAGAGGAGAGGAGAGGAGAGGAGAGGAGAGGAGAGGAGAGGAGAGGAGAGGAGAGGAGAGGAGAGGAGAGGAGAGGAGAGGAGAGGAGAGGATTTCAACGCTATTTAAATCCTCATAATTAATTAATTAATTGCTTGCTTGTTCCGGGGCGAGGCCAACTGATGGATTGTGTGGAAGGTGATCAAAACGAGAGGTTGGTGAGATGTGCGTGTGTGGTGTGTCCACTCAGAGCAGGCCTGGTGGCTTCTGGAGAAAACCAAAACCGTTCATGTAATCAGTGGTGGAAACTAAGTTCATTTAAAAAAAAAGTGTATTTGTATACCGCATTTTCACGTTTTTTCAAAAATAGCAGACCTACAAGCTCGTAGCGCGCCACTCGGTGGTAGATCTGCTATTTTTCAATAGCTAAAGTATTACATAATGCTTAGTTAAAACACCAAAAGGGGTTCCCGCCCAGAATGGGTTAAGCCGATCTACAATTTGAAAACTTGAAATGGGACATTCTGCAATCTGCATAATGAGTATACTTTCTACTTTTGGTACTTTAATGTACATTTTGACGCCAATAATACTTTTGTACTTTTTCCACCACTGCATGTAATTGAGTTCACACTCGACACCGCAGCTCCTCGGGGTCCTCCTCGACACCGCAGCTCCTCGGGGTCCTCCTCGACACCGCAGCTCCTCGGGGTCCTCCTCGACACCGCAGCTCCTCGGGGTCCTCCTCGGCAATAACACCTGCCACGTGTGAAGTGGATCGGATGAGCGCTTCGAGATATGTCTGCTCCGTTCCTGTTCTGGAAGAACCGTTAATCCCATCAACCCGACACTCAACACTGCACTTCCTTTGGCTGCAGGTCTCCCCGAAGCAGCAGAGCAACACGGTATAACCACGCGGCTCCCACAAGTGTGAAGTCAATCACATGAGCCAGCGGCTTCTGAGAGATACGTGTGTGACTTAATGTGATTGAATGTGATCGAATGAAAATGAATTCTGTTATTGAGTTGATAAGAATTAGGTGTTGGAATAAAATACAATGACAAAAAAAAATACATTATATATTTAGAGCAGAGAGACGCACCAACGTCAAACAACTCCTAGTATTAGGAATATTAACCACATGAACCATAGCATCCCTATTCTATAGGTGAGGCAGTCAGGCTGCTGAACAGCTTACCTTGCACTGCAATGAATGCACTGACTTTTTTGTTTTTCTCTACACTAGTGTATACTTGTCTTAAGACTGCGAGTGCTCAGAGCACAATGAATTTCATTGTATTTATACGCCATATTTATACATATGACAAATAAACCTGAACCTTGAACCTTGAACCTATACTGTAGGTGCAAACATTTGTCGAAAATAGCCAATCTACAAGCTCGCAGCGCATCGCAAGCTTGTAGATCAGCTATCGCCTTCGAATAATGATATAATGGTGAAGGAGGAAGCAGACCTTTAGCGCACCGCAGGGGACCCCAGTCAATTAAGTACAGCGTTATATATAGATATATATATAGGGTTTAAGTGGTTTTTAATGCAATGCCTTCCTCAGATTTCATGTACAGTATGTCCATTTGCACTGGTGTGTACACAGTGGTTCTCAAAGTGGGGTCCGGGTACCCCCAGGGTAGCCAGACCGAATCAGCCGTTGGCAAAAAAGAAATTGCCTGCCGGCGGATTACGGTCTGGAGAGGCTCAATTGTACGCCCATTTCCTACACCAGAGAACTGGTGTGGCCAATCGGGACACGGTATGCAATATGGGCGGGCTTTGGTACAGTGACATTCAATGCTTGAGACCTTTGACTGACAGTAGCTCTGACCAATTGCGTCAAAGAAAAAATGTTTGAACCCGCCCCCCGGGAAACAAGATCCATACACAGCATCTCCAGACTCAAATACCACACGACAGTGTGATTTGAGTCTGGCTTATTAGCCAGGCTACCCCCAGGGGTCCTTGAGTACATGATAATGAATCATGATATACGTATATATGGAGTCAAGTGCAGATTATTTTGAGACCAAAGAAAGTATGTTGTGTGTCAGACACACAACATACATATGCCAACAAATACACATACCCAGAGGCAACTTCAAATGGAAACAAACAGCAGAGGGCGCTGTTTTTCTTCACTTTTTGAGTGGTGCAACCACTCCAAGGAACAGCAATGTCACTATGGCACTATGGGACTATGGGACTATGGGACTATGGGACTATGTTTAGAGTACCAGTAGGGGAAAAAGTGGCGCTGTTGTGCCAGAAACAGAGAGAGAGCGATAGTGTTAGAACCAATAGGAACTGAAATTGGAACGATACAGAGAAGAAATTGTAACGATACAAATTGGAACGATACAGAGAACCAATAGGAACTGAAATTGTAACGATACAAATTGGAACGATATAGAGAACCAATAGAGGGGAGTTGCACGACTCAGTTCACACAAGTGTGATTTTTTCTTTTGCCGATGGGTTCCCAGATTGGTGGTATGCGGTAGTTCCGCCAACAAACTCAGGGATGACATCATAGTTATACAATCTGGGAACCCACAGGAACTTGGTTTTGTCTCCTCCCCTTTCCTAGTCCACTTCCTCCCAGGCTTCTATGTTTATCCCTACGAACAACAACACTACATGGTTAGGGCGGTGGCGCTGACACATTCTGCATGAGAGATTATTAGTTAAAGGAGAATTCCATGCTAGAATACTTTCTTACCTTTATTTGTAGTTGCTACGTCCCCACCAAAGAGGTCCATGTGTTATTTTGTGCAAAAGTGCATTATTGGCTATTTCCCCTAATATAAGCCCTCAATGGGGCGTTGGGTTTTTGTGCTAATTTGCTTATTACCACCGAAATAAGTAGTAAAGTGTGCCGCTTGGGATACTATTTACATTATGAAGAGAGGATATAAACAAAAAAAATGAAAAAAGCGAATTAGCACAACACCCCATAGCCCCATTCAATTCAATTCAATTAATTGAGGGCTTATGGTAGGGAAAATAGCCAATAATGCGCTTTTGCAAAAATGAACACCTGAACCTCTTTGGTGGGGACGTAACAACTACCAATAAAGGTAAGAAAGCCTTCTAGCATGGGATTCTTCTTTAATACTAGCTGCTACAAGGAAAAGCTAAACCATAACAAGACATAATGTACCAAAACAGTATAGCTATCAGGCCCTAAATGCTTCTTCAGTCCCTGGCACAAAAAATAATAATAATCGGATGGGGGTATATGTGGCCTAATACATAATCAATCTGGGTGTCCTTGACATTAAAATATATATTTTAACCCATTTTGGACTGATGGCGATTTAAAAAAAGGCTTCTAAATCCTAATAGTTTTCTGAAAAACCCATGTTTCTATGTCAGTTGTGCTCAACCTTTTTCATGTCAAGGGCCCCCAGAATTATCTCTATTGGGCCACGGACCCCCCATCTCAAAATATGTAGTTCCAGGGACCCACCCAGAAGCAAATATTTTAGTTAAAAATGTTCACTCTGAAATATATATTCAAAGATTTGCACCACATTTTCACGACTTTTCAAAAATAGCAGACCTACAAGCTCGTAGCGCGCCACCAAGTGGCACGCTACGAGCTGGTAGGTCTGCTATTTTTCAATAGCTAAAGCATAAAGTAACGCTTAAAACACCAAAGGGGGTTCCCGCCCAAAATGGGTTAAGTGAGAAGAACTCATAATACGGTATAGGTTTACAGCGGCAGGCCCTTACCTTGGGTGGGTTTGTCTCCCTGACAGTGTCTGAGTCAGACCAGCGGTGTTTGAGCTGGGAGGAGCTGGGCCCACACTCACAGAACGTCTGCAATGCATGGAACAAACAGACAGGAGGCCAGTGTTGGTGTGTGTGTTTTAATTAAGTGTTTTACTTAAGTAAAAGTGTCAAGACTGACATATAGAAATACTCTGTTACAAGTTAAAAGTAACCGGAATTCAAAATGTACAAAAGTATTGGTATCAAAATGTATTTAAAGTACCAAAAGTAAAAGTACTTATTAAGCAGAATAATTATGTCCCATTTAAAAATTTCAAATGTATAAAAATCTTTTGAAAATAGCAGATCTGGGCGCGCCCGCTGGCCTAGTGGTCCAGGCACATGCCACATATAGGCTCTGGCGTTGCGTGTTCGAGTCCCGTTCATGACGACCTTTGCTGCGTGTCTCTCACCTTCTCTCTCTCTCCCTCTTTCCTGTCTGTCTTCACTTGTAACTATCAATAAAGGCAGAAAAGCCAAAAACAAATCTTTAAAAAAAAGAAGAAAATAGCAGATCTGCATAGCAATGCGTCACATCGCGACACATTGTGAGCTTGTAGATCTTGTATTTTCAAAATGGCCAAAATGTGTAGGGCTGAATGGTTACTGTATGTTTTATAATAATAATCAAACTAACTATATTAACTAAAGTTTTCAAATAAATGTAGCGTACAATATTTGGATCTGAGATGTAGTGGAGTGAGTAGAAGTATTGGAAACTGGAAATACTCCAGTAGTAGTAGTAGTAGTAGTAGTAAAAGTACCTCCAAATGATACTTATCCCATTCAGGACAGGAACGCCTTTTGGTGTTTTAAGCATTATGTTATACTTTAGCTATTGAAAAATAGAAGATCTACAAGATCGTAGCGTGGCACCGAGTGCCGTGCTACGAGCTTGTAGATGTGCCATTTTTGAAAAATCGTAAAAATGAGGCGCAAATCTTTGAATATATTCGTTCAGAGCGAACGTTTTTAACTCAAATCTTTGCTTCTGGGAGGGTCCCTGCATGAATTACATATTTTCAGATGGGGGTCCGCAGACAAATACAGATCATTCTGTGGGCCCTTGACATGAAAAAGGTTGAGCACCGCTGACAAAGAAACATAGTTTTTTCAGAAAACTTGGATTTAGAAGCCATTATTTTTAGAATCGGCCTAAATGGGTTAAGTACAGTACTTGGTTACTTTCCACCACTGCTAACAGTGCCTTACTTACAGCAATGTTCTCTTTTTCTTTTCTCTTTTTGTTGTATTAATGTATTTCAACGAACTCCATAACTCTGAGTGTGTACAAATGTAAGCATTTGGTTCCATTTCTACACCCTCTGAGTTACAGACCTGTATGTAAGGATCCGTTTGGAACCCCTTCAAGGAACACTGGGGGGTTCCTGGACCTCACTTTGAGAACAAGACACACACACACACACACACACACACACACACACACACACACACACACACACACACACACACACACGCACGCACACACGCACACACGCACACAAGCTCCCGGACACGCACGCACACACACACACCACCACACAAGCACGCGCGCAGGCGAGCCTCGGAGGCCTGAATTGTTCGTGCGTGAGAAATGTGTATACACACAAACGAATATGGTTCGCACTCATACACCTACATAAAGTGTTATGCGCTCGCATGCACATGCACAAACAAACACAGGATGTTGTGTGTGAGTGTGACGTGAAGTAGATGAAAAGCATATCGGTCCCGGCTCTCAAATTGGACATCAAATCATTGCTTGTCTAAAGAGCCAAATAAGATAAATGGAAGTGGCAACTGATGGGCATAATGCTACAGCAGCAGACACCTACGTACGTACGCACAGGAGTTAATGGCCTTCTGACAAGACCAATACAAACAGACATTTGTACTTCTCTGTGGTATAAAGGAATTCATCTGGCTCATGACAGGCTCACCGATTCTTCCCAGTAATGGCTTTGCACTGCACTAGAACCTTGACGTTTTTTGTTGCATAGTGAACCTGGAAGAGATGTTCTAGTAGTGTGTAACATACAGCGTCTATTATGGGGGGGGGGGGGGGGGGGTGAAGTAGATGCCTTTCACCTGAGGAAAAGACCTGAGGACGATTCAACAAATGCCTTCTAAATCCTGACAGTTTTCTGAAAAACCCATGTCGATAGCTAAAGTATAACATAATGCTTAAAACACCAAACAGAGTTCCCGTCCTGAATACACAAAACTGTTGAGGTACTTGGAGCATACATGGGCAACTGATATATTATTGATTCCAGCTGTTACATTAGTAATTAGTAGCTATATTAGTAGCTTACTAAGTATAACTAAATGCATTCGAAATAAAAAACAAAATACTGTTCAGGATTCCAATGAAAAAATACAGAAAAAAAAGATTCAGGATTCAAATTCAAATAATAGCACAAAATAGCTCAAGTCTCGTTTTGAGCTTGCATATCGACTATTTTTGTGCAACTTTTGTGTGACGTAGAATGAAGACGTAGGGCATTCATTTACGAAAAAGGTTAAGATACGGAGCTGAGAGGTTTCTGCCCGACAGTGCATGGAATGTGGAAATAATATAGTGGCCCTCTGCGTCACACCACCCCTGAGTCACTGCTTATTTACGCCATCCATGTTCCCTTCACACAAGCCATGACGTGGGTGTTTGTATAGACAACATGTTCTAGTATGCATGTGCACGTGTACGTGTGCACGTGCGTGTGCATGTGTGTTCAGCGGAGATAAAAGCCAGGTAGTTATGAAGGCAAGCGGGTCCTTTCTTAATGGTTCCAGGAGAGTACACATATCGTCCCTGACCTTCATCACCTCCGCTCCCACTAAAGGAATTGCAATTAGCCCAGGACAATATAAATGCCCACGCAAAAAGAGCACAGCCAGGTAGGCCTGTAGCACACACGTGTCAGAATGTGCATGGCTGCACGCACGCACGCACGCACGCACACGGACACGCACACCGCGGCACACGCACACGCACACCGCGGCACACGCACACACACACACACACACACACACACACACACACACACACACACACACACACACACACACACACACACACACACACACACACACACACACACACAGCATTGTAGGTTGGCAAGAATGCAATTTGTATTACGTATACATTTCGCTGCCCCTCGTGTTTTACCCCGGGTGCACATGTGCTTGGTCCGACATACTAAACCCTAAAACCTATAACCTCACAGGAAGGTTAGTTTTAACCTGCCACACATGTCGAGAGCCACAGGTTGGTTTTAACCTGCCATGCATGTCGAGAGCCACAGGTTGGTTTTAACCTGCCACGCACGTCGAGAGCCACAGGTTGGTTTTAACCTGCCACGCACGTCGAGAGCCACAGGTTGGTCTTAACCTGCCACGCATGTCGAGAGCCACAGGTTGGTTTTAACCTGCCACGCATGTCGAGAGCCACAGGTTGGTTTTAACCTGCCACGCATATCGGCAGTGTTGTTGGACTAATACCTGTCAGACTGTTATGTCTAACCAACGTATTGCACCCTTTTTCCCCTGTAACCGGTGCATGATGTTTCACAATGTCCATGTGCTTCTCGCCATTGCATACACAAGAAAGGGACGTGTACTGTGCCAAGGGCTCCCAAACTGGGGGTCTGGTCTGGACATTGTGGTCGCAAACATTGTGAAAAGAGCTGAACTAAGCTCACATATCCGCCGAGCAGTGGGAAGCGTTGTGAGCTCGTAGATTGGCGATTTTCACGATATTTATCTGTGGAACCGAGTCACACAAAATGTAATTAGGCCTACTCCAATTCCAAGTGCTTGTCAGGCTGGGTGGGGCGGGGGCAGGGGGTCGCAGTCTGAGGAGTTTGGGAACCCCGGCCTACACCGATCGATATTCCCGTTCTTATCTTTTGAAGCACTGCGGTGTTGCCATAAGGAATGTGCCAGTTAACTTGTCTTATTAGTCTCTCTCCTGTTTGTTTGTTTTTTCAGTTAACTTGTCTTATTAGTCTCTCTCCTACTTTTACTCTTTGCCCATTTCTCAGTCTGGTATAAGAACAGTGTGCTCCACCTTCTCTCTGTGCCCACACACTAATTAAAGCTGTGTACCACCTGTGCCTCCTGTGTGTGTGTGTGTGTCTATCAAACGCCCGCCACACGGTGTCTAGACATAATACTGCCAATTGACCCAAAATGAAATGCCAACACCAAAACATAAAATAATAGCTCCCGACCTACACTATAACCTTTAAATGTCTAATCCAAAACAATTTGTTCTGTTCCAACAGCTCCAGTTGGCCAAACATACAGGGTTTCTGACCGACAGCAACTATTCACACATTTATTTCAAACTCAGTGAAAACTGCTACCTCCGTGTCCAAACCCACATAAGCACGATATACAAAACACTAAAGCACAAGTACTGTATAACTAGACGATAATTAGCTGACTCCCCACCCAACCCACACTCCAGTGATGATTCATTGTACAGTCTTATGGCCCTTTAGGGTGAATGACTTCTTGAATCTATACCTGCGCTACACTGTCACTGAATTAATGTGCTCCTCTGTGAGGAAAAGGCCATGTGCAAGGATGTGGCTGGCATCATCCAGCTACGTACTCATTCATTCAAGGTGTATATTTATTCTCAAAATTACACCGAGTAGTTAAACTCATTTGCAGTGTCGTTGAGTAAATGGATATTGTCTTAGTTATTTTCTCTGTCACTGCTCATCACTGGCAGAGAAGAGAACTCAAGCTCAATTCCCATCACCTTGCCAGCCAGCCTAATCCTATAACCGGGGAGGCGGAGACAGAGTGGCGTTCCGAATCCGATGCACCTGCGTGCGGTTAGGGTTAGGGTTGCCCTCCATGAGACGGTTTAGAGTCCCTACATTTAAGAAAAACAGACTAAAGAACTCATTTGTACATCTGTCTGTCTTGCTTCTAAACCAAAATCGCTAAACCAGTGGATATGTTCTCGTTCCTGATTGTTTCTGTGATTTTTGTCCTGTAATGTCTACCCTTTTGTAATGTACGTCTACGTCTATGTCTTGTCTGTTTCTTGAACGGTGACGTCATGGGCGCAAAGCAAATTTCAGTGCAAGCTGACAATAAAGTTGTATCGTATCGTTATA
>NC_136797.1:22782291-23082565 GCF_951216825.1 Electrona antarctica
TTGGCAGGCATCAGTGTTCAAATGTCTTATAGTCATACTAAATGGTAAATGGTAAATGGTGCATTTATATAGCGCCTTTATCCAAGGCGCTTTACATAGATTGTGCATTACATTCACCCATTCATACAGCGATTGCGGCGGAAGCCATGCAAGGTACCAACCAGCACATCGGGAGCAATTTGGGGTTCAGTGTCTTGCCCAAGGACACTTCGAACATGTAGACAGGAGGAGCCGGGATTCGAACCGCCGACCCATGGATCATTGGACGACCTGCTCTACCTCCTGAGCCACAGTCGCCCCCAAGTTGGCTTTCTGCTGTGCAGTGCTCTCATTGTCTCTTTTCTTGCAATAGGCCTATGAGTTTTTATTTTAAGCATGATAAATTAACATGAGAATAAAACAAAATGAGATGCCAGAGGGTTTTAATAACAAAACTACAGGCAATATTAGGCCTATTTGGTCAAATATGACATCAAGGCATTTAAAAGCGACTTCAGTAATAAGTTACTAACCCTGTCCGATCCCATTTGTCCGACACAAGAGATGCTTCTGTTCCTCAAATGAACAGTTTGAGGAACAGCCTAGTGAAGTAGTCATAAGCTTATAACCACAACCTGAATCTTTTCCTAATCGTAACCTATATCTCCCCATTTTAACGCTATAACAACAAATGTGTCTTGTGAGAACCAGGATTAACTGTGAATTGGTGTAGGCTACTATAGAAAATTATCCTATTTAGGCCTGACGTCGAGAAAAAAAAAAAAAAAACGTTCGCTCTGAAAGAATATATATTCAAAGATTTGTGCCGCATTTTTACGATTTTTCTAAAATAGCAGACCTACAAGCTCGTAGCGCCACTCGGTGGCGCGCTATGATCTTGTAGATCTGCTATTTTTCAATAGCTAAAGTATAACATAATGCTTAGTTAAAACACCAAAAGGGGTTCCCGTCCAGAATGGGTTATAGTAATACTAATAAGTAAGTACACACATGCTCTGTCAGCGGCCCGACATCTTGGAATGAACTCCAAAACTCTTTCAAACGGAGCTCCCTGCCATCTTTCGGTATGCTCCAAAACATTTTTAAGTTCCTTTGTAATTTACCCTGATTTATAATGTATTGTGTTGGTTGTATTTTGATTGTATTTTGTGTAGCCTATTGTAACCTCGGCTACATTGAAAACGAGGGCTTGCCTTCAATTGTACTTCCGAGTATAAATAAAGGCGATGACAGTACAAAGGTTGTGTTTTGCAGCTTTGCACACCGCCAGTCACCTCTCATCTCTTGACACGCTGTCTTTCCATTACCATGCGCAGCACGTCGCAGGGCTTTAGTCCGCTCATCCCTGTGCCTACTAATGCTACGGGGCTAAAGCTTTAGCTACACCGCACAAGCGCACGCACGCGCACACACACACACACACACACACTCCAGCACACGCGCGCACACAGGCACAATAGTTGTGAAGACAATCAAGACATCAACATTTCAGAAAGCCGATTTTTGAATGTCATTTTCCCTTTTTTTATTGTTAACCGTAAGCCTATGTTGAGGTTATTTTCCAGTGCATGCCACCAGCGTGTGTACAAACAGTGCAAATCAGGGCCAAACTCTAAGCCCTGAATACACCTTATAAATGTCTAATCCTAACCGGCAACCTTTAGTAATGATGAGCCTTAAAAACTACAATTTCTCTTGTGTGGACGAGGACCACGAAAATTGTCCTCCTCACAGGCCTCTTTTCCACCAAAAGAGCTTTGGTTGTAACTGGTTCCATTCAAGATGATTGGAACCTGCTTAAAGCAGAACCATTGTAATTAGGACCAAGAGTCCCCATGCCGTTGCCCCAGGTTTGATTCCAATAGAGAGTATATGCACATGCATGATTTCCCCATCAGGACACCCCCCCCCCCTCATCTAGACTGAGTGGCAAAACATTGAGCAGCATGGAGTGTTGGAGTTTGGAAGCGCTCGTTGGAAATCACTCAACCGTCCTGTTTCTAAATGTCACATAATGCAGGAGGCAGCAAAATGTTGTGTTATTGAAAACAAGCACTTCCAAACTCTGACACTTAGAAAAATAATCAAATGCAGGGCATTTATTGACAGAAAGTAGCTCATAACGTTTCTATGATGGATTTTCATGAAACAAAAAAGAAAGAGGATAATTCAAGCCTTTCGTTCAGCTGCAATGTTGGCGAGTTTAACATTGTTTAATGCAACCAAACAGGACTTTTCTGTTTGGATGAATGGGCTGTCAAGGCCAGAAAGTCGTTTTTTGCCACTCAGTGGGCGTTCCCGCATAACTTCCAGGTACGATGATGTCACGCGCATACCCTCTATTAGGCCTGGTCAGCAATGTGCCGAATATGACCGCTCAGAGTGTACATTCAATCGTCAAAGGCTGTTACAGTTTCACCTTTCCTTTTGCTTGCTTGTTTATATCGTATGTCACTTCCAACATGTAGTATATGGTGTTACGCCATCTTTGGTTCCCAGTTTAGGGCAAGAAAGTACTGTAGCTATTTGTTTGGTTAGAGTTTTGAACCAATTCATTTTCAGTGGAAACATTTGGTTCAACCCTGGTGGAATAGGGACGCACGCACGCACGCACACAAACACACAAACACACAAACACACAAACACACACACACACTGATGTCTTTTACAGGGCGTCCCATTGGCATTGATCCCTGTGTGGGCTTGAATGCCTTGCCTTGGCAGTGTTTGTGTCGCTCTAATCTGGCTCCACAAGCTTCAGCTGCAGAAAGGATTTACACTTAATAGAATGTTTGGTCTTTTTACTGGTTGAACCTTGCAGGCACGCAGGCACGCAGGCACGCAGGCACGCACGCACGCACGCACGCACGCACGCACGCACGCACGCACGCACGCACGCACGTACGCACGCACGCACGCACGCACGCACGCACGCACAAACGCACGCACGCACGCACGCACGCACGCACGCCAACCACGCCAACCACGCACGCTACCACGCACGCACGCACGCCAACCATGCCAACCACGCCAACCACGCACGCTACCATGCACGCAACCACGCACGCCAACCACGCACGCTACCACGCCAACCACGCACGTTACCACGCACGCAACCACGCACGCCAACCACGCACGCTACCACACACGCTACCACACACGCAACCACGCAACTACGCACGCAACCACGCACGCAAGCAGTATCCTGTCTGATGTGCCACGACTTACGTTGCTGCTCGGGTGGAAACTCTGCATGTCTAAAACAACGTTCAAAACAACAAAAACATTAAAATATGGAGATACGAGGTTCCTGCCCAAGACGGCATGGAAGGAGGGCATGAGGGATTATTCGACGAGGTTGACTGCGCGGTGTGTAAGCGTGCATGTCTGTTACGGACCTGTCTGTTTGCATAATACGTTTCCGCTGTGCATTGTGTGGACATTTATCTCCCTGGGAATAACGACAATTGGTTATTTAATAACATTCGGGGATTGCTTGCATTTATTGCTCTCCTCATTACGGATTATAACCTGTGCATGCGGCGGTGTTTGTTTGGCGGGGGAGTTTTAGGCGAGGTGTGTTTAAGCCATTTTGGGCGGGAACCCCTTTTGGTGTTTTAAACATTATGTTATAATTTAACTATTGAAAAATAGCAGATCTACAAGCTCATAGCGCGCCACCGAGTGGCGCGCTACGAGCTTGTAGGTCTGCTATTTTTGAAAAATCGTGAAAATGTGCCTCAAATCTTTGAATATATATTCTTTCAGAGTTTCAGTTTTTAACTCAAATCTTTAATTCCTTCCAGGGGGTCACTGGAACAACATATTTTCAGATGGGGGTCGGCGGCCCCCATCTGAAAATATAGAAACAGATTTTCTTTTTGTAATTTCGACGTCAGGCCTGAATGGGTTAAGCTTGCGGCTCGCTAAGCCGATGGAGTGGAGGAAGAGGCTTTATGCACACATTCAAGGCTTTATAATCACTTAGCAGGACTCAGCACAATGGTAGGGAATGATAGACGGACGGATGGATGGATGGATGGATGGACGGACGGACGGACGGGCGGACGGACGGACGGGCGGACGGACGGACGGACGGACGGACGGACGGACGGATGGATGGAGGTGGGGAGACTGACAAAATATATGAAGACATACATATGGGTTTTCAACGGGCAATCCTGGTATACCCCTATAGAGCGTTGCAGTCCCGCCCCCTTTCATGACGACGCCAGGTCCAGGAAATGAATCCCAATGCATTTTTCCTCATAGACATTTCAAAAAGTATTTATTTAAAGACCTTTTAAGCGTCGTACAAAGCCAACTCGAGTCGTGACAAATCATGACAACAAACACAATATTTTGGACCAAACAAATAATTACAAAGAAGAAAAACAACAAAAAAAGTGTTGTTCTACTTTCTAATTCTTCGTTTGCTCCAAAACATTGTGTTCATGTTTATTGTCATGATTTTTCACGACAAGAGTTGGCTTTGTCCACGGCATAAACGTCTTTAAATAAATACTTTCTGAAAAGTCTATGAGGGAAATGAACGGGGATTTCTTTTCCGGGTCTCTCGAGGGGGCGGGACTGTGATTGCTCTATAGGGGTCCTCAGTGTTACTACAGGGAGGACGCCAAATCTTTGTGTGATAGGAACTTTATTGAATAAAACAAATGAATGGTGTTTTAACTAAGCATTATGTTATACTTTAGCTATTGAAAAATAGCAGATCTACAAGCTCATAGCGGGCCACCGAGTGGCGCGCTACGAGCTTGTAGGTCTGCTATTTTTTGAAAATTTGTGAACATGCGAAAATTTAATATATATTCTTTCAGAAGACTTTTTTTAAAATTTCGATCAAGAAATCAGGGAAAACAAGTTAAGTTAAAACTAGTTTTTGTCGTATTTGTTTTATTCATTTGTTTTATTTTATTATGTGGTTACCCTACGCTAGACACAGACATTCACCAAAAACAGCGGAGCTACAAGGTCACAACGTGCCACATTGGGACGATATAGTGCTATCAAACAAGTCTATGAAGCTTATGAAATCTATGAAAAGGCTTAATCTTGCAACACAATTTGATGCAGTATGTGTGGTGGTGGTCCCTGCATGCTTCATTAGTCTCTTTGAGCTAGTGGGTCCTTTGGACTGAAAAAGACCTCTGCTGTATTAAGAAATCGGGGAAAACAAGTTAAGTTAAAAGAAATATTCTAAAATATTTTAGTTTTTGTCGTATTTGTTTTATTCATTTGTTCAGCCATTAAGATAACGCCTGGGGCAGTAGAACATTTTAATATTTATCAGCAGTGAATTACTTGGTTGTCCATAATTAATCACCAGGAATCGCAAATTAATCATTAAATGTTATACATTACATTTTAAATGTTCCCTAATGGGATATTTTTCCAACTGTTTATTACTCAGGAGGGAGTGGACAAATATTTAATACCATTAACTCAAAACAACAAGTATATTATATTGACCAGAAACCCTAAAAGGTACTGCATCTAGCATACAAAAATAAAGACATAAATAAAGCTTAAATCACAAGGCTAATTTAAACCATTTTGACCTGAGATCAGATTCTAAAAATGTCTTCTACATCCTGACAGTTTTCTGAAAAAGCTATGTTTCTATGTCGTTCTTCGATTTTTCAAAAATAGCAGATCTACAAGCTCATAGCGCGCCACTCAGTGGCGCGCTATGAGCTTGTAGATCTGCTATTTTTCAATAGCTAAAGCATAAGATAATGCTAACGCCAAAAGGGGTTCCTGCCCAAACTGGGTTAAACCCAACAGGCTACAACAGAGGGGCATATTGGCAAGCAAAGTCTATCATTACAGAATCTAATTTATTTTACCCACCAAATGCTTTACTATTGGGTATATACAAACACATTTGTATGTGGAGCCAACAGTCAAATCATGTAAAAAAATAAAAAGTAAGATATTTCACAATGCAATGATATTTCACAATGCAATGTGCAATTTTTGGCAGATATGTGGTTTAGGTGCATGGACAAAAGTGCAGAGCCAGCTCATCTCCAGTGTATGATGGACAATTTTGTCATAAATAAAAAAATCTGCGATATGATTATCTTGAGTGTTTCTTTTTATCACGATAAAAAATGATAATAACTTTTTGTCTCATCCCTAGAATGGGACGATCCCTAGTTTGTACAGGATGACTAATTTGCATACTTAATACTTGACGTTTGGAGGATTCCCCTGGCAACGCTATAGAGCGTCGCAGTCCCGCCCCCTCGAGAGACCCGGAAAATAAATCCCCGTTCATTTTCCTCATAGACTTTTCAGAAAGTATTTATTTAAAGACGTTTACGCCGCGGACAAAGCCAACTGGAGTCGTGACAAATCATGACAAAGAATTAGAAAGTAGAAAAAGGTTACAACACTTTTCTTGTTGTTTTTCTTCTTTGTAATTATTTGTTTGGTCCAAAATATTGTGTTTGTTGTTATGATTTGTCACGACTCGAGTTGGCTTCGTAGGACGCTTATAAGGTCTTTAAATAAATGCTTTTTGAAATGTCTATGGGAAAAATGCATTGGGATTAATTTCCTGGGCCTGGCGTCATCATGGAAGGGGGCGGGACTGCGACGCTCTATATGGACTGGGGCTAATTCCTTTAGGCATAGTCTGCATCGATGATGACCTAAGGAAAGTGTTCATGAAGGGCCCTCTGTGACTTAATCTATTCAAATGGGACAATGGACTTCACGTGAACACGCGTCTTAAGTCAGTCAGTCTGTAGAACTGGACATTAGAACTGCGAGCAGAACACCCATTCTGTTGGACCTGAATGGAACATAACTTTAATTATAGTATCATTGGTAACAACCTGTGTCTGTGAACTATTTCACATACAAATGGCTGCCGTGAAGGTCTTTTGCTGCTTCGTTCACAAACTGTACATCTCGCACCTTGCTCACTTGTTGTGAGCTTGTAGATCTGCTAGAAAAAAAACACCTTTTACCATAAACTATAACTTACAACAAAGTTACTACATTTATTAATATTGTTACTAATTATTATCATGATATTACTTGAGATATTATTATTGTACTTTCAGTGAGACCTGCGCCGCCCATTCCACAGTGACACTCGTGCCCAGAATGCTAACTTGAGAGAGAGAGAGAGAGAGAGAGAGAGAGAGAGAGAGAGAGAGAGAGAGAGAGAAAGAGAGAGAGAGAGAGAGAGAGAGAGAGAGAGAGAGAAAGAGAGAGAGAGAGAGAGAAAGAGAGAGAGAGAGAGAGAGAGAGAGAGAGAGAGAGAGAGTTGCGTGACAGAGAGTGAGGGTCACATGTGTGGGAGGGTATGCTGTATGAATGTGTGCAAACATAATTATGTAATTCTTGAAGTGTGCTGTAAACACGGACAATTTATTGTATTTTATGTATTTATTCATTCATTTATGTCTTTGCAAAATGAGCCAGGGGTAGGGAGGGCCCGTAGGGCTCCCTATCTCCTTTTTCAGCGGCTTGGACACTTTACTAAATCAAATCGACTTGACAACTTGTGCCTTTCCTTCTCTTTGCCCAAACTGCACATTGCATGCATGGACTTTGTTGTGCAAAACAGCTTGGAAATAAACTATAAAACTGAACTGAACAATATGACATCGTGGGACAGTGATAGAATTATTGTGATATTTGATTTTGTCCATGTTGCCCAGCCCTTCTTCATAGTGTTTTCACTGTGGTTTTAATCGTTCATTAACCAAGACAGAAAGTAACATATTTGCTCTTTTCTATGGGCCAGAAGAGCTGGTATTGTCTGAAACCAAGCTTGATGTTTGTAGTTATTCAACGTGTAAACGGCTTCAATCAATTGTCATTGTTTGTCTCATTGGCATGAGAATACAGTGCAAACCTAGAAAAATGCAATTATTGTGAGGAGATGAAACGTAGGCAAAAACCAAACAGAACACAGAGAGAAATGTTCTTCACCTTCAAAGCGATCCGGCGGCGCGCAGTGAACGGAGATGGCAGTTAGGGATCCACTCAGATGAGTTAGGTCCCCACAGACAAATCACCCACTCCACTCTCCACTGCACGTCCTTGGTGCTCACACTGCAGCACGCACGCACGCACGCACGCACGCACGCACGCACGCACGCACGCACGCACGCACGCAGGGAGGGAGGACGTGAACAGTGGCATTGCCAGCCATAACTGCTGCAGTAATTGGTAGGTATAAAGCATGCAAGGATTATGGAGTTTAAATGATTGGACTGTGAGAGAGTGGGGTCTATACAGTATATTCCCGGTAGGCTCGGATATCAGTGTATAAGAACGTACTGCAGTGTCTCGACGCTGTCGTGTGAAAACCTAGTATGACCGAAACATATTTGAAAGAATAACGTACAATAGTTGTGATGAGTTGCGAGCGTGTAGATCTGCTATTTTCACTATACGGTTGTGCGCCCGCCAACCACTTGAAGGAATCCCAGAACATTTCCTGTTATGATATATCCGAGACCATTAAACCGTAGGTTATGTTCAGATATAACGTTTCACAATTCGCCATTCGGGAGGCGTCCAATCTTGGGCGCTGAACAGAAGTACATCTTATTAGCAGTGGTTCCCAAAGTGGGGTCCGGGGACCCTCAGGGGTCCTTGAGGGAGTTCCAGGGGGTCCCCCAGCTAAATGATAGTTTGGAACCAAATGGACCCTTATGGGTCTGTAGCTCTGAGAGCGTACAAATGGAACCGTTCCATTTGTATACGCTCTCAGAGTTAAATTAACATTGATTTTACAATATAAATTGGGGGTCCCAGAGATAGACCATGCGCACGCACGCACGCACGCACGCACGCACGCACGCACGCACGCACGCACGCACGCACGCACGCACGCACGCACGCACGCGCACACACACTCACACACCCCCCGGGCTGTGATGTTGGAACATAAATGCACAAGCAGCACTTATCTGACCATAAAAAAGTGTCCTTATTGCACCATGAGGGCCTTTCAGAAGACAATACACATCTTGCTGCAGAATTGCAGATGCCTCCGCACGTGCACATCCACAGTCACACACACACACACACACACACACACACACTTGTAAGGGGCCGCGTGTCAACGTTTGGAAAGGAGCGCCGGTCATTGATCCTCCTGTTTAATGTCACAACACGTAATCATTCACAATCCAACTTTGAGTGGTTACTATACAAACATAAGAAGCAGTCCATGTTTACATATAGTTTCATCTGAAGCTAACTATGTGTGTGAATAACGCAGATAACAGGATCTTTGAGCGGTGGTGGATATGTTCAAGCACAGGGGATTTAAAAAAATAATCTGAAAATAAATGCCTTACCAATGTGTTTGTAAAGGTGTCTAGTAACACACCTCACAAAGACAGACAGCTGCTGAAAGTTGGGGTGCCATTAATACAATTGAATAAAAACACTCCTTGGGCTAAAAACTGTCATTTTTCTGATAATATTCCCTGAAAATAATGGACATGATATCCAAAGTGCACCTCGGCTCAAAAGGCGTGCTCTGTGGTCACGGCCGCTAAGAGTACATTTGAAACCCCCTTAAGCCATTTTGGGCGGGAACCCCTTTTGGTGTTTTAAACATTGTTATAATTTAGCTATTGAAAAATAGCAGATCTACAAGCTCACTTTTTCAGAAAACTGTCAGGATGTAGAAGATTTTTAGAATCTGATCTCAGGTCAAAATGGATTAAGGAACCCTGATGCTTCCTGTGTTCACAATAAGCTACACAAGCTACAAAAGCGACGCAGCAGATCTGTGGCCGAGTCGCTGCTCTACTGGCGCTCGTTGACGTCTAGCATGCATACGACAATGCGAGGAAGACATAAAGCCTGCGGTCAAACACAGGACTGCGGTTGCCAACTTTGTAAGCCGCCGTTGGAGGCGTCTGCATGCATGCGTGCACTTGCGCCTGATGTGTCTCCGCGAACGCTGCTGCAGCATTGGAAATGAATGGCATTGATTGATTATGATCAGCTGTTAAACGGTAGCACATATTTAACATTAAATAACAACCCATGTCAGGAAGAATAATCAAAAAAATGATTCTCATCAAGGACGCCTCACGCCTTAGCCTCTTTTTTTACCTCCATTCAAGTCTCCACTTCAATCCCTCTTTTTAAAAAGACTTCCTGATTGCGATTCCCGAGTACAAACACAATCACTGCTGGCATGTTATATCTCACTCGCACGCACGCACGCACGCACGCACACACGCGCACACACGCACACACACACACACACACACGCACACGCACACGCACACGCACACGCACACACACACAGAGTATATGCATGTGTGCATGCAATATGCGCCAAAGGCCTTGAATTTAAATGACGGAGATGGATCTCCGCCCAACACAGCCTTGGAATTTCAATGCAGGTGTGATAAGCAGCAAGGCAGACGGCTCCTCTAACAGACAGCAATGAAGAGCAGCGTGTTCTTAACCCATTCTGACCTGAGATCAGATTCTAAAAATGTCTTCTACATCCTGACAGTTTTCTGAAAAAGCTACGTTTCTATGTCAGTCGTTCTTCGATTTTTTTCAAAAATAGCAGACCTACAAGCTCGTAGCGCGCCACTCGGTGGCGCGCTACGAGCTTGTAGATCTGCTATTTTTCAATAGCTAAAGCATAACATAATGCTAACACCAAAAGGGGTTCCCGCCCAGAATGGGTTAATGTATACATTTGCATAAATCATCAGGATGCACACGCCATATATACAAACTCTTATAAATAATACATGTGTGCAAATGTAGAAACCATATGCAGCAGCCGTGGTTATAGAGCTGCTGCCTCGCGGACAACGTCGAGGGCTTTTGATACACTTTGCGAGCTCGTTGTAGGGTCAAGATCGGCAATTATGGGTCACGACACGTAGAACACGCGGGCATGCCAAGTATAGTCTAATCTATCTTTATGACTACTATCACATGTTTGAAGTATACCAGGGGTCTTTCTTTTTTTCAGTTAAAGTTTTATCATACGATTTTGTAACCCCTATGGTTGCCTAACACCAAAGCTCCACCTAAATAATAATAATGAATTGCATTTTTATAGCGCTTTTCCAAGTGCTCAAAGCGCTTTACAATGGTTCATTCATTCATACATTGGGAGGCGAAGCGGTGAACAGTCGACGCCAGCGTCCTCACTTCCCACATTCACACACCAATGGTGGCGAGCTCACACCGACCGACTCATTGGAGGCAATGTAGGGTTCAGCGTCTTGCCCAAGGACACTTCGACATGTGGACAGGAGGAGCCGGGATTCGAACCGCCGACCCAGGGATCATTGGACGACCTGCTCTACCTCCTGAGCCACAGCCGCCTATTGTGTTGCGTTGCGTTTGGACAGTGTCAAAAAATGAACTGGGGCAACTCAGGGCGAATGCAACGTTGGCAGTGGAGCACCCTTCATTGATTAAAAATGGAACATTCCCTGCATTGACGTTGACGCCTGATGGCCGCAGTGGAGCTTCGGACTATGCTGTAATCCTGGGCGCTATACTCTCCCTCTGCCAACCTGGGGAGAGCCCCGAATTGAGCTCATGCTTCCTTCGATGCATGAGGAGTTCATAGCTTCATATTTGTTTAACAGCACCATCATCGGTGTCGTGTAGCGTTGCGTTGAATTCCTCATGACATTTTCAAACATTTAACCACTTAAAGCTGCTATAACCATTAATATGTCAACATTTTAATGACCATTTTATTTTTTATTTTTTTGGTATTCAGACAGCCAGCAATGGGTAGAACACTCCCCCCAAAAACTGTAGTCTCTGTGACACATCTAGGGGCCGCAATCTGCATTCAAAGATGCTCCTAGAAGCTTTGTCATTGGTCGAAAAAAACCCGGTCACAATGACTAACCAATCGGGAAGCAAACAGGCAAATCGACTAATGACAAAGCTTCGAGGAAAATCTTTGAATGCAGATTGTGGCCCCTAGATGTTTCACAGAGACTAAATATTTGTTGGGAGCGTTTTACCCATTGCTGGCTGTCTGAATACCAAAACAATAATATTAAGTTCATTCAAATGTTGACATATTATTGCTTATAGCAGCTTTAAACTGACAAAACTTATAGAAAACATGACCTTTGGCTCTGTACACCTTTGTCCCTCTGCACCCCAAATGTCTTAGCTGAAAGTAACCAATCTTAAAAGCTCACAATGCATTGCTCCGTGGCACGTTGTGAACTTGTAGATCCGCTATTTTCTGCAAATGTTCGCAGTTCCCGGAAGAATAGCAATGCTAGGGTTCAAGTGATCAATGTAAAAATGAAAAGGAAAAAATAGATGGGCTGTTGTGTGTGTGTCTGTGCGCACGGCGTGCGTGTCTGTGTGCACGTTTATGTCTATATCTGTCTATATATGGGATACCCTCCATCTCTGCCAGACTGACCTTGGCAAAGAAAACAGTTTTTGATGTTGATGGTGTGAGACGAGTGTGTCTGTTTGCTCACCCCTGGCTTTATTCGTCTCCCAACCCCTCCCTACCCTTATGCCTTTCAAAGTTCAAAATGTCATTGCACAATCTTTTCGACGTCGGGCGGAAACCTCATATGTCCGTTCCTTTTTTATTGTTACAAAAAACATCAACACACATTTTAAAAGTGAAAATAGATGATCTACACACTATAGGCTCACGGTGAGCATGCATTGCGATTTTCATTGCTTTTGTGCGACACTCTGATGTGATTACATCGGAGCAAAAGTCAGGCCTTTTCTTATCGCTGCAGACCTGAAAAGGTCAACCATGCTTTTATCTCCTCCAGACTTGACTAGTGCACAGCACTTTATTTGGGTAACAGGCCGGCTCTTGACTTAACCCATCTTGGGCGGGAACCCCTTTTGGTGTTAGCATTATGTTATGCTTTAGCTATTGAAAAATAGCAGATCTACAAGCTCATAGCGCGCCACTCGGTGGCGCGCTATGAGCTTGTAGATCTGCTATTTTTGAAAAATCGAAGAACGACTGACATAGAAACATAGCTTTTTCAGAAAACTGTCAGGATGTAGAAGACATTTTTAGAATCTGATCTCAGGTCAAAATGGGTCAAATAGAAGTGAGCCCGTTACACCAGTCCTTCATGCTCTTCACTATGAGTACCTGTGAGTTTTAGAATTGATTTTAAGACTTTACTGCTTGTTCTTCCTGCATCTGTGATCTTCTAGCCCCCTAAGCCAGGCCACTGCCTGAGATCATCCAGAAGGGCCCAATTGACCTTTCCAAAGTCACTCAGGGTCACTAAGGGTGACTCCCTCCCTGGGGATCTCAGGCAGGAAAACTCAGTTTCCTCTTTCAAGTCTTTAAACTGAGTTTTAACGCACAGCTTTTTATACATTTTCGAACGGTTGTATAATTTTTGCCATTATTGCGACTGTAGGTCACATTTACTATGAAAACCTGTATCTCCCGTCCGTCCCCTCCGTTACCGTTAGTTCGTCACCCCACGCCTCCATATATGGTCATGTCTTGTGACATCACCGTGACATCACGCCTCCATATAATGGCCACGCCTCGTGACATCACGCCTGCATATATGGTCACATATATCTCCATATATGAAGATCACGACACTGACCTCATCTAACCCTGGATAACCATACATGGAGTTAATGGACTGGTTCATCACCTAGATCTGCATATATGGAGCCGGCCAGCAACTCTACATCTGACCTCAAACCCTTACATCTCCATATATGGAGCCTGTTCTGACATTCCATATGTTGATTCCCCCCCCCCCCCCCCCCCCCCCCGTCCTTCCTGTTCTGTCATTTCATATGTTGATCTGACCTCATCAAACCCTGTACACTCAAGACACACTCCATATATGGCCAGTACAGAATTCATTCCATATGTTGATCTGACCCCCCCCCCCCCCCCCCATGCCAAAGCGCCAGCGCTCACCCAGCAGTCTGCCGTCACCCAGGCGGCCCTCAGGGCGTCTTAAAACCTCTTGAGGCCTATTGCCCCCGCCGGCGATGGATCAATGGAGACCCAATTGGTCTGCGGTTCCAACTCCGATGTTGCGGATTTACCCCCTTTACACCCCTGGGGTTTAAGAGGTTAATGGTTTATCTTTAGTGTGGTCAATGGTCATTATTGAAAAGCACTTTGTAACTTGTTTTTTGAAAGTGCTAGAATAAATAAAGTTATTATGATGAAGTGGAGCCTTATAATTCACCGAAAAACAATCTCTCTTCTAGGTCGTCCTCAGACGAGCCCTCCATCGTCGCTTCCAGTCATCCCGGTTCTCCATACATCTGGCCAGCTCGTTGGTGCTTTGCGCTCCTGCGTCTTTCATGAGTACATCAAACATATGTTAATGTGGGACATCTTCGTGACCGCTGCCCGTGTGTTGGTTCCCACAGCACTGACTTGTTGGCTGGGAAGCTCCTGGCTGCTATTTTCTGGCTCACCCTTGGCATTCCATGATACAGGTTCTTGTTGGTAACGTGTACTCTTGCTGATGTTAAGGGAGAATTCCATGCTAGAAGACTTTCTTACCTTTCTTACCTTTCTTTGTAGTCGTTACGTCCCCACCAAAGAGGTCCAGGTGTTTTTTTGTGCAAAAACTCCTTATTGGCTATTTCCCCTACCATAAGGCTATGGGGTGTTGTGCTTATTCGCTTATTTCCATCAAAATAAGTAGTAAAGTGTGCCGCTTGGGATATTATTTACATTATGAAGAGAGGATATATACAAAAAAGTAATACATTTGAGCGATGGAAAAAAGGGAATTAGCACAACACCCCATAGCCCCATTCAATTCCCATTCAATTCAATGCAATTCATTTAGGGCTTATGGTAGGGGAAATAGCCAATAAGGAGCTTTTGCACAAAATAACACCTCTTTGGTCCCGTAACAACTACAAAGAAAGGTAAGAAAGCCTTTTAGTATGGAATTCTCCTTTAAGTATACTGCACGCAGCATTCTGGTGTATAGCACTACCAATCTAGAGACTTCTGCAGGGTTGGCTTCAGGGTCCAGCATTCACTGCCGTATAGGAGAACAGACTCTACCGTTGCGTATAGAAGAAGCTGAGTTTGATTTTACGGGGAGATTAGAGTTCCATAATGGTTCAGGGCCCTCCATGCAAGTGCCATGCAAAAAAAAAACATGCATGGCACGTTTTTTTGTAAAACCTTTACAAAGTTGAAAAATGGAGATAACAAGCATTCTGCCTGACAACAACGAAATGTAGGAACAGAGGTCATTATTATTGTTCAACTCGTTTGCCTGACCGTATAACCCATTCTGGGCGGGAACCCCTTTTGGTGTTTTAATTTAGCTATTGAAAAATAGCAGATCTACAAGCTCATAGCGCGCCACCGAGTGGCGCGCTACGAGCTTGTAGGTCTGCTATTTTTGAAAAATCGTGAAAATATTTATTTCAGAAAACAGGAGGATTTAGAAGATTTTTTTTTTTAATTTTGAGGTCATGGCCTAAATGGAATAATCACCGGCCCAATTAATGCGTTCAAATATCTATTTGTTATGAAGGCCTCGGGGGTTGACCCTGTCTATGTCCTTCCTCGTCGGCTTTGTTCCGGGAGGTTGATCGGAGAGAGACCTTGTCAGAGATGCAAACACACACCCTGAGCAGGCGGGCTGCTGCTGGGCTCAAGGCTATGTAAGTGAGGAAAGGACACGTTCCGCATCGCGGCGTGCACCATATAGACACACTGGGAGGCAAGCTGGAGAGACGCAGCTTCCACAACATCGACTTCAACGAGGGCCGCGTATAGACAAGCATGATACGATACGATACGATACAACTTTATTGTCAGCTTTCACTGAAATTTGCTTTGCGTCCATGACGTCACCGTTCAAGATACAGACAAGACATACACAATACATTACACAAGGTATACATTACAGGACACACATCACAGAAGCAGACAGGAACAAGAACAATAGAACATATCCTCTTGGTTTGCCGATTTTGGTTTAGAAGCAGAACAGACTGATGTACAAAAGAGTTATTTAGCCTGTTTTTCTTATATTTTGGGACTCTAAACCGCTTCATGGAGGGCAACAGTTGATATCGTTGCTGTGTCGGGCAGAAACCCTGAAACCTCTTATGTCCAATAATAAACACATTTGTTGGTGCATTTTGAGGGGTCCTCCTATATACAGGTGTAATGTTTGTTTTTGGTTCAATGTTTAGTTTTAAAAACACCATTGACAATGAAGGGAAGATTTCGTCATATTGTCCCTCATTACGTCATATTGTCTCTTTAATGTTAATGGCATTTAATGTTTGTGTTGGCACCGTTTGTTTTACATCACCTAATCAACATGAGTTATAGACTTTAAATAAGCGCCCCTCACTTCACACGGGTGTGATTTTATGTTAGCCATACTCGATCATACTGCAGCGTCACACAAAAGCATCAAGAGTAGCAGATCTGCAAGCTCGAAACACGGCGCAAAGTGACTCTTTTTGAGCTTGTAGATCTGCTTTGCTATTTTTTTAAATTTTGAATTCTGAAAAGAAACAGTTTTTGGAGGTTTTGACCCTATAGTCCAGTTACTTTTCAGGATTCAAATGTGAGAGAGAGCTTAAACTTGAGAGCTTGAACTTTGTGTGACACTGTAATATGACAGTGTAGCGAATTAATATACGGGGAAAAAAACATAAAAAGCTGAAATGGCGATAAGAAGCTTCGGCCCGACAGCAACAACCATGAATAAACACTATTGTTGTTCTTTTTTAAGAAAAGAAGAAGATTGTAAAATAATCAGTTCAGGAAAATAACTGAAGACATCACACGCTTTCTGATCTTTTGAGGTAATAGGACAGTGTCAAACTTATACTGTATAGCTCAGATGTTGACAGGTTGTTAATAATTGACAGATTGTCTCAGAAATGACAGCTCATACTCACTGCGCATAGAAAAACAACAGATCAGATAATGTGATAATGAGAGGTCAATATCACAAGTTCATGTTATATGATTATTTTCCTGGACTGATTATTTGACAACAGGTGGCAATCATTCAAAACAAATAATAAATACAAATGTGTATTCATAAGCTTGTCCACCAGGCATGCATGCCTGCATGGGCTTCAATAGAGCGTCGCAGTCCCGCCCCCTTTCATGATGACACCAGGCCCAGGAAATGAATCACAATGCATTTTTCCCATAGACATTTCAAAAAGTATTTATTTAAAGACCTTTTAAGCGTCAAACTCAACTCAACTCGAGTCGTGACAAATCATGACAACACACACAATATTTTGGACCAAACAAATAATTACATAGAAGAAAAACAACAAAAAAAGTGTTGTAACCTTCCGTTTTTTTCTACTTTCTAATTCTTTGTTTGGCCCGAAAAATTGTGTTTGTTGTCATGATTTGTCACGACAAGAGTTGGCTTTGTCCATGGCGTAAACGTCTTTAAATAAATACTTTTTGAAATGTCTATGAGGAAAATGAACGGAGAATCATTTCCTGGGCCCTGGTAGGGGGCGGGACTGCGACGCTCTATTCACTCCATCTAAAGTCCAGTTTGCCTCCCAGTACAACCAATTTTCCAGCTGGAATTACTGGCCCATGCAAGAAGGTTGATGTCTTTTAGCCTCGTTTGGACTCAAGAGGCTATGAATTCCCCTGGCCTGCCGACTCATGTTGTCATTTGGTTGTTTTGGTTTTCTTTTGTGAAAAGGTATGAAGTAACCTTTAGACCTGAGACAGATTCCACAAATTCCACAAATGCCTTCTAAATCAGTAGTTTGTGAAAAAAAACGTATTTACAGTAGCCGATGTGCGGCAGATGTGAGCTTGCTTCGATATTATTTTTTAGAACTTGTACTGTTCAAAATCACTGTTCAAAATTCGGAGATTTTCTTTTTCTAAAATGACACAGATGCTTTCCCGGTTTTAATGGGTTAAAACATGTTTTGTTGACCAAGAACGGTCTTCATCAGGGCAAGAACTGAGAAAGACTTTTCTAGGTCGAAACATGTTGGCATTTTTAACACATCAAAGTTCTTTTTAACTCTACAGCCTCCCCTCCACTTTTCTGAGTGCTCAGATACTTTCTTCATTTTAAGCCTTCGTTCCCACTGATCCTACAGAAGCACCACCAGTGTACCTTTTAAACTTTGTTATCTCTTCTGAGCACCTGCTTGGCTTCTTTGTTTTTCAGAGCCAATGCATTATTAATGTCCTACATAATAATGCTGCACAGTGCAAACTTCAGGTAGCCTATACATTCAAGTAGGAACCACTCCAATTAAGATAATGCCTGACACTCCTTGAGCCCCAATCTTGTTCTTCACAACACTCCCACGTGCAGAGACTATACTGTACAGAAAGTTGTCGTTAGACTGCTTTCGTCGCTAAAACAATGCAGCTTGTTCTGCAACGCCACAATTGTCTATAATTGCAGTTATTTCAACACATCGTGTCTCGATGTTTCATGTGTAAAGATGTACCAATGCAAATGAATAGTTCATTATGTGGCCAGTATGCAGATGGTGGAGAACTCAACCCGCTATTTCAGTCAAAGTAAAGATACTCCCGGGTCAAATATTGCTCAACTCCAAGTCAAAGTTGCTCAGTCCAATTTAAACTTGTACTTGAAGTATTCGTACTTGAGTATTTGTACTTGAGTTTTCAACAAATATAGTGAAACAAGCCGATCTAGAGGATCACAACGTGTCACATCGTCACTATTTTCAGTGGTTAATTAAGTACAAGTACAATATTTGTCTTTGAAATATAGAGTTGAAGTCATAACTACGCAGAAATATATATGATCAAGTCAAGTGTGGATACTCACTATGGTTGGAAAATATATCAATTATGAGAGTATAGCCTCTGTACTCCAGACATTTTATATTAATGGCCTCGGTCAACATCTCATATTGATAAAGGGCCAGGGCCATGAGAGGTGGACAGCTTAATTCCTCCCACAGCCTTTATTAATGAACACCTTTCTTTGATCATTACAGAGCATGTCACACAAAAGGAAGAGAGCTCCAAGCCCAACCCAGCAGAGTCCGTCTTCCTTCTCTCCTTTTGATTGATTGAAATATTTATTAACAGTTTGCAGAATTACAGTACATTTCAAGCTCCCAATTGAACTTCATCATTCGACAGTTCTATTCCTCCCCGAACATAAATGATTCATACAAAAATGATAAAAAGTTGGAAATGTGGAAATATGGGCCTAAAAAGGTGTATATTTGCCCTAAGGATCTTATGTAAAGTAATAGGGGCTTTTTTATCTGGAGAAGGCTGCTCAAGGTGGAAGAAGTACTCAGATGTTTCTTTTACTCAAGTAAAAGCACAGATACCACATATAAAAATACTCAACTCAACTCAACAACCAAGGTCGAACCAATACAGTGCTGAACGAGAAACAACTGAAAAGCAAGCAAACAGAACAGAAGAAAAACTAATGAAAACAAAAGAAATACAAGTGAAAGGCCTGTCGTGTCGTGTCGTGTCGTGTGCGTGCGTGCGTGTGTGTGTGCGTGCGTGCGTGCGTGCGTGTGTGCGTTTATCAGCTTATTATGTGTCGCATTGTACATCGTCGCTCTCGGGCAGAAACCTTTTCAGAAAATGGAATAAAAAAAAAGAAAAAAAAAAGAACCTGAATCTTTTCAGTGGAGTTATGATTATGTCTCAACAAGTTCTTGTGAATACTATTCATCGGTTAAATATTTATAAAACCCACGTATACACGCTTAACAATATTCCCTGGCTTCTTTTTATCGGCATGTCATTATAAAGGACGGTATAACGTTTAAAGCCGAATATTTCAAAAATGGCAGAGCTACTGTACACCTCACAACGCATCGTGGTGCATTGGAGGAAAAACATGAAAAGATATAGAACTGTATGCGTATGCAGAATGTCTGAATACTGAATATTGTCAGAAACCTTAGGTTAGCGGCTTTAGAGTTTTAGACTAAAACTAAATCAAAATGTGCTGTCAAAAATCAACACTGTAGTTGGCATTGCAGCCAGACAGTGCCGTGTGAGAAGTATGTGTTGGTTGAGTGGTATTGGGTGTAAAGTGCTGTGTGACCAGGGTGGGCCTGCAGGGAGAGCCAGCCAGCCAGCCAGCCTGCCACAGTGTATATACAGTAGCACTTTTACATCCCACACAGTACGATCCTCCTGAGGCCTTCACTGTGTGTGTATGAGCTCACTTCTCAGCAGAGTGGCTCCGGTTAATCTACCGCAGCGATTCGTGGCTCGAGGATATTGCGAGGATGTCGGGGGCCCGCCATATACTTAGCAAAACACTACGGTTTTAATGATAATATAAACAAAATGTTACAAATAATAATAATGAAAGCGGCAAAGCAGCGATGGCCGGGCCCTCGCCGCCTCTGTCCACGTTGGGGGGCAAATGTCGACCAACAGGGAGCAGTAACTTTAATGAAGGACATGAAGGATTTCTTTAGGTTTAGGAATGTGACAAAAACAATCTCCATGAGTTTCATGGGGTGTGTAATTGATAGACAACAAGTACAATAAAGACTACTTATGTCAGTTCCATCGGATCCAAGACAGAACACGATCGATTCATCAATAATTAACCCATTCTGGCCTGCCGTCGAAATTAAAATGTCTAAATCATGACAATTTTCTGAAAGATTTGAGGCACATTTTAACGATTTTTCAAAAATAGCAAAAGTGGCGCGCTATGAGCTTGTAGATCTGCTATTTTTCAATAGCTAAATTATAACAGAAAGTTTATGAAAAAAATGCCCTTGTTATAGTGGTCAGACGGGGTGGGACTCCCACCCATCTGACCACTTAACAGAGCATATATTTTAACCCATTTTGACCTGAGATCAGATTCTAAAAATGTTCTAGAAAGGTTTACAGTGTGGCTCCACTTAAATGTATATCTACTGTACCTCCACTCACAGCACTTGAAATCAGATGAAACACGATACAGAATGACACGAAACCAAGAGAATGATTCACTCTGTTGTTCTCTCTATACTCAATAAACAGCGGGTTGATATATTGCACAAAAAACTGAACTGTGCTAAAAAAGAAAAAAAAACCTGAGGCCAATTCCACAAATGCCTTCTAAATCAGTAGTTCTCACACTTTCATGGTTTTTCAAAAAATGTTAAAAGAAATAGCAGATTGTAGCGCGGCACAAAGTGACAACATACTGTGAGCTTGTACAGTATATCTGCAATCTTGTACAGTATATCTGCAATCTTTGAATATCCAATGCACAAATCTAAAATGACACAGACAGATCTTTCCCTTTTTTAGTGGGTAATAAGTTACGTCAGGCAGTTGTGTCCAATGGAGAATAATTCTATGTAAAGAACATCTGTCATGACCGCAAGTGGTAATTCCTCTCTGTCTCTCTGTGTCTCTCTCTCTCTCTCTCTCTCTCTATTGAGGACACCCGTTAGAAATAGGGTGGTTCTGGGTCTGCATCAACAGTTTTCTAGGAAACCTTAGATAAACGTGTTTGCTCCGCAGCAGAGAGGAGGCCTGCAACAAGAAAAATGTCCAATTACAGACACAGTGACACATATCCCATTTTAACAGCAGCCCAAACTCCAAAACAGAGATTGACCACAAAAAGTAATAAAAAGACAACGGAAAGAATCGAAAAAAAAGACCACACTCTTCTATGCAGAGGGGGAAAGGAGATAGAAGAGAGAGAGAGTCGAAGTAGACACGTTGAGAAATGGAAATGCAGCTTTTCTGTTCTAGAAACCTAGCTTATAAAGTGAACTATTTGATTATTCAGGAGCTGCCATGGAGTCAAGGCAGAGCCATCTCTATAGCTCGCTGCCGTGTTGTTTTGTGAACCGCTGCCAATGTCATTACTTTCCTGAATGCAGGAGAAGTCAAAGAAAATGTAATCCAACCGAACATGCTGAGGAAGGCAGTATACACACAGTATACAGTATTATACTCTCTGTAAAAAAGATGGGGTTGCAACTGGTTAGCGATGTTTGTATACAGCATTATACATGCAGCACTAGTAAACAGAGCGAAATTAAACCTGCGCTGGAAACCCCATATGTCCAAAACTGAACTCAAATTCGAAAAGTAGGCTATAGCAAAAGTAGCAGAGCGCCCGCATTTCGTGGATCTGGTACTTTTGGATCTTGGGTCTGCTACTAACCTGCATCGGGGGGGAACGAGCATCTTGCTCGATGGCACTTTGATACTAACCCATAGGGGGAGCCGGTGATCCAACCGAGAACCAAACGTTTGCGAAGTGGTCGATCCACCTCCTCCTGCCTTTATGTACCATGGTACCAGAAATCAGTGACACATAGGCATGCAAATCAGTGTTCATTTTGACAGCAAATTCAGCTTTTGTCTTAGTCTTTTGAATAACACATAGTTTTAGTCCTATTTTAGTCATTTGAAATTGTCTTAGTCTGGTCGACTAAATATCAAACTATTTAATCTTTTAGTCTTAAGTCAACAAAATTAACACTGCTGCAAATTAATGTACAATGTAATATGTTTACTTAGTGATAACCTTTCGAAGAATATCTCGTTTAAAGTTTAATCTTTTAGTCTTAGTCAACAAAATTGACACTGCTGCAAATTGATGTACAATATAATATGTTTACTTAGTGATAACCTTTCGAAGAATATCTCGTTTAAAAGTTTAAACGAAAAATTCAAAACGGTGTCACTGCACACAGAGAGCACACTTAATTAACGCCGGTCTTGTTGGCATTCACCACTTGGAAGCACAAGATTAAAACACTTCATTAGCGTCGGCTGGAGAGACAGCAGATACACTTGACGAGTGAAGAGCTGAAAGTGACAGCGACGGACATGAATTAGAGCCACACTTTGTTATTTGGAATGTAACAATTTCAGTACAGTAATTGCTGTACGCAGGGTATAGTGTCGCCAATTTATGCACAAATTATGCCAGAGGCAGCGCCGTCGCTAGCCGTGCCTCTTAACCCATTTTGAACTGAGATCAGATTCTAAAAATGTCTTCTACATCCTGACAGTTTTCTGAAAAAGCTATGTTTCTATGTCAGTCGTTCTTCGATTTTTCAAAAATAGCAGACCTACAAGCTTGTAGATCTGCTATTTTTCAATAGCTAAAGCATAACATAATGCTAACACCAAAAGGGGTTCCCGCACAAAGTGGGTTAATAGTGACGGGTGACAATCTAATAGACCATAGGTGCTATACTGCCTGGGGCTTAATTGGTGTTTTAGCCTAATTGGTTTGTGTGAACATCATTTGTCAGTGTTGAGTAGAAACCTTGTATGTCCAAAACCGTTCTTTAAAAAAAAAAAAAAAAAGATATATAAACATTTTAAAATTGTGAAAATAGCCAATCTACTGAGCTTGTAGATCTGCTATTTTCACTTCTACTCCTGCACGATGAAGTAGGGCAGTGGTCCCGGGGACCACCAGTGGTCCTTCAGGGGGATCCAGGTGGTCCCCAGCTAAATGATGTCTGAGAGTTGGTAACCAAATGGACCTTTGTAGATCTTTAACTGTAAAATGAACCCAACGGACCGGTCCTTGCAGACCGGACGCGCTTTACGGTTCACATTATACCATAGATTTGGCCTGCAAACGATTTATGTCATAAGTGCTCTAAACAAACAAAGTCCATAGACTTGGCTGGCGAACATTGTAATATCCTCAAATACTTGGCCGGCAAACAATACTCCAAGTCTAATAGAGGATTTAAGTGGTTAAGGTTTTTCTATATAGCCATGGATCCTGGCTGAAATGATTCGATCAGAGACGAGGAGTGTCACACGAGGCTATCTCACACAATGTGACACCTCAGATGAATGAGGCAGGAGTTTATCATGGGCTGTATAGGTGTATGGGGGCAAAGTGCTTTAGAGACCACTCTCCTGTTCCCACCTTCCTTCAAGGATGGTCAGCATTTCATTTCCTCGCTGCTGCTTCTAAATTGACTGCATCTAAAAAGCGGCTTTATACGAACCATATGGGGCCCGAAGCAATATTAAGCTTTTGCACAGCAATACAACTTTTTTTTTCTTACATTGTGCAGGAGGTGGAGAGACAATAGAATGAGTCAAAACAAACCCCCGATCAGGAATCGGATATCCACTGTTTATAGTTTATACTGTACTGTACAATAAAGTGGTTCTTAACCCATTCTGGGCGGGAACCCCTTTTGGTGTTTTAAGCATTCTGCTCTACTTTAGCTATTGAAAAACAGCAGATCTACAAGCTCATAGCGCGGCACCGATTGCTATCTTTGAAAAGTCGTGAAAATCGTCGCAAATCTTTGAATATATATATTCTTTCAGAGCGAACGTTTTTTTAACTCAAATCTTTGCGTCCCTGGAACAACATATTTTCAGATGGGGGGGTCCGTGGCCAAATACAGATAATTCTGGGGGTCCTTGACATGAAATATTGAGCACCACTGATACAGAAACCGTCATGATTTAGAAGATATGTTTTTAAATTTCGATGTCTAAATGGGTTAAAGTGGGGGTCTATGGACCAAAACGTTTGAATATGGAGATACCGTAGGAGGTTTCAGGCTGCCAGTCTGAACCTATATAGAACCCTGGAGAGCCGGAGCCCCTCAGAGCATCCTCTGTATGGCATTGTGATGTTGCAGCTCATCTCTGATCTCACCCTCATATCGCCTTCTCCGCTACAGTCAAAGTCACAGACCAAACGATTCACTTATAATGGACAAACCACTTTGCACCTTGTTGCCGCTTTCCCCCAGGGTACCGGTGTGAAGCTCGGCTTTATTGTGAAATGAAGTATTCTTTGTGCAATTCCTAGGGGACGGTCGTGGCAATGAGTTAAAACGCCAGCACTCTTAATGGAAGGGCTTGGTAAGTGAGAACATACAGCAAATGGCTTCTTTTCTGATACTGTCAGCTCCGATTTGTCCATATCTCCGCGATGTTGTCTTTCTCTGCTACTCGTGCAGCCATGCACAAAGGTGATTTGAGAAAGTATTCAGAAATGATATCATAATTCCAATTTATTAGCTGCGAGATTTGTTTTTCTTTTTGGTTCTGTGTATTGAATAAGTCAATACGCTCATTAAATGTGACATTCAGAGCAATCCATTACAGCACAATGGGATTCAGGTGCAACCAAAGCAAGCAAAGAAGACCGCTGGATTTTTACATGTAGGAAGTTTAGGAACAAATAATAGCCCATTTTGACCTGAGATCAGATTCTAAAAATGTCTTCTAAATCCTGACAGTTTTCTGAAAAAGCTATGTTTCTATGTCAGTCGTTCTTCGATTTTTCAAAAATAGCAGACCTACAAGCTCGTAGCGCGCCACTCGGTGGCGCGCTATGAGCTTGTAGATCTGCTATTTTTCAACAGCTAAAGCATAACATAATGTTAACTGTCTGTTTTCCTATACACTGTCATGCAGTATATCGTTGCTGTCGGGAAGAAACCTCGTCCTGTCTGCATATTCTTTTGCGTTTCTTCCTCAAAAATCAGCAAAAAATAGCAGATCTACAAGCTCACAACAAAGCACATATCTCTGCCAAGTGCTTGCTTGTGAATTAATTGTGTCAATTCTTTACTTGAGTCAAGTTGTATAGACCCCGGCCTAATTAGACAACGCCATGAGAACCAATACGCAGGACGGCACAAAATGACCCCCCCCCCCCCCCGCCCGCTCATAATATGCAACAAGGGAAAAGTGGTCATTGCACTCACATGTAAAAATGCATCCCATGAAACTTTCAGATGCTATTTTTCTCCCAGTATGGGTTTTACAAACACAGGATATGATGTTATTATCAAAAATGCCTTGGACTCTACATGGCAGGGGCGTCCTCAAGGGGCCAGTGAGGCGCTCCAACGTTGAAGCACTGGGCCCTAGTGGTAAGAGGAAGGACTGCAGGCGGACCCGTGCTTTAACACGTAGGACCATCACTCCCTACGTCACCCATACGTCACCCCGGACCTCAAATTTGAGGTCCGGAGGAGGTACTTCCGGCAGTCTTCCGGGTGCTTCAAAACGCCACTGAGCAACTTCATCGAAATGAATAGCTTGGGGGCGGGGCTAGTGCTCCAGTTCGGTCTCTATCCTTTATATACTGGGCGTCCTCCCTGAGCCAAGCTTGCGCCTAACCGCATACCTGAATGGGACTGGGTGTTACAATCCATTTATACCATCAGAAACATCAGAAACATGGTCTCTCTCTTGAAATAAATAATCCTTGTTTATCTGACACCTTGGCATGCAATGCTTCAGAAGCAGATGTGCAACTGTACTCGCGGATAGTGGCACCCTAACTCTGTTTGACCTACAAAGAACCAGAGCCATAATTAGTATCATTGGCAACACCTGTGAAGGAACTACCCCGGTATCTATGTCAATTTGGATGCCAAGTAAAAAAGGCTTGTTTACAGAGAAAACACACTGACATATACAGTATAAAGAGGTTTGTGGGAGACAGCTGGAAGTGTACTGTACTGTAGTATTCAAGTGCAGATCAACATAAATGAAACAATAAAGCCTGCACACGTATAATATGTTCCCAGTGTGTATTGCGAGGAAACTTGCAATACGAAGTGTGCACTTATTGCTTTCTTTGTGTAGATATCTGAATTTGACTACAAACTGAGGACACTTTCTTTGTCTCAGACAGTTATGGAATATACGTTTTTGATGATACAGTAGGTATAAGACGCTCGCACGCACACGCACACACACACACACACACACACACACACACACACACACACACACACACACACACACACACACACACACACACACACACACACACACACACACACACACGACACACACACACACACACCAAATATCATTCATTCATTCTGAGGACAATTGTCATGCCATTAATTAGCTTATAGCTTGACTTATTCCACTGCCAAAAAAGGTATAAGGCACAATAAAGGGCACATCAAGGAAAGGAGAGTGTTTGGGGCTTTAGTGTTTCTAAACTCGATTTATATTGCTTGGCTGAAGCCCACTATAACTTCGCCTTGGGGACGAGTGCGATAAAGATTTGCTCTTGCATTCACAGACTTCAACATTGCCGGTGTACAATATACTCGACTACATTTTTGTCATTTGGTGTCTCCAACAGCAGTCAGCCACACGGCCTTGAGGTTCTCAATACTGAGTAACTTGCGGTTAGTCCCACAAGTGTGAGCCTTCGGCTCAGAAGCGTCGCAGTCCGTCAGCGCATGCTGCCACCAAGGCATAAACGCATCAATTTCCCATGTCTGCGAGTTGTGAGCGGCACTGCTGGTCACTGTTGTTTTTGGCAGCACATTTTGATTTTAGTTTTAGTCATAGTCTCTTGTTTATAGTTTATTTAGTTTTAGTCACATTTTAGTCACCTGGAATGTCTTAGTGTTAGTCTAGTTTTAGTCGACTAAATGTCATAAGATTTTAGTCGACTAAATCTACAGTTGATTTAGTCGACTAAAATGTATTTTGGTGGGCCTTGATGTTGTCGTAATGACTGATTTTACACATGCTGAAAATAGCAGATCTACAAGCTCACAGCGCGTCGCGCTGCGACGTGTTGTGAGCTTGTAGATCAGATTTGTTCAGCATGCAACCAAGTGTAAAATGACTCATACTGGATCTCTTGTCCACTAGTCCCCTTCCTAACATTTTAGTCTAGTTTTTAGCTGTTGACGAAATTGTCAATATATTTAGTCTTAGTTTTAGTCACCATAGTTTAGTTTTCATTTAGTTTCCATTTAGTTTTCGTCAGTGAAAAAAGGTAGTCGACGGACATTTTTCGTCTTAGTTTTAGTCGACTAAAACAACACTGCTGCTGGTAATCTGGTGTGTCGTTTGTTTGTTTGGTGCGCTGAAAGAAAACTACAAGCAAAATGCCAGTCCAAGTTAACCCATTTTGGACCGAGGTCGATTTAAAAAAAGGCTTCTAAATCCTAACATTTTTCTGAAAAACCCATATTTCTATGTCAGTGGTTATCAACCTTTTTCATGTCAAGGACCCCCAGAATTATCTCTATTGGGCCACGGACCCCCATCTCAAAATATGTATAGTTCCAGGGACCCCCCAGAAGCAAATATTTGAGTTAAAAATGTTCGCTCTGAAATATATATTCAATGATTTGCGCCACATTTTAACGATTTTTCAAAAATAGCAGACCTACAAGCTCGTAGTGCGCCACTCGGTAGCGCGCTATGAGCTTGTAGATCTGCTATTTTTCAATAGCTAAAGCATAACATAATGCAACACCAATAGGGGTTCCCGCCCAAAATGGGTTAACCCATGTTTAACTGCATGCTCAGGTTCTATAAGCCAGTGGTTCTCAAACATTTTCAAGTCAAAGACCCAATAGGAGTAATTAGTAATTGGCTGCGGATCCCACCTCGATCTCAGAAACATTTTGTGCCAGGGACCCTCCAGAAGTGGATGAGGGGATCGGAACCGCATTTGGGGATTGTTACCTTTCAAGACGGGAACCCATTTTTGGGTAGTTGTGGCCATGTACAGTATATACAGTAGCAACATCACGTTTTTGTCATTTTTGAGGGGCGCTTAGCCCCTCCAATGTCCAGCTTTTAGCGTGTGTGCACAAACTTGGTCCTACACAAACATTACATTCCCATTGACAATGAATGGACAATTTTATGTCATTAGTGTAAACACAATCATTGTGTAACACAAACATTGATATGTCAGATATGTTGTATAAATAGGAAGCTTTCAACTCTCAACTCAAAGAATTCGGTGATTTTTGAATAAATATTTGAAGATTTTCAGAAAACTTAGGTCAGGATTTAGAAGGTGTTTTTTTTAGAATCAGCCTATAAGGTCTAAATGGGTTAAAAATGTTAGCATATCTATACAACCATGTATATCTGCTATTTTTGAATAGCTAAAATATACAATATGTTTAAAGTGGTTAAAATGATTGCGATGCTTTTGCTAGGACCCCCTGGAACCCCCTCAAGGACCCCCGGGGGATCCCCAGACCCCACTTTGAGAACCACTGCTATAAGCCATTCACGATGTTGTGAGCTTGTAGTTATTTCCAGCGTGCTACACGGGCACACGTTGCAATGAATCACTCAACTCTCCCCGTTTACATGCAAATATCATGATCAATCTGCCTTGCCCTGGGTGAATTCCCCCGTGGCCAGCCATTTACTCCCCTTCACATCAAATATATGACGATAAACAGCTTCATAACTTGTCGTAGAGTAGTCATATTATTGCCCTAAAATCTATACCAAATATCTTCACCAACAAATTGCCAGTTCTGAGCTTGTTGTCGAAGCGGCTATTTTTTGTCCACCTACTTTCACCAAATGTTGACCCATTACTGTATACGCCACTATAGAGCGTCGCAGTCCCACCCCCTTTCATGACAACGCCAGGCCCAGGAAATTAATCACAATGCATTTTTCCCATAGACATTTCAAAAAGTATTTATTTAAAGACCTTTTAAGCGTCGTACGAAGCCTCGTGCGAAGCCTCGAGTCGTGACAAATCATGACAACACACACAATATTTTGGACCAAACAAATAATTACATAGAAGAAAAACAACAAAAAAAGTGTTGTAACCTGCCGTTTTTTTCTACTTTCTAATTCTTTGTTTGGCCCGAAAATTGTGTTTGTTGTCATGATTTGTCACGACAAGAGCTGGCTTTGTCCGCGGCGTAAACGTCTTTAAATAAATACTTTCTGAAATGTCTATGAGGAAAATGAACGGAGAATCATTTCCTGGGCCCTGGTAGGGGGTGGGACTGTGACGCTCTATAGGGGCGCTATGGTTGATGTGATTAAGCGAGGCTGACCTTTCGCATATAGTACACAATGTACCGTAGGGTACGCCATACCTCGCTCCATTTCTCTGATCAGCAGTTGACCCTTGACCCGGCTCACAACACAGCTCTAATTGTGACAAGCCACATATGGTCGGATAATCATTCCGAATAATCTGTTGCCATGGAAACTGATGACCGCTGGTACTTACCTCCCCCCCCCCCCCCCCCCCCTATCTCCTCATCTCTGGTCTGTGTGGTTATAGCGGAGGTGTCCCCCCCCCCCACCACCACCCCACTCTGTGGCCCCTCTTAAAGTGCTGGGGATTAGCACCATACATTATCACTTTAATCTCCTGTTTAACCCCTTCTATCAAGTGCTCCTCAGAGAGAGAGAGAGAGAGAGAGAGAGAGAGAGAGAGGCGACTGTGTCCTCTCCTCTCATCATCGCCTCATTAACGGTCGCGGACAGCGTTGCCAAATATCGAGAAAAACAAGCGGTCGGGTCTATGAAAACAAGCCCAAAAGAAGGGACTGCATGGGCTTCCGATGGTAGTTTTAGTGAGCTTGTAAATCTGCTATTTTCAAAAGAATATTTTGAATATTTTTTTAAAAAACTTTCCTTTTATCCGACCGTAGCTGTGCATAAGGACTTTTTCCTTATGAAAAACTTTCCTTGACATGACAAATTAAACCATCATGAAGCAAGCCCAAATAAGCAACCACGCCTACACTTTATAAACAAGCCGCACACCAAACCATAGATATTATAAAAAAAATAGATGCCTCACTGGCCGTTGCAGTTCATTGGAGCGACGTGTATCCCAATGAAGGCGGAAGTGCAGTGCTGAAGGCTTTTCTTTTTTTTAACACATTTTTATAATAGTCATGACAATACATTACAATACAAAACAAGACAAACAAACAAACACAAACAACAAAGTTATTAATACAACAATAGAACATCAGAGCCAGGGGCGATTAGATTACTAACAGAAAACATTAAAGAGTGAACACAAAGCAACAGTTCTCCGCAGCTTTCTTATTTAGTGCTGAAGGCGACTAAAGACTACTGGCCAATCACAGCGTGTCTTTTCCGGGACTTGTGTTATACGCACGCGGAAGCTGCTCATTGAAGGCAAATGCTTTGCAAGGAATCTCGGGAAAATTGTGCCTTCAATTGTGACACGCGCCTCAGAGCCGGAAAGGGCATCTACGTTTATATGTATATGTGCCAAACTACCAATATTTAAAAGTGAGCCCAAAGTCGCTCATAATAGGCAGAGACATGGCAACGCTGGTCACGGACAGACATATGTTGCGATGCTTGAGCGAAGCCAGTTTGCCTAAACTCCTCAGGATTGATTCTCTCTGCAGTGTCATCCATCCTGTGTCTCTAATCCACTCGAGTGCCATCTGTGTCCCTCGGGCCTTCTCCCCATGCATATCCGTTGGGTGTTTTATGTGGCTATATTGCGCTGTAAGACGTGGAGTTCTGACTGAGCATGATACATACTGTTGATAAGAACACACCAGGGCCAGGGCATTACTGTAGGATCACGCCTAATGAGTGTACACTTAAAAGCACACGCACACTGATTGCACACCATAAAATGGAGGACATGGTATTTACTATAGTGCTACTTGTGTCAGAAGAGCACTTACGATGGAAAGGACTATTATTATGCAGCCATCTAGGTCACTGTTTCTCAAACAGTGGGTTAGGGGCCCATGTGTGGGTCACGGACCATTTTTTATGGGTCATGACTTGAGTAAAAATGACGAGTAGGACATTTTATTTACAAAGATAATTTTATAAATTTCAAAACGAACAAACAAATCTAAGAAATTCCATAACTAATAATCATTAAAAAAAAGTAGTGAAAATCCGAGTCCTGCAAGGGGGCGGGTGCTCACAGATACCCGACGGGTACGCACATTTGACGGGTGAGAACGGGTGAAACTAAACAAAATTGCGGGTCACAATACATTACAATACAAAACTGATGACCGCTGGTACTTACCTCCCCCCCTATCTCCTCATCTCTGGTCTGTGTGGTTATAGCGGAGGTGTCCCCCCCACCCCCCCCACCCCCCACCACCACCACCTCACATTATGTAACACAACACAGCGCACCGGTGCTGCTGCTGCATCAGCACGTATACACAACGACAAAAACCCATCCCCATGCCATGTTGGATGGAATGAAGCGCTGATACAAACTGGTAACGGGGGCAGACATCGGGTCCATTATCCGACGGGCAGCAGGCGGATCTGGTTTGCATTTTGATATAATCACGGGTAACGGGTCGGCCCACGGATCTGATTATTGATGGGCGGGGTGCGGGTTGTCAAAATTGGACCCCGTGCAGGAAATACGGTTATGGAATATTATTGTAAAAAGTAAAAAACATCAAGTGATTTAAAAAATGTGGTGTGGAGGTACAGTATACCTGGCCTACTGGGTTATTTGTGCATGAAATGTGTAACACAGATTGGGTCCAGCGATTTTACGAGGTTAGCTCCGAGCACACACACACAGAGGAGGTATTTCCTTGGCCTACTCGCTGCGTGCATAAAAAGTGTACCACTGATTCGGTCCAGAAGTTTCTGAGGTTAGCCCGGAGCGCGGCACGCACGCACGCACGCACGCACGCACGCACGCACGCACGCACACACACGGGAGTGAAAGCATAATCTCCGCCCCTGACCTTCGGCCTGGCGGAGATAATTAGTCTATGAAGTTGGCTCAGCGGTGTGAGTCTGGTGGGAGTCTAACTCGCCACCCTCCTCCTCATGACCTCCTGACCCCCGTCTCGCCGCAGGCTGACAGTGGAGCTGTCACGGCCCGCGCAGAGCAGCTGCAGAGTGGGAAAAAAACCACAGCACAGCACAAACATCTGTAAAAAAAAAAAAAGAAAAAAAAAAAAACCTCCTCATCATCACTTTTCTCTGTGTGCCCGGACAGATGACAGACAACCGCGTGACCCCCAAGGTCACTGCTGTCAGCCAATCAGATCAAAGGTCAGAAAACACAAGAATCCACAACTCCCACACCCCCCCCCCCCCCTCCCTCTGCTGCTTAAGCCTGATGTATACCTCGTCATACGTTGGTGTTGCACGCTGAAATATGTCAGCAAAGTTATAGTAACTGCGAGAGTGCGGTCTAGCCGACACCAACTCTGCTCTCCACAATTTCCTATCTAACATCAGGTTCTTGAGCTCTGCAGTGTTGTTAGCTAAGCCGTGACGCCTCAATACGTCTACGTAGGTGATACGCTTCTTTCCCCTCCTGGCTTTGTCCTGGGTTGGTTCACAATTTCACATTCAGTCTTACTTGCCTCAAGTTCTGGGTGCCTGACGTATACATGTAGTGCCCTGCCAGCCTCAACCTTCTCTCTCTGACGTTGTCTGTGACCACGGTGGTATAGGTCCCCATAGAGTCCGTCCAGCAAAAGACGTCACTATAAACATCCCTAAACGCTAAATTATGGAGTGTAATTTACGACGGAGCATCAATTAAACTAGGTATGCAACTATTGATTGTTTTCTTTTGGATTATTCTATTGTAAAAAAAATAATCAAGGAGCACATTTTTATAGTCCAATATAAATTATATATATATAAAAAAGATATACCAACATAGAGTAGCCTATCAATTAAACCACTTAAGTATTATTTTATACTTTGTTGTCGTGCTTGTAGATAGTGAGCTTGTAGATAGGCTATGTTTTATTTATTTTTTTGGAAATAAACGAAACAAATAATAATAATTAAGCTTGTCACGTATATTCCAGTACTTTGATTCAGTGTTGCAGACCCAAAAATTAGACATTACTCCAAGTCTCTTTCCTCCATCTCCTCTTCCTTTCTCATCTTGTATAGTGTAGCCGCTCCTCCGCCCAGCAGTGGCTTGGCTTAATAGTGCTAAGGAGTGTTTCCCCTCTTCCATCTCCCTCACATCTGCAGTAAATCAATGGGAGCGCTCGAGCACTGGATGTGTGTCTGATTGATTTCAATGTTAGCACACCACAGGGCCTGAGATGGCTGCACTTCCATTACCCTTCACAGAACACCACTGTTGGTTCTTCTTACAGTCATTTAGGGTTCAAGGTTCAAGGTTCCATCCATCTTCAACCGCTTATCCGTAGCACTCTGGTGGAGCAACAGCTCCACCAGAGTGCTCCAGACTTCCCTCTCCAGAGCAACATTAGTGACTTCCTCCTGGGGGATTCCGAGACGTTCCAAGGCCAGTGAGTCGATGTATTTCCTCCAACTGCGCCTTGGTCTGCCCCGGGGTCTCCTCCCAGTGGGACGTGCGTCAAGGACCTCCCTAGGGAGGCGCCCGAGAGGCATCCTAACCAGATGCCCGAACCACCTCAGCTGACTCCTTTCCAGGCGAAGGAGCAGCGGTTCTACTCCGAGTCTCTCTTGTGTGACTGAACTTCTCACCCTATCTCTAAGGGAGATGCCAGCCACCCGTCGAAGAAAACTCATTTCGGCCGCTTGTATTCGCGACCTTATTCTTTCGGTCATGACCTGCACACTTCATGACCATAGATGAGAGTAGGAACGAAGATTGCTCGGTAGACAAGAGAGCTTTGCCTTCTGGCTCAACTCTCTTTTCGTCACAACAGTGGGTACATCGACTGCAATACCGCCCCTGCCGCTCCGATTCTCTGCAGGTTCAAGGTTGTACTTTATTGTTACATCTTGTGTACAGGTACATAAGAGTAAAACTTATTTTGGTTTGGCTTCCTTATATTACAGACAACGCAGCAGCATATAGATAGCATAACATTCAAACGACAAAACACAGCAAGCACAGCAAACAGAGGGATAGAATAATGAGTGCAAGAAAGAGCATTAAAAGAGTACAAATAAAATAAAATAAAACAGTACCATATGTGCATTTGCGTGATTTCCCTGTAGTAGCAAAAGTTAGGTAAACTTTATGTGAACAGCTTCACAGTACAGTAGGTTATGTTCCATATATACAACACAATTTAGTTTAAGAAAGTGCAATTTGAGGTTATGTTCCGTATATACAGCAATTTTAGTTTTAAAAGGCGCAATTACAGCCTGTGCAATAACGGAGGCGGAGGGGGGGGTAGTTAGTTTAGAATAGCACTACAGTATAACACATGCACACACGCACGCACACTCACACAATACCTGCCAAATGTCCTGTCCAAAGACCTTTACCCTATTGGGACAATAGACAGTATAGTATATTTTCAAAACGTTGGCCTCATTCTTGTTTGACCATTATTCATTGTATAGTTTGTTGGTTACGTTTTTTTTATATAATTATTTATTTGTTTTATTTTAGAGGTATTAAAAAGCTCTTTAAAGTAAATTGGCCACACTTGGGGACAGCTGGAGATGTTGGCTCAGGACCGAGATGCTTGGAAAACTCTTTTTGGCGGCCTAAGCCTCAGGAGGGGTAATTAAATAGGCAAGTAAGTAAGTAAAAGTAATTAAATTGCCACTTTAGAAATGTGTAGATACCCTGTCTACACCTTAGAGTATATATGAATAGAGACGGCACCGGATTTCTCCTCTCATCCACTTGCATTAAGTTGCTCAAAAGCGCATGAGGCGATTTCACTCCTCCTTCCGGTTAGGAACAGAGTGCATTCTGGGAAGAATTGGGCCAAATCGTGAACGCGCTGTGTCGTTGACTATCATTGCACGCGTTCACGCATGAAACAGCGTTCACGTGTCATCATGAACGTGCATGCGCAATGACAGTCAACGGACCAGAATTGGCCCAGCGCTGCAATACCAAATTCGGCCACTATGTCCATTTCGCCTCAGGGTTTCCTCCGGGTGCCGTCTCTATTCATATATACTCTAAGGTCTAAACTTATACTGTATGTTGGTTTGTTTGCTATTGAGTGAGAAAACAATGTTGCACATTAGGCTACTTAACTGGGACCCCCCAAATAATTTGGGGACCCGCAGTTTGAGAACCACGAGAACGCATGGGCAACTTTTCACAGCACACTGTGCACAGTTAGCTCTTGTACTCGAAACGCGACAATTGCTATAATCTTCCTATAAGACTGCTAATGAGAACAAACAGAACAGATGCGTATAATTATTTCGTTCACAGCTAAAACACAATCAGTACAGTGGGTGAGAGAGAGAGAGTGCGTGCGGAATGATGAATGGTCTTACGGTGACACATCGATATGACACAATAAACTTGTGTCTCGTTCCGGCAATTGGAGAATAACAATGTTATTTTTTCTCGTCACGGCATGCTGTTGTTTTATTATTTATTATCGTTTGTTGTTGTGTTCCCACTGGGGAAATTAGTCTTGTTTTCATCTGTTAATTACATTTCTTAATGGTAAGATATGGGACTACAAAAGAAATAATTAAGTCTGCACACCATTTTGAAAGCTCCCCAAAAACTTTATTTACCAAAAAAAAAACACACTTTATTTACCCGCCTTGGTAAATAAAGTTTTTGGGGAGCTTTCAAAACGGTGTGCGGACTTATTCTTTCTTTTGTAAAATGGTAAATGGTGCATTTATAAAGCGCCTTTATCCAAGGCGCTTTACATAGATTGTGCATTACATTCACCCATTCACACACTCATACACCGATTGCGGCGGAAGCCATGCAAGGTACCAACCAGCACATCGGGAGCAATTTGGGGTTCAGTGTCTTGCCCAAGGACACTTCGACATGTAGACAGGAGGAGCCGGGATTCGAACCGCCGACCCATGGATCATTGGACGACCTGCTCTACCTCCTGAGCCACAGCCGCCCTAAGTCCCCTATCTTGAAAAAGGAACAAACACCCGCACACTGTCTTCAAATGCAGTGAACCAACTTTGAATAGGGAAACAGAAACATTTCGGCCTATGCGGCCTTCATCAGGCTATCTTTATGATATGTAGTCCCATATCTTACCATTAAGAAATGTAATTAACAAATGAAAACAAGATATAATTTCCCCAGTGGAACACAACAACAACGGTAATAAATAGACTTCTTTTTGCAGTCTGTTATTTTTGTTCGAGCACCCGTCAAATTAGCCTGGGATGTGCGTGCCCGCCTCCTGACCACTGAGGATATATGGGACTACACTATACTACTCCTACTTATTCCACCAGCGCTGTGCTATGAATGTGAGCATTGTCACTATAGTGGAAGGACCTCAGTCTGTCAAACATGGCCGTCACGGTCGCCACATTGATCAAGGCTATTTTGGTGTTTTTTGATTAACCAACACTGTGGGTAGGCTATGTGGAGAAAGGTCAGTCAGTCACTCAGTCAGTTTATCTACCTAGGGAGATGACAGAATTAGAAACTCAGCTACTATCAGTAGCGATCTGTCTCTCACTGTCTTCTTTGTGCATGTGCGCACGTGCGCACGTGCACATGTGTGTGTGTGCTTGCATAAGGTAGGTGGGTGCTGAGTTGTTAGTGACAACACACACACACACACACACACACACACACACACACACACACACACACACACACACACACACACACACACACACACACACACACACACACACACACACACACACACAGGTGCGAGTGCATCTTTTGAGGAGGGGCAGAGCTGAATGTGAGAGGCCTCACAACAAGCCAAGCAACCTCTAGAGTACCATTCACATAACAAGGTTAATTAGCCGTTATATGGCACTTAATTACCGCTTCCTTCAAGTCCCAAACTCTGTGTCAAGGGCACTTATCATCACACTGTGCAGTGGCTCCTCTATTCCTTTTGTTTCCTTCCTTGCTATTGTTTCTTTTCCCTCCGCGCTTCCGTCTCCCTCTGACGCAAACCATCACGGCTCACTGCATCCGAAGGTTGCAATCAATCAGGCTTTCATTTTAACGAAGCATCACGACTCAAGAAGGGTTTATTTGTCAACGTATTCATGCAGGTACGCCGAGTGTGCAAGCCTGTGCAGTGCACGCAGCGGAATGTTGGAGGCATATATATCCAATATATAGGCATTGGCTACAAGGATTCTTTGCAAACGTATTATGAGACTGAGGGCTGCATATAGCTTGAATCCAATGATTGATATAGTATAAGGCACAAGCCTTATACTACATAGTTCAAGGTTTAACTTATTGAACACCTCGGTAGAAGAATCCTCTGCCCCCCCAAACCCGACCCCACTCCCCCCACCACACCTTTCTCTATACAGCATACCTGTTGATGCTACTGATTTTTCTACCAATATATTGTATCACATTGGATGTACAGTGGAAACAATCCCCTTTGGGAATTTTAGCATATAGTCTTTGACTGTGCCTGTACTGTTCAATCAATCAATACTTCATCGCATGACAAATAGCAAAACAAAATAGCCGATCTACAAGCTCACAACGCATCACAATGTGACAGACAGACAGACAGACAGACAGACAGACAGACAGACAGACAGACAGACAGACAGACAGACAGACTCAAAAAACTAAAAACTAAAATAAATCATCCGTCCCCGTGGGACGGACAATTTGTCGGTTCCATCCCCAGTGTAGCCCCCTCCTTTACTATGGTGACAGACAGAGCTTTAAATTATTTAAGTGGCAGATAAATGGATTTCTGAACAAAACTACGGACAGGGGGACTGGGGTGTGGGTGGGTGGGGGAACAAACAGAGAGGGAAATAGAGAATTGAAAGATTGAAGGAGTATACTTTGAAAACAAACTCAGCTTGAATGTCAAGCAGACAGGACGCGACACTTAGGTTAGGTGGGATAGTTTGATTTCTTAGCTTGCTTTCTTGGTTGTAAATTGTACGGTGGACTTTTGGCCCCAATTCCATTCTCCCTCATTGTGGCAATCCACAGAGAGAAAACTAGAAGCTGTAAAACAAAATATATATATATGTTCTCACGCACCTTCCCCTGCTGATTTTGTGGGAAATTGCTCTTAGTAAATTATTACTGTACTGCAGAAACCTCCTATCTCTATATTTTAACTTTTTATCAGTGGCGTGCACAGATAGACACTAGGGGGTGCTAGAGCACCCCCTGCCCTTTTGGCAATGTGCCCTTTTAGAGAAAAAAAAGAAAAACAAAAAAAATGTTCTCTTTTTTTTTTGATTTTTCAAAAATAGCAGATCTACAAGCTCATAGCGCGCCACTCGGTGGCGCGCTATGAGCTTGTAGATCTGCTATTTTTCAATAGCTAAAGCATAACATAATGCTAACACCAAAAGGGGTTCCCGCCCAAAATGGATTAAGGCAACCGGCCGGTTCCACGCGCTGCACAAGGTGCCCTTTTTTAACTTGAGCACCTGCCCCTCTAAATGTCTGTGCACGCCACTGCTTTTTATACTTAGTAGCAGATCGCAAGGAGACATTTCAAGCTTGGAGATCTGCTATTTTTGATGCTTTTGAATTTGAATCGTGAAAAGGTTTGGGACACATAATGAGGTTTCCGCCCGACAGAGACAAAATGTATTCTTTGATTTTGAAACCGTATAGCCTTCATGTTGTTGCTACTGTGCTTTTCCGAGGCTGCTGCATGTTTAAAATCAATGCATTTTATTTCAGGATCGGTCAGTCACATAGAGGCCTGTATATGTCTACCTACGCATCTTGTAGTCAACGTTTGTAGTCAGCCTACCTACGTTTACTGCGTTGGATTGTTAGCTGTGCATTCGTTTGTGGTCAGCAGTGGATCTCGTTGCTGCTACGATCATCATAACGTTGTCTTCCTGTGTGGTGGTCAGTAATCACATGAACATAACTGAATAACCCATTGCTCATACTGCAGCAGCATAATCAGACATTTAAACAATACTCTGTCTTTCCTACATGGAATTGAACATTGGCAAACGCTGAGGAAGGCCCACCTGGCCAAAACGATGGCTCGTCAGAGGTAATATGTTTAATGTAAGTCGCTCTGGATTAAGAGCGTCTGCTAAATGCCTAAATTGTAAATTGTAATAAAACATGTGAAAAGGACTGCTGGCACTTCCTTCTTTCAATTCAGTAATAGGCCTAACTCACAGCATTTCCACACCCCCTTTTGGAGCTAATGGTGTTATTTTGTATGCAGTCCATAGACTTCCATGTTAAAATAGGTATTTTCACAAGCCACAAACTACCGTTTTGTAAAGGTAAATACAGATAATTCCGGGGGTCCATGACATAAAAAAGGTTGAGCACCACTGACATAGAAACATGGGTTTTCAGAAAACTGTTAGGATTTAGAAGGTATTTAGAATCGCCCTCAGGTCTACCCAATATATCGTTCTTTTTTCCCCCGTAGTTACTGCCCTTTGGCTGTATGGCAGTATACATCAGGGTGGTTGTATTTAGTCTCCCTGCTCTTCTATTGAGACATTTAGATTGTGTCAAAGGTCACGCCTCATCTAGGGTGCTTTCGGATATACTGAGCGCACTGTGCAATGCAAACTAAGACCTACAAGCTCATAGCGCGCCACTCGGTGGCGCGCTACGAGCTTGTAGATCTGCTATTTTTCAATAGCTAAAGCATAACATAATGCTAACACCAAAAGGGGTTCCCGCCCAAAATGGGCTAGACACAGGATCTGAATGGTTGATCCCCTGAGCAAACAGTGCATGGGCTCTATTAGCTCATTAGTAAACATTTCAGCACTTGCCCAGGAAATGATCGGGTTCAAATCCAGGGTAAGTTACATAGTGGAGCTTTGAGAGACTGGAATAAAATACTGCTGATGATCATTTAAGTGTTTACCTTGTGAAAGTTGGCACACAAAATCTCAGCGAAAGAAAGAAAGAAAGAAAGAGAAAGAAAGAAAGAAAGAAAGAAAGACACTAGTTTGTCCTTGTATCTTTGCAACAATGCAACTATGCTAAAAAATCCTACAGTAGGCCTATAGCCTACACCACTTTTGAATGCACATGTAACAAAACAAGCAATAGCAGTTTGTGTGCGCGTGCGTGCGTGCGTATGTGCGTGCGTGCGTGCGTTGCGTGCGTGCACACTCGTAGCCATTTCTTATCTCCAAGGAATGTGTTCCTGTCCTCCACGCAGTGAGTTCCACAGCATCAGCAGAAACTATTGGTCTACGATGGGATACCTTACATTTCCATATCCAATCTCATTCTGACGAGTGCTATACTGCATGCGGCACGGAGCATATTTTCACCAGAGGGGAAACAGGAGAAAGCTTTGGCACGCCGAGAAAATATGAGCTGCATGCTCCCGACCCTCCTCCTCCTCCGCTGCAGCCGTAGCAGAGGATAGGGGGGTATTGCACTGACATCGATCAGGGCAGAGCAGACCAAAACACGTGTAGATAAGTGAGAGCGATGCCTGGTTTATACGCCAGCAAACCAGCTCAGAATTTGATTAGATTTTTATTTATCTTGGTTGGGAATAATAACCGTATGCCTGATTTGCATTTGGTTGCGTCGCATTCGCAGTAGCACAGATCTACAAGCTCACAATGTGTTGTTGCGAGATGTAATTATTCTCCCTTTAGCAGTATACCTTTGCTGTGTCGCTTATTAGTGTTGTTTCACCTGCATTTCAATAAAGCATTGCTTCATCTCATTTCATTGCTGTCAGGCAGAAACATTGTATGTACGTACAAAACGGTTCCTTTCTTCATTATCATTTAAATGATGTTTTGAAAACAGTGAAAATAGTCTACAAGCTCCCAACTCGTTGTGAATTGGCACGTTGCGTACTTTCACGACTTTTAGGCGACGTATACACTCTTTATGATGAAATTGGGCATTCATGATTGCAAAAACATTAAAGATGGAGTGCCATGATTTTTTTCCACCCTAAAACATGATCATCAGGTCTTATTGTTATATAAGGAGGTATATTTTTTTCAAAAAGAGTGTACAGTATTTGTTAAAATGTTGTTTTTATGTGGACACACATGGGTGATGGGTGGTGATCCACCTGAACTGAAGCCGCACCCACAGCTGTAGTTGTATGATAAAGGGGGAGGGGTTAGGGGAGGGGCTGATAATGTGATGTCACTATATTACTGTTTATTTCATTGACCTGTTTGACTGTCAAGGGTTCAGCCTCCAGGAAGAAACCCTAAATACAAAGTTAATACACCATTGCACATACAAACGACTCCAGAATGAAACTCCACATGAAAAACTGGAAAAATACAATAATTGTGGCACTCCATCTTTAATGATGATACAAGCGTTTTGCCTGACAGCAACGGTTTCACCTTCTCTTATCTACAGCATATTTCTATCTGATTTATTAAAACTGGAGCGGTGCCCGTGTTGTGATGTCAGAACACTGAGAACAGGCCAGATTCATGGAGATATATATAGGGGTGGTCAGGTCCAGAGTCCGGGCGGGCAGAGGCTTTTGTGCTGCTTCTGGGCAACCGAAATGCATGCCCCACCCAGTTATTATGTATGTGTCCCTTTTATGCCCATATATGGAGTTCTTTGTCAAGCAATGCCAAACGAGTACCGTTATACCCATCTGTCTGTGTCCCTTTTATAGCCCATATATGGAGTTCTGTGTCAGGCATGCCCAAATATGGAGTGGTGTGATGTCAGAACAGGGGCAGCTCCATATATGGACCCTGGGCAGGGGCGCTGTCCAGAGCCCCAGGCACAGGTGTTTTTGGGGCGGTTCTGGACAACCGTGGGTCTGGCCGACTCGACAACGGGCACTGCACCCCCTGGTGGTGGAACGTGCGTGTCGAATTTGAAGCCGGTGGGGCGACGTACGTACAGACGAGACTCGGTGCATTTATAGATAGATATAAATAAATGCTCTCTTCCTTTCCTGCCTTTGTAAGTTAGCACATTTTGACCCGAGATCAGATTCTAAAAATGTCTTCTACATCCTGACAGTTTTCTGAAAAAGCTATGTTTCTATGTCAGTCGTTCTTCGATTTTTCAAAAATAGCAGACCTACAAGCTCATAGCGCGCCACTCGGTGGCGCGCTATGAGCTTGTAGATCTGCTATTTTTCAATAGCTAAAGTATAACATAATGCTAACACCAAAAGGGGTTCCCGCCACCAAAATGGGTTAAAACACTGCCATTCATCTGTGCAAGTGACACCAGGAGTCCTGGTGGGTCCAGGACACACATAATGAAGTAGCAAAGTAAGTGATCCGAATGAAAAAGATTCATTGTATTTCAAACGTTAATTCCTGCTGATAATAATTGTCTTTGGACCAGAAGGAAAAAGCTGCTCTTTTTCATATCTGTGACCAGCGGATAGGCAAACAACAACAACATGTAGCAAAATAAGATGAGAGAATCATGAGGTGAGCAGTATAACCACTTGTAGGCCCTTTACAAAACAATGAAATTGTGAGCTTGTAGATTGGCTATTTTGGGAGAGAGAGAGAGAGAGAGAGAGAGAGAGAGAGAGAGAGAGAGAGAGAGATGTTTTATTTGTGCTCACCTGTTAGACACATTATGAACTTGTGGCTAAATATATTACCCGACTAATCCACTGACATCCATAATTTATTTCCCATCAAAAATTCAATCTGGCACACTGTGCGCCATTATTCAAACGTGTTATGGGGGAAAGTGCCGCATTTGAATAAATTACGAATTTAAGGGCTCAGTCCCATGGCTTGTCATTATTCCAAAGCCATTGCTTTGAGTGATTTAAGTGGCAGATCAATGGATCTAAAAAAAAAAAAGTCCTCCATATTTGGAGACAGCGGGTTGCTGACAAACAACAGAGAGGGGAATGGAGAATTGAAAGATTTAAAGAGTACTTTCAAAATTAACACAGCTTGTCTGTTTCATTTGTGCACATCAGACGATTTGGCCTTTTTGGTGTGTTTCTGAGAAGCAGCTTTTCTGATTCTTGGGGACTGTGTGATCTTCGATTTTGTTTTTAAGCAGCTGGAAAGCATCCTTTGGGGTATACTGCCGCATTTTCTCCTAGCTTCAAATTAAAACACTACCCGACGCTGAAGCCTTGATGACCATATAGTATACGCCAGTGGTTCCCAAAGTGGGGTCCGGGGACCCCCAGGGGTCCTTGAGGGAGTTCCAGGGGGTCCCCAGCTAAATGATAGTTTGGAACCAAATGGACCCTTATGGGTCTGTAACTCTGAGAGTGATACAAGTGTACATTTGTACACTCAGAGTTAAATTATCAGAGATAAAAAGATAAAAAAATAGATAAACTATAGTAGACTAATGCATGTCAAACTCGGGGTCCTTGAAATTAAACGTGTTGAGAATCACTGTTAGAGCCGTAAAAAAATTCTCTTATGGGGGTCCCTGACATACCTTTTTAACATGTAATGTTCATCAGTCATTACAAGCAGTCAGATTTACATTGAATCTTGACCATCAGGTCAAAATCTGTGTCAGATCCTGTGTCTATAGGTGAGACATGACCTTTTGACACGATCTAAACGTCTCAATAGAAGAGCAGGGATACAGAATACAACCAACCCCAATCGTAAAAGTTAGATTGTATCAACAACATACTCTGTACTACCATACAGATTGGTCAAAGTTAAAAAAAATGTTACATACAATACATAGTGCTTCTTTAAAGAGGTGTTTTTTTTTTTTTTGTAATGTTTTTTTTTGTGGCTTTCGCCTTTATTTTATATTTTTTATGGAGGGACAGACAGTAGGCTGACAGGAAATGGGGAGAGAGATGGGGGGAAGACATGCAGCAAAGGCCGTCAGGATCGGGAGTCGAACCCGCGGCACACTGCCAGACTGGACCACCAGACAAGGTGCCTGGACCGCTGAGACACGGCCCAGAAAAGAGGTGTTTTTTTTGTTTTTTTAGACATTTGACTGTGTCAGCTAGTTGTTTACTAGGCTATAACGCTACTTGATGATACATTACATCAGGGGTTCTCAACCGGGGGGTCGCGACCCCTCAGGGGGTCGCCAAATTATTGTGGGGGGTCCCCAGATTATTACAAAAAAAAATATTTTTGGCAACTGAATGGCTGGACAATGTGAATTAAGAGTTTACATAGTACACAGTGCATCATTACATTAATTCCTTAATGATTGATTATATCTGGTTTCAGTATTTATTTATGATGTATTTTCTCTATTATTAAGGTTATTGTAGTGGTCAATTTGTATTGGGGGTGGGGGGGCGGGGGTCGCGAGACGTGGCCAAAGCATTTCCGGGGGTCCCCGGCCAAAAACGTTGAGAACCCCTGCATTACATGATAGCTGAGACCCAAGACCTCAGTCTGTTGCAGGCGGTGTTGTTGCTGAATTATAAGCATTTGAACATAATAATGCAACAAGGTCAAGGTTAATCGGAGGTCAATATTTGAAAGCAAGACGGAATAAAAGGACTGTGTTCTTTTCCGCTGCAAAGCAAATGGACCATGCAGTCACCTGTGGCTGACGGGGATCCTGCAGGCGTGAAGCATGTCGTGATCAAACAAATTAATTGATGATTACAGCCGACTGAAGTATAAAGATCTCAGCGGGGGGGGGGGGGGGGGGGGGTACAGTATATACAACGTGAAACGAGCCGTGCATGATCAAACGCGCTAACCCATTTTGGGCGGGTACCCCGTTTGGTGTCAGCATTATGTTATGCTTTAGCCATTGAAAAATAGCAGATCTACAAGCTCATAGCGCGCCACCGAGTGGCGCGCTATGAGCTTGTAGGTCTGCTATTTTTGAAAAATCAAAGAACGACTGACATAGAAACATAGCTTTTTCAGAAAACTGTCAGAATGTAGAAGACATTTTTAGAATGTGATCTCAGGTCAAAACGGGCTAATGCATGACAACTGCTACTATGTGGAGCCACTGAATGGAGGGGAAGTAACGTATGTTCCCTACCAAGTACCAACCCACATCTATGGTTGGGATTTCAACTGATAAAGGCCATTTCACGGGCATTTATGTAAAATGTACCAATACCACAATGTAGACATAGGCCTACTACAAATAAGAGTCTGTCGTTCAAAATGTACCTCGAGTACAAACGTATTTGCATTAAAATATACTTGCAGTAAATGTACTCATTGTGCATAACGTCCAGTTTCCAAATGTATAAAAAAAGATGCTTAGAATTTTCAAATAGCATAAGTACATAATGGCTGAAGTGGTTAATGTATGTTTTGTAATAATAATAATCAAAGTAACTAAAGTTTAAAATAAAAAGTACAATATTTGCCTCTGAGATGTAGTGGAATGCATCAAGTATTGCAAATTGGAAACACTCCAGTTAAGTAAAGAAATCATCAAAAGTGCACTTATAAGTACAGTACTTGAGTACATGTGCTTAGTTACTTTTCAACACTGCTGCTGGCTCTACATCTGCACAATATCTCTGGATGAGAGAATAAAGTAATCTATTACTATTGTCTATCAACAATAATGAGCATGTGGGGCAGAATACAGTCTATTAACAGTTTCCGAGTACGAGCATACGAATGAATATACACAATGTACATTCATATCTATATGAATATCAACAATGATTATCGTTGCTGCCGGGAGGAAACCTTGATATGTACAAAACTGTTACTTTTCAGGATTCAAATGAAATAAGAACATAACACTGTATATACTGTTTGCATATACTGTTTGCACAATATTAACCCATTTTGGGCGGGAACCCCTTTTTGGTGTTTTAAACATTGTTATAATTTAGCTATTGAAAATAGCAGATCTACAATCTCATACGAGCTTGTAGGTCTGCTATTTTTGAAAAATCGTGAAAATATTTATTTCAGAAAACTGGAGGATTTAGAAGATTTTTTTTTAATTTCAGGCCTAAATGGGTTAACACGGTCAACGATAAATATATTAATGGATATTATCTACAGTCTACCCAGGGTGAATGTATACAGTATGAATGGATGTGTGTATAGCCTTGTTCTGAGATGTACCGTAAGGCAGTGGTTCTCAACCAGTGTTCCGGGGACCACCAGTGGTCCTTGAGGGGGTTCCTGGTGGTCCCCATGCTAAACATGATGGAGCTGGTCACCAAATGGACCCTATTTAGATCTCCAACTCTTGAGAGCATAACATGAAACCAAATGGGTTTCATGTTACGCTCTCAAGTTAAACTAGAAAAAGTGCCCTTCTGGGCACAGGTCTCCACCAGGAGAGAGAGAGAGAGAGAGAGAGAGAGAGAGTGTGTGTGTGTGTGTGTGTGTGTGTGTGTGTGTGTGTGTGTGTGTGTGTGTGTGTGTGTGTGTGTGTGTGTGTGTGTGTGTGTGTGTCACGGCTTTGCCTGTTGTAGCGCCACCATGAGGCTGATTTGAAAACTGGTTCTTCCTCAGCCCAGTGGGAATATGCATGCACAGTTTCACCGCAATCGGACGCTGCGTTGAGTAGTTGTGGCGATTTGTACAAAACGGGTACAAAGCGGGCTACTCCTGAAAAGTTTAGATGCCAATCGTAGGCAATGAAGGTGGATTATGAGAAATCAAACAAACCCGTCTTGATCACATGACTATGGAGAGCATGTGTACCGATTTGTGTGAAATTTGGATAACATCTGAAGGAGTAATATTAGAAAATGTGTTTTACATATGTCGGCCTCCTGGTGGCGCTATAAAGAGCAGATGTGAAAAATTCCAGGCAAAGGTTTTTCCTTGGTCTCTAGGGAGTTGGCATACAAAGTTATCCACAAATCCGTGCAATTGGAGGTAAAAACACTTTTCGGCCAGTTATAGCGCCACCATGAGGCTGAGTTGACCCGTCGTTTCGCTCTGCCTTCATATTAGCTTACCGTTCGATTACAGTAGCTGTTAGCGCGGCAGAACGAATGCCTCGTCTCTCCTAATCCAGGGCGCTCTCCGTGGTTTTGATCTGATGGATATACTACGCGCTTCATTTCTGACTTCAACATGCCTCTCGTTCAAAATATGAATGCTTTGGAGCCTCTAGCGATATAATAGACTCGAGACCAAGGTAAGCAAGGTAAGCCATAAATAATGGACCTTGACATGAAACGGGTTGAAAACCGCTGCTGTAAGGGCACCAGAGTCCATGCCAGAAGTCATAACTGCATGATTAAAGTCAATAGTCACCAACGGTGGGAGCTTGTCAAAGGTCAACAGTCAGTCACATAAGGGAGCTGGATTGTGGACACTGGCAGCTAAAAGGCACAAAGGTCGCTCTGTTATTGCTTATTGGGCCTTTTTTATTCTTCCTATTTATTTATTTATTTTATAATGCTTATTTATTGTATTGTCAATTTATTGGATTCCACTTCATTGTGCTGTTGTGAAGCACTTTGCAATTATATGGTAAATGGTGCATTTATATAGCGCCTTTATCCAAGGCGCTTTACATAGATTGTGCATTACATTCACCCATTCATACACCGATTGCGGCAGAAAGCCATGCAAGGTACCAACCAGCACATCGGGAGCAATTTGGAGTTCAGTGTCTTGCCCAAGGACACTTCGACATGTAGACAGGAGGAGCCGGGATTCAAACCGCCGACCCATGGATCATTGGACGACCTGCTCTACCTCCTGAGCCACAGTCGCCCAAGCCACAGTCGCCCAAGTATGTTATATGTTTGCAAAGGTGATATACAGTATAAATAAAAATGTATTCATTCATTATAATTACATATTGTGGTGTACAGAGGAGAGGTGAGGGTTTTACTCAACACACTCTTCATCTCTCTTCCTCCTTAGAAGCAACACACTTGAAGTTCTACACAGTTTATAAGGGGGTCAAGGTTGGTTTTGGAGCTGGCCATTGTTCTTGTGTGTCATCCGCGCGCACACACACACACACACACACACACACACACACACACACACACACACACACACACACACACACACACACACACACACACACACACACACACACACACACACACACACACACACACACACACACACACACACAGGGCAAACACGCCTGTTCACGGAGAGCGCGGTAGTCCATCTAGTCAATTAACATGGGTATTAACCTTGAGACACCTGATGTGTGCCTTTCCCATAATGACACTATTATGCTTCACCGTTAGCTTAGCGGAGTCATTAGCGGGTAAATCTATGTCGCCCGCTTGCTGAGGAAACGACTACATTTGGCTCGTGGAGAAGAGAATGATGTGATTTGGGAGAGAACACCAAGTCGAGAGAGGCAGAACTCAATCTTAGAGGCTTTGACGGTTCAACTCTACAAGACGAATGGGTCCCTGCACCTGCTGGCACACATCAGCAGCGTGCAACAGATGGAGTTTTGCCGTGCCCCGATCTAAGGACTGGAAAGGCATCACTGTTTTAACAAGGTGCCAGAGAGTATGTCTAGTCTAGCATTACACCGTGGTGTCTCTCTAATTAGATCATTTCTTTCTCCAGATATTATAACTAGAACCCAACCGATGACAGGATTTTGGAGAGCCCTATAGACCACCCATTACCAATGTTTTGACAGATGTTTTGTAAAAATACACAGCATTTTGGCATGTTAATGTATGCCATGTTATATTATTTTAAAAAACTTTAGCCCTATAGCCAAATAGTTTCAGTCAAGGGTCAAGGTCAAGGTAAACTTTATTGTCCACAAGGGAAATTTGTCTTGGGCTTTCACCCCAGCTACAGCCACACATAAAACATTAATGACAAACAAAAATACATTACAGAGGAAGACACAACATTACACAATTGCACACATGATGTGGATAATCTAACCTCACACAGTTACCGCTGTTTCAGAGCCTCGTTCAACATCTTAGTTGATGCTGGTACAAACGATTTTTTAAATCTGATGTACTTCAGTGGAACAGTTACTTGTAGAGCCGCAGTTTTTGTTATGTTTGAAAAACCTTTGACATGTGCTTATAATAACTTAGACATACTCAAAACAGGGACGCCGGGTTGAAAGCGAGCGGTCAACAGCGGAGTCCCTCAGGGCTCTATACTAGTTTCTTCTCTGTTTTCTGTTATCGTGGGGATGGCTTTCGCTGAAGATAGCCGATCGACCGATCAGAGGGCTGATTGTTACCTGTGGACCGATTGTTACAGTACTTGTCGATCGGCTATTTTCTGCGGGGGTTTACATACAAAAGGACACATCGGCTGCATTATAGAGCGTCGCAGTCGCGCCCCCTTTCAAGACGACGAGGGCCCAGGAAATAATTCCCCATTCATTTCATAGACATTTCAAAAAGTATTTATTTCAAGATCTGTATAAGCCTCGAACAAAGCCAACTGGGATTGTGACAAATCATGACAACAAATTTTCTTTTGGCCGAACACATAATTAGAAAGAAGAAAAAAAGGGGCAGGTTACAACACCTTTTTGTTGTTTTTCTTCTTTGTAATTATTTGTTTGGGCCAAAATATTGTTGTTTGTTGTCATGATTTGTCACGATCTGAGTTGGCTTTGTTCGAGGCTTACAGGTCTTTAACCCATTTTGGGGGCGGGAACCCCTTTTGGTGTTTTAAGCATTATGCTATGCTTTAGCTGTTGAAAAATAGCAGATCTACAAGCTCATAGCGCGCCACCGAGTGGTGCGCTACGAGCTTGTATGTCTGCTGTTTTTGGAAAATCGTGAGAATGTGCACGCAAATCTTTGAATTCTTCAGAGTGAACGTTTAGAAGACATTTTGTAGAATATAGTGTCAGGCCAAAATGGGTTAAATAAATACTTTTTGAAATGTCTATGGGGGAAATGCACGGGGAATTATTTGTTATTAACCCATTCTGGGCGGGAATCCCTTTTGGTGTTTTAACTAAGCATTATGTTATACTTTAGCTATTGAAAAATAGCAGATCTAGGTCTGCTATTTTTGAAAAATCGTGAAAATGTGCCTCAAATTTGGAATATATTTTTTCAGAACGAACGTTCTTTCCTGGGCCTGTCGTCGTCATTAAAGGGGGCGGGACTGCGGCGCTCTATTGCTGATAAAGATCAAAAAAGGTCAAACAACGGTTGATATATATGTGCCAAACCGACCAGATGCATTACACCATGAAGTCCCACTAATTACACTGTTTCTGTCTCCAGATTGTGTTATAACCTCCATTCTGTACTACAATGTTCTCCTTCCACAGATCCTGTGGCCTGAGCAGATTGCCTGCTTGATTAAATTTCTCCGTTTGTCATAAATTATTCACTGGTTTTCTTTCTAAAGGCTAATTCATTTCCTTATTATTTAGTGCTCAGTGTTCAGACTCAGACATTTACGGATCAGAGAAGTGTACAAGATACCCGGCCCGTTCTCGTGTGTGCGTGTGCATGTGCATGTGCGTGTGTGTGTGTGTGTGTGTGTGTGTGTGTGTGTGTGTGTGTGTGTCTGGAAGAGGCATTCCTTACCAAGGTGCTTAAGTACCAGCGTCTTAAGGATGCTATTATACAACTTGGCTACAGATGTAAACTAAATCACGACTATCAGTCGTGATTTATGGACATCACGACATCAGTCGTGCAGATTGCAGGCATGCCCAAGCCAAGAGCTAAGGCATCGGCAAAATTCTGTTCAGTGTCTGCAATAATTGGCAGTCGCCATATATGGAGAAGGTGATGCTTTCCTTACCCGTGATCTGTATCTTGAAGCACTTGTTGTAGAGCTTTTTTTCCCAAGTTTGCGCATCCACTATTGTTTGTGTTCAAGAAATTTCTTGTAAAATGTGAATGCAAATAAAGATGTTAAATGTGTGTGTGCGTGCGTTCGTGCATCTGTGTCTCTCTGTGTGTACACATGGTGATTTTATCATGTCAATGCTTGGATAAAATGGACACTGCTGAGCGAGAGCATGGGTGCTGCATCTGAACTAAGGGGATGTGCAGAATATTCCCTTTGCAAAGACAATTAAACCAGAGAAATCGCGATATTACAATATTCAAATTGCATACGACAATATCAATATAATATCCATACGGCCCTGGTACTGTTATGTGTAAAGCACAAAAGAACAGCTCAGTGTATACCGTGTTCCCCTTAACCCATTTAGGCCTGAAAAAAATGTCTTCTAAATCCTGACAGTTTTCTGAAATACCTGTTTCTAGGCCTATATCACTCAATATTTCATGTCAAGGACCCCAAAAATGATCTGTAATTGGCCTCCGAGACCCCCCATCTGAAAATATGTTGTTCCAGGGACCCTCCAGAAGCAAAGATTTGAGTTAAAAACGTTCGTTCTGAAAAAATATATTCCAAATTTGAGGCACATTTTCACGATTTTTCAAAAATAGCAGACCTAAAGCTCGTAGCGCGCCACTCGGTGGCGCGCTATGAGCTTGTAGATCTGCTATTTTTCAATAGCTAAAGTACAACATAATGCTTAGTTAAAACACCAAAAGGGATTCCCGCCCAGAATGGGTTAATCCAGGTGTTAACCCTAATCTCACATGTCTATCTGACCGGCCTCATGAATGGCAGCTCCATTACGTGCAGATTGGTGACCGCCAAGCGGGGAAATTGGACACTTCTGGGCTTGCGCGGATAGCCATGGAGATAGAGTTCAATCAGTCTGTGAAATGGTCTCTGCTAGTTGTCCGTCAAAATGATTGAACCCTGTAACACATGCTCACTGTGTGAATGCTTCTCTTCTCTTCTCTCTACACCTTCCACTCATTTTCCTGCCCACTCTTTTTTTCACCATCCGTACGACTCTCATCGTGTTGTAGCCTAAATCTCTCTCTCTCTCTCTCTCCCTCTCTCTCTCTCTCTCTCTCTCTCTCGCTCTCGCTCTCGCTCTCTCTCTCTCTCGCTCTCTCTCTCTCTCTCTCTCACCCACCCACCGGTGACTAAAGCGTTTTGGATAAACATTTACGACGGAATTGAATCTGAATAATTCCGGCGGCAGAGGCATTACAGCAAAAGCGAAATGTGCATAAAATTCACACATTACTTCACTGACTTTTTATCCTACCTTATATAGGATTTCCTTCCCTACTTTCTTCAGAGATGCTGTTATTGAATGAATAATGCATAAGGCAAGGGTAGGCCATTGATAATGCAGTACCGTTGGTGGGGGGGGGGGGCATCCAGCTGACGGCTGCTCAGATGGTCATGGTGAGTGCATGGTGCGGCAATTAGGTGTCTGTTAACAATATAGCTGCCTTTATAGCTGACCCCCCAAAATAATCATATTTGAACTGGGGACCCCCCCCACCCTGACAAGCACTCAGTTCATATTTTGAAAATAGCAGATCTACAAGCTCACAACGCTTCCTTACGTTTGACAATTTGGCCAGTGTTTGACCAGTTTTTGAAGCTCTCCTATATTCAGCTATTAGTGTAGATTTTCATCTTACACAAACATTAAATTCCCATTGACAGTGAATGGTGAATTTATGTCATACGTGTCTGAGCAAATAGAGTCACTGCTCTACAATAGGGGTCAAATCAAGCTGTTCTTCAAGGTGTGCAACAGGATGCTGCAGATGTTCTACCAGTCTGTTATTAGCCAGCGTCCTCGCCTTTGCGGTTAGCATCAAGAGGCACTAACAAAAAGCTGGCGAGGACTGCTGGCTCTTTAGTTGAGAGTTAAACGGGACAGACTGGAAGTGGTTGCAGAGGATGAGGTGGAAGATGAAAGCCACCCCGATATTAACCCTTCCCACCACCTCTACGCAGTGGTTTCAGGGAGGTCGGGGTCCCAAGTGCAACATTGTTTTCTCACTCAGGGCGGCGGTGGCTCAGGGGTAGAGTGGCTGGATGGTAACCGCAAGGTTCCCAGTTCGCACCCGGGCTCCTTGAGCAAGACACTGAACCCCAAATTGCTCCTGATGTGCTGGCTATAGTGCCTTGCATGGTTTCTGCCGCCATCGGTGTAAGAATGTGTGTGTGAATGGATGAATTGATGCACAATCTATGTAAAGCGCCTTGGATAAAGGCGCTATATAAATGCACCATTTACCAACAGTAAATCACCGAACATACATTATAAGTGTATAGAGGCTATCAGCACATTTCCAAAGTTACACTTTAATGACAATTAAGACATTCTTAAGTTTTTTTTTAAGACACTCTTGATGGAGGTCCAGAGGGACCTGTCACAGTGTCACAGACTTACCGTGCTTCAGGCACAAGACTGGCGAGGACTGTCAGTCCTTTGTGCCGTATAGCCATCGGGCTACAAAACCCCATTTGCTCTGTTCTGTTCTTAGATTAATTACCCCCTTCCTTTCCTGGCACATGTGCTCATAGACTACTGGGATCCGATGGGCACTAAAGTATCATAGCAGATGCCTGCTTAGGTTAACTGCTGAAAATGCTTCACTGCATTTATTGCGTTTTCCGCACTTCATTTTATATTGCTCATTACATCCGCACTGTTGATTGACTGTATTATCCATAGTCCCACTGTGTGGGATGACTTACACAATATATCAGAGTGATATCCGCTGCCGACAGTCTGTGCATATTCACTATATCCATTCATGGATGATGCTGTAGTTATATGTTCATATTCTGGTGATGGATTGTACATTATGCCCCAAGCTATGTTGTTTCACACCTGCTGTGGTGCTGCTATAATGACATCTGAATCTCCCCACAGAGATCAATAAAGGTCTGTCTAACGTTGTATGCTTACGTTTTGTCAAAGAGATGTTATCACTGTTTTCTAGTGATGTTTCAAAGCACAGGGATCAATGTCCATGACTTGTCAACCGCACAGCACAATACTGCATTGAATATATCTAGCAAAACTGTCTGTTATTCAGGTAAGTTCCATTTGCTGTAAATAAATCTAATAGATAAATCCATTTTTGCATGTGGAATGGGTTACCGCATGCATTCATTCCATCAGAGGTCATTTTTTACTTCAAGTCCTCCAAAAAAGAGCTAACTGGCTCATGTGAGGACGACCTAGAGAGAAATATCAGCTCTTAAAAATACTAATCATAACCATTAAATATTGTTGTGGCTGTACAGTTTATATTACAGGGTACGGTGTACCCTTGTTTTTTTTTAGAGTTGGTGGTCTTGTATGATGGGAATCTAAAGAGTGGCAGTCAGTTGGCGCGCGCGCACACGCACACGCACACGCACGCACACACACACACACACACACACACACACACACACACACACACACACACACACACACACACACACACACACACACACACACACACACACACACACACACACACACACACACACACACACACACACACACACACACACACACACACACACACACACACACACACACACAGGCTTTACGGCATTATCCTGTCAGGTGTGTGCAAACATTGTGTTTGTGTATATGCAATGCATCGATAAAGATGACCATTGATCAATACAAATACGGAAAAAAGGAAAGAAACCGATGATGACATGTAGTCATCAGTAGACGGTCGTTTAACACAAGCTCACTCAACAGCGATTAGTCTGATCGTGACTGAAAGCAGCTATTGTCCATGATCCTTCCTCTCAACCTCCTGCCACAGTGGACAGAGGCAGTGGTGGAAAGTAACTACGTACATGACGTACTCACAAGCACTGTACTTAACCGTCATTGTCTCCACCAGGCCGAAGGCATGGTGAGAGAGTATGTTTTGCACTCCGTCCGTGTGTGTGTGTGTCCGTCCGTGTGTCCGTGTGTCCTTCCGTCCGTCCGTTACCAGCTAATCTCCGGCACCGTTAACCCGGTCGATGCCAAACTTTGCACACACACTCCCTAGATGCCAACGATGAACCTCTGCCCCGCATTTTCCAGAACGGCCTGTTATAGCGCCACCATGAGGCAGCTTTTCACATTTGTTACCTAAAACTGCCCCGATCTGCGTGAAACGTTGCATGCACACTCCCTAGAGGCCAAGGACAAACCTTTGACCTGCATTTTCCGCATCTGCCTTTTATAGCGCCACCAGGAGGCCGACTTTTGTAAAACACATTTTTGGATATTACTCCTCCAGATTCTGTCCAAAAAACTCACAAATCGTTACACAGTATCTCTATGGTCATGTGCTCAAGTCGGATCTGTCCCATATTTCATATTCCACCCTAATTGGCTATAATTGCCTTTCACAGTTTGCAAGATTGCCCCGTTTTGAACAAAAGCCTCAAATCATGAACACAGCATGCAATTTACGTGAAATCTTTCACACATTTTCTTACTAGGCTGAGGAATATATCCCACCCTTTTCACATTGGCCTGTTATAGCGCCACCAACAGGTTGATTTTTGCAAAACAGGTTGATTGGAACAAAATGCCTCAAATCATCCAATTGCCATACAAGGCAAACATGTTTATATTACTACTAAACATTTTGCCAAACATCTCACACAGTCCTATCCTCCTGGTGGAGACCTGTGCCCAGAAGGGCACTTTTTCTAGTTTTGACCTGAGATCAGATTCTAAAAATGTCTTCTACATCCTGACAGTTTTCTGAAAAAGCTATGTTTCTATGTCAGTGGTTCTTTGATTTTTCAAAAATAGCAGACCTACAAGCTCGTAGCGCGCCACTCGGTGGCGCGCTATGAGCTTGTAGATCTGCTATTTTTCAATAGCTAAAGCATAACATAATGCTAACACCAAAAGGGGTTTCCGTTCAGAATGGGTTAACACTTCTTTTGCCAGGGAATGTTTCATAATAATGGCGCTAGGAGTTTTTACTCTGAAAATCCCCGCCTTCCATTACCCCCAAAATCCGGGAGGCATAATTCCCCCTTAGTGCCTCACGCTATACCTCGTCTTACAGTATGTCTCAGGTCTCTCTAGTATATCGATATTCCAAACGAGGTGCTTGCTGAAGTCAGAAGTGACCATGCACAGAACATCAGCGGTATGATCAAAACCATGGAGATCGCCTTTTGTCGGCCCGGTAAACAAGGAAGTGAACGGCAGTGCACATGCGCGAAACCGGTCTAGGATCGTTGAAGAAGGAAAGGCCAAAAAAATGAAATAATAATAAAACATTTTATAATATGGTTTGATATCAATAAAAAGGACCTACACACTTAGAACTACTGGGTTAAAAAATAGCCCAACCTTAACCCAGCCCCTGGTTTCGTTTTGGACCACACACATGCTGGGTTAGCTTAGCCCATGTGCTGAGTTGGATCATTTCAACTCATGTGTTGGGTTGTTTATTTAACCCAATGTAGTGATTGAAATTAACTATATCACTGGGTTGCATATAAACCATACACTGGGTTGTTCATTTAACCATATCGCTGGTTTAAATATAAACCATACACTGGGTTGTTCATTTAACCCAAGTTAGTGATTGAAATCAACCATATCGCTGGGTTAAATATAAACCATACACTGGGTTGTTCATTTAACCCAAGTTAGTGATTGAAATCAACCATATCGCTGGGTTAAATATAAACCATACACTGGGTTGTTCATTTAACCCAAGTTAGTGATTGAAATCAACCATATCGCTGGGTTAAATATAAACCATACACTGGGTTGTTCATTTAACCCAAGTTAGTGATTGAAATCAACCATATCGCTGGGTTAAATATAAACCATACACTGGGTTGTTCATTTAACCCAAGTTAGTGATTGAAATCAACCATATCGCTGGGTTAAATATAAACCATACACTGGGTTGTTCATTTAACCCAAGTTAGTGATTGAAATCAACCATATCGCTGGGTTAAATATAAACCATACACTGGGTTGTTCATTTAACCCAAGTTAGTGATTGAAATCAACCATATCGCTGGGTTAAATATAAACCATACACTGGGTTGTTCATTTAACCCAAGTTAGTGATTTAAATTAATAATAATAATAATAGTGTAACATTATTTCCAAACCATGAATGTATACAAATTATTTATTTGTTATTTTGAACAATCTCCATTAATTATTTTACACTTTACAGTGTCCACCAGACTACATGACACACACCCCCGAGGGGGTCAGAAATATAGTACGACTTTGCCGTCTACTAGACCAGCATGTGCCGGCCATGGCAATCAATTGGCTCATGGCAGAGCCTGGACATTGGCTCTAAGGGTTAAGTGGATTACAGACGTAGTGCTTTTTTCAGAAATGTCATAAAATATATAAAGCAATTTCACATATCGTTGCTGTCCGGAGGAAACCCCAACTCCAAACTCATTTTTCAGGAAATGAAGAAAACCTCATATTTTTAAACGATGCAATACCGCCTCATCAAAGTGGGTGTTGTGACTTTAGATATTGTCAATTACTTGCATGACAAAGCGAGGTGGTGGAGTTAGCCGTTTTAGCAGACAGTTTGAGGGTCCAATGGAATTGGGTTTTGTCCAATGTGTTTTTTTTACTACTTTTAGGGTGTTCAATAGCACTTAGTTATGAAAAGTAAAATAAATTGAGTTATGAGGTTTCCTCCGGACAGCAACGATATGAAACATTTTTCATAACCCGCCACCATTGTCTCCAGTACAGACTAGAGACCATTCTGAATGAATAAAAACCCAAAACACGTAAAAACATCCCTGGCATTCCAGCCTTTCAATAAAAACACGTTTTTGGTAATGAGGCAACAGTAGAAAACCTCCCAGGTGTACGACACCCAAAACTGCATGACATAGTCAGCTTGCAGATCAACTATTTGTGCAACTTGTTACAAAAAAATAAAACATGTTACCGTATTGTGCCGAATAAGACCACCCCCATTTTTCAAGACTAATTTGTGGAAAAAGAACATTGAATGTCAAATGTTCTAATCCCTGATTACAATACATCCCTGTTTTTTAGATATTTCCATTGGAGAGAAAAAATTTGGTCTTAAATTCAGCACAATAGGCCGTATTGTGCTGAATATAAGACCAATTTTTTTGACATTCAATGTTCTTTTTCCACAAATGAGTCTTGAACAATGGGGGTGGTCTTATTCGGCACAATACAGTAACATGTTTTATTTTCTTGTAACAAGTTGCACAAATAGTTGATCTGCAAGCTGGCTGTCGTACGCCTGGGAGGTTTTCTACTGTTACCTCATTACCAAAAACGTGTTTTAGTGAAAGGCCGGAATGCCAGGGATGTGTTTACGTGTTTTGTGTTTTTATTCATTCAGAATGGTCTCGGTTCTAGAGACAATGGTGGTGGGTTATGGAATGTGTTCAAATGTGATCTTTGGTCTTATATTCAGCACAATAGGGTATGTACAAAGATCACATTTGAACACTTTTCATAACCCGCCACCATTGTCTCCAGAATCGAGACCATTCTGAATGAATAAAAACACATCCACAGAGAGTGTGTGTGTGCATGAGCACACCCTCCATTAATTTCCCTCAGTTACAAAAAAAGAGCTAAACGAACAGGAACAATTAAATGAACAAGCTAAATAAAAAATAAAGTATATTAAATAAATACAAATAAAGTATATTAAATAAATAAAAATAAAGTATATTAAATAAATACAAATAAAGTATATTCAATCAAATAAACACAATGAGGTAAATACAATTAAAATAAATTAAAGGGATGTTTAACCTGCTTTTGTCAGTACCCCAGACTGTTTTTAGTTGCCCAAATTAGTATTTAGATATACATTTGCTGCCCTGCCCCGTTTTTTTAATTGCTTTTCTAATTTATTTTTCATACAATTTATTTCCCTGATGCTCAAATTCCCCAATACAAAAAATAAATAAATAAACGAAAACATAACACTAGGCTGCAATTGATGTCCTCAAAAATTTCACAATTGAGGACTCCTGTCCAGCAATGTCATACATGGCATTTTGGATAAACTCCCAGGTGGGGCGACACTTCACTGTGTAATGCATTTGAAACACATAGTAAGCCTTAAAACAAAGGTCTACAGCACCCAACAAAGTGTCCGTTTCGATTGCGTTGTCCGACACAATGGCGAAGGCCTGGCTTATGGTCTTCTCATCGCCAAGACACAAAATGTGCGGTAAGGGATCTGCTGTCTCGAGATACTGCACCATGTTGGTCCCCACCTGTTGAGAGAGAGAGAGAGAGAGAGAGAGACAGAGACAGAGACCGAAAGAGAGAGAGAGATATGAAAATGCTAATAGTAACACTGAAACACCCAACATTATTACAATTTAAGTGATTTACAGCAAGCGAGGACAATACAAGGTAATACATCAAAAACATAGAAATACTCATCTAGGATCATAAGTATAAGAGATTAACATCTGTCGTCTAACAGAAGAATATCCATACATTGAAACACAACATAGACACTAGAATGCCAGATCAATAATGACCTGGCATTTGTCTACATAACAACCCATCTACAATTACACAATTAGCCTTTACATAAGCCTGCAAGGTCGTCGAAGCTAGTTTAAGTGCTATGGTCAGTGGTGCGGGCTGAGATGGAGTCTGAAGAGGTGGGTTTTCAGACAATGGTGGAAGGTTGGGTGCAAGTCTGCAGTTCTGATTGCAATGGGAAGTTCATTACATAGTTTTGGACCAAGAAGGGAGAAGAGTCTGGATGTGTGGAGCATTGTCCCAGGTTTTAGTGAAGGTTCTGCCAGCTTCCCTGTGTTATTTGAAGTAGAAAAAGTAAAACTTACTGGTTGGATGTTAATAAAGGCCTTGCAGGACTCATCGATGGTGGGTCTGTGGCTTTTTCTTCCAATCTTATAGGACGATGGAGGAAGCAGACACGGCAGGACCTTCAAAGCTCTTTCTACGCAATATAAGAAGAACACATATTAACATCAATATCTAAATAGTATGCCAATAATATAAAGAGACATTTCTGAAGCAATATTTTATGCCCTTGTGTTGAATGTTGATGACATGTTAGATGTGACATCTAATCAGAATCTTTATAGTCACATCACAGATTTGGGGTACACAGACACAAAGCTGGGCATAGGAGGGGCTAGCGCCTCAAAAATAGCAGATCTACAAACTCACGAGTCTCATTGGGACGTGATGCAAGCTTGTAGATGTGCTAAAACACATCTGTCTGTGTGTGTGTACACACGTAGGGTTGAGATTCGGAGTCGGAGGAATAAGAGGAACCAGATTGTAATCACATTGTCAGAGCTGGTATGTGGACTTCACGTCCGTCTGCTGTACAATTGCAATACTGTTGGTTCTTAAACTATTTCAATTTCAAGGACAACCATAACTCAGTGTGTGTACAAATGGAACCAAATGGACCTGAAACGTTCCATCAGTGTACAAATAGTTATATTTGTACACAAGAGTTACAGACCTGTTAAAATTCATTTGGAACCCACTATAGGAATCATTAAAGGGCACAATTAAGGAATGAGACAGTTAATGAACCGCAATCGTTACAATTCGTAAGGACCCCAAACCTGTGTGAGAGTTCGTAACAAAGCAAGAAATGGCTTACCTGGTGTCATGTCATCATACACTGGGGGCAGTTTACCCTCTCGCTGGGCCATTTCAAGGATTCGGTCACTCATACTAGGCCAGTTCTCGAACAGTTTCGCCCCCGCCTCTGGATAAAGCTGCTGGAAGTCTTGTGATATCTGATACATTTTGGAAAAACAATAGTACAAGAGTGTTTAAAGAAATGATATGGACTTGTACTGTACCTGGAAAGGGGTTAGGGGTAAGAGTCAGTCAATGTTTGTGATTGTCAACACCCGTCCTGTGACCTAAATACTATGATTCTTAGATTGTGTATTATTACTTAACCAAATGAAACTTATAGCATACTTCTGGTCAGGTCATAATAGGTAAACATTTTGGAAAAATAGGTGAACATTCAGTGAAACAAGTTCACAATGTGTCATGCTGTGATGCACATTTATATTGCAAATATTCGGCAGGTGTAGAGGGAGTGGACCAAGTATAGATCCCAGGCAGACTCTACAAAGTATATACTGTAGGAGTGGTTAAACAGACTTCAACAGTTCAAATAATTTCTTACCATGCCGGGATCTACAAGCCTAGGGAACTCCGTCAAGACTTCCTGGACGCTCCTCGGGGCATCCCTAATCCACCTGCCTCTTTGTATAGCTGTCTGTTTCATGTACTCCTCAACTTGAGACACTGGAAATCTATTGTTCTTCAGCCATTCCACCATTTCTTTCAGTTTTTCACAGGACACATCGGGTTCTGTTGAATGTAGTACAGGGGTCATCAGATTAATTATAGCAGCACCTGTGTTTACATCACATCAGTGTATAAGGTCTGTTCAGAAGTCTATATAATCACTTGCATTTGTCCATTCTGGCCTGCTGGGAATACTTTACATGGTTATTAATATTACCTGGTACACCAGGGACGGTCTGTTCCTCCTGATGCTCATGGGCGTGTGCAAGCTGTCTCTGTTTTCTGATGCGCTTCCTTATGTTCCTTAAGCGCTCCTCCAGGAAACCTGTAGCAGGTTTATTTTTTCGAGCAACTGCGTACCAAGCTCCCTGTAAAACAGATTTTATTCATCTTAAATTGGCATAAACCATGAAGAAGGTTACATGGGATTTTGATGAGCAGTCCACAAATGTGTGCGGGACTGTGTACTAGGAAAAACTTGGTAGGTGTGTGTGTTCTGTTTTGTGTGCTGACGGATTAACTTACATAGCCACTGCCTGTAGCAGCTAGAAGACAGGGAAAGTCATGCACCAATGCCATGGCAAGGACTTTCTTGATGTCTCCGTTTGGCCTGTTAAAATAGACGGTTGAAGTTTGTCAAAGAAGAGTGTAAAGATGAGACGGTTATCATTGTCAAATATACGATTCAATAACATAATGTATAAAAGTGTATGTTCACAGAACAATTCATATACAGCTCACTCACGTTTCACCATGGGTGGAAATCAGGTGAGCTACAAGAAGTCTCGCTAGGGACTTTCTCTGCTTGGTGTTGATGGAGCTCTGTACATCCAAACTCCGTAGTATTTCCCTCCCCTGAAGTGTGTCTTGCAGAATCTGGCGTATTGACTATAAAACATAATGAATCACAATGAAAAACTGCCAAATTCTTTTGAGGACTTTTTTCTTTCTCAAATGTTTAGGTTCAGGAGTTACACTGGCTCAGGAGTGCAGTCTGCAGAAAGAAAAGAAAGACAAGAGAAAGGGCATAGAAAAAAGACAGACTAGACTAGGACAACAAGAACTGTGTGGTACTGTAAAATTAAAAAAAATAATATTATAAAATGTTTTTTTAAGTTCTTTTTTTAAGTTTCTTTTTTTGCATTTTCACTGGGATTTTTTTAGTCAATACTTAAGAGGGAGGGAGGTGGGCTGACGCGCTGTCAGCTTGGAATCATACAGAATGGGCGGTACTTCCCACGCCGCCTATTCATCTACCAGATTACCTGACACCTGCGGGCCAACGCCCAGGTAGTATATAATCCCCTGCCTCTCTCAATCTCACAACTCTCCCGGGGAAGCACGCATACAGTACCTACGGCGCACGGTAAGACAGACCCATATTCCCCCCCTCTCTAAATAGCAGTATGATGATGATGATGATAAGGTAGTAATGTGTATTCTCTTACCTCACAGGCCGTTCCAATACTGGATGTATGACACCGTTGGGCTCTGAGGCTATGGCACTGAACTTTCCCTATAACCCCCACCTGTGTTCGATGAGAAGCCCTGGCATGAGTCCTACTTACCGGTAGACGCTCCTCCTCCCCCCTGTAAGAAAATACATTATTATTTAGTTGCATTTGATTTGGCATATTATGCAAAACCCCACCTTGGCTGGAATGGCAAGGCTGCACATTATGCAAACCTGGAATAGCAAGGCTGTCCTAGAGGGGAGGGAAGGAAAACCATAAAAGAAACCCACTTACCTGATACGGTCCTCGGCTGGTCATCCGCTGGTCCGCTGCTGCTGCTCCTCCTTGCTGCCCCCCCCCCCCCCCCCCCCCCCGCTGAAAAGGAAGAAATGAACTGTTGTCTAGTCTAGATGCACTTACCTTGTCTCTACCTTTTCTGTGAAATAAAAACCGTGCCAGAGTGGCCAAATATGCAACTGAATCCTGTGTGACTTGTGTAGAACAGCGACCCCAACAACTTACAAATGTTGGTACCAGCTGCAGGTTCAACACACAGGTTGGTTGTAGATTGTCGATTCCTACATTGGTGCCGTTGTGGATTCTGAATGTGGATTCTTCCACTGGTGCTGGTGCCGGTGCCACAGAAGCACCTTGAGAACCCTCTGCAAAACTTGGTGTGTTAATCTGTAGAGAATCATAGTTAAATTAATGGACTATAGAGCGTCGCAGTCCCTTACCATGGACCAGGAAATGAATCCCAATGCATTTTTCCCATAGACAGTCTTTAAAGACCTTTTAAGCGTCGTACGAAGCCAACTCGAGTCGTGACAAATCATAACACACAAATAATTACATAGAAGAAAAACAACAAAGTGTTGTAACCTGCGGTTTTTTCTACTTTCTAATTCTTTGTTTGGCCCGAAAGGTTTGTTGTCATGATTTGTCACGACAAGAGTTGGCTTTGTCCGCGGCGTAAACGTCTTTAAATAAATACTTTCTGAAACGTCTATGAGGAAAATTAACGGAGAATCATTTCCTGGGCCATGGTAAGGGGCGGGACTGCGACGCTCTATTCCAAAGACTTCTTAAAACATACAGATGAGACAGAGCCAACTTTCGTCAACTGTATTCACAGTTGCGGGATCAGGCAATGCCATCACAAATGTCCTAAATTTGTCTAGCCACATGTAAGTAAGTAATTAAGTAGTAAGTAATCAGTATAAGTAATCAGCAGCAGTGCTTTCAGTTTTCACTTCCATGTAAATGTGCCAGAGTTGGCCATAAGCTAATTTACATCTGTAGTCCCTGAGCAGGCTCTTAAAATGGTAGTAAAACTAAACATACAATGACACATACAGTACAATGCAATACAATACAATACAGATAAAAGAAAGACAGAGTGTATAGTGTGACAGCACACAGCACCATGCGTTGATGCCATGTGTGCATATGTGCCAGCACCCAACACTATGTCCATATAAAAACACAGAACAGATAAAAGAAAGACGTAGTGGGCCAGCACACAACACCATGCGTTGATGCCATGTGTGCATGTGCCAACACCCAACACTATGTCCATATAAAAACACAGAACAGATAAAAGAGAGACGTAGTGGGCCAGCACACAGCACCATGCGTTGATGCCATGTGTGCATATGTGCCAGCACCCAACACAATGTCCATATAAAAACACAGAACAGATAAAAGAAAGACGTAGTGGGCCAGCACACAGCACCATGCGTTGATGCCATGTGTGCATATGTGCCAGCACCCAACACTATGTCCATATAAAAACACAGAACAGATAAAAGAAAGACGTAGTGGGCCAGCACACAACACCATGCGTTGATGCCATGTGTGCATGTGCCAACACCCAACACTATGTCCATACAAAAACACAAATGTAACCTGTATGTAATTGGACCGCTTTTCCAGTCAACACTAAATCTCTACTCAAATTCTCTTTATCAAAAATAGCAGAACTACAAGCTCACAACATGTTCCAAATGGCCCGCTTGGAGCTTGTAGATCTGCTATTTTTTGCAAATCGCCCCCCAGAATATGGATACAGTGGTTAATAGACTCTGTATCTAAGCGAAATGTAGTAACTGTCATCTCTGTACGATTTCACAGCATGGAGACTGTGATAGTCCATAAGAGAACTCTGGTCGACAGCAAAGACACTAGTGGTTGCCTCAACGCAATGAGCAAACAAATGCCTATCAAAACCCACAGTGTCCCACTTTTGGGCAACAAGCTTGACTGATTGATTGATGACTACAATGTTTTTCACTAAGCCAAACTGAGGCTCTCCATCATCATCATAGGACAGAAAAACTGTCATGCCAGGTCTGTATTTTGTACCGTTAACATTGACCCAATTTGGCACAAATGTTTCAGTAAATGGTGGGATATCTTCAAGACCACTTTGTACCTCACCAAAACCATCCATTTCAGCCAGCAGAGTGCTGTGACCCGGACCAATTTCAGTTTCTGGTTTGAATACAGAACCAGCGAGGAGGGAATAGCAGAGAGTCATTTGGTGCCTAAACGCCATTGTCTTGCAAATATTTCTAAAATTGCAGGTGATGTGGCAGATGCGTTTAAAAAATGCATGTTTGGCTTCAAAGCGCATTGACCAGAACTGAATCAGGGGTCCCAACTGTCGAATTGCTTCTGGATAGTGCACCATGAAGTGATGCTTTGGACGGAGGTGCCTATCGGGGTACAGCTCAAGGAACAGAGAGTGGTGCTCTTCAATGATGGCAGCTAAATAAACGGTAACTTCTTGTGTCAGAGATGGAGAGAAAACTATTTCCATGCAATCCAGAAGGAGGAGCAAGAGCTCCCAGTGTTTATTCTCTTCCGGTATGAGGTCCCCAATCATACACGGAAGATGCCTGAGAAGACACCATGTTTGGGATGCAGACTGACGCATTGCCCTTGAAGGATTTTTAAGTTCCTGCTTCCCAATCACAGATGGCTTGTTCTTGACATCAGAAAAGCCATAATCAAAACTGGTTATCCTGAAGTTGAGTGTGTCAAGTGTGAGGTGTTTGTCCTCAATCAAGGAGGCGAGCACCAACTTCAGCTCAAATGGACCCACCCCTTCCAACAAGTCATGCATGATATCCAACACTTTGTTGTGTGTGACATTAAAGTAGGACAAATTATTTAGAATACTGTCCCTGCTAACACCAGTATCTGACAAGCTATGACAGCGAACATCAGCCGCGTAATTTGCCTCATTTCGCATCAGGGTTGCATCTGCCTTTGTCTGTGACTGTGTTGTAGTCCTGTGTGCTTTGCAGATGCGACAGAAATAATTAGCATTGAAGCCCTCTGTAAATCCAAGTATGGCATTCAAACCAAGATTGTCCCCACACAACTGGGCAACTGCAAACCTGATTTCACCCTTAAAGTGAGGTGTGTTTACAGTTATCCCATTGACCTCAAGATCCTTCAGTTCCTCTATGACTGGCCGCAGCACAGCATCAACCTGATAGGATTTGGCATCATCCACTTTGTAAACTGCCACCAGAAAGTGTGATGAGAGTTTTGATGAAAACTCTGGGGGCAAACTCTTGATCATCATGTAAATGAACCCCAACTTGTGAACGCCAACCTTTGCCCCCAGTGGATTTACCGTTTCACAGTCGTCATTATAGATTACAAGTGGAACAGACACTTTGCTGGAGAAGAGAGGATGCTGCTTACAGTATTCCCCATCATAGAAGTCTGAAAGGACTCCATCTTCTCTTTGCTGCCAGGCAAAGATGGCATCCAAAATGCCAGGGATCTCGAGCACTTTTTGCAACAGAGGTTTCAGGGGGACACGATAAAACACGTCTGGCAGTAAGACCTGTCTAACTGTCCCAGTAGCAGGGGCCCTTCTCTGCACAAAGGAGCCTCCAGGGAACATCTCCTCTACCGGCTCAATGAAGTTGCCCGACTTCACAAAATACTTCATCTGTTTGAATTCAGATTCCAACCCTTCAAATGGACTAGCTGCTGCCTCAAAATCATGGGCAAGCGCTTGTACCGCGGGATCATCCTTATGACCAAATCTTTCGAACAGATACAAAGTCTTCCTCTGTAGTGAACCGACAATGTCCGAAACCAAGCTGGTTGTATGTTGCACAACAAAACGGACTGTACTGTAGGTCTGTGCTGATTTAGCCTTAAGGGTTGCTAAAAACTCAGCTACTCTGTCCATTATGGTTTCTTGTTCTAGGTCATCCCAGTAATCATCCTGTTGCACAAAAGCCTCTTCAGGATCAGAATTTGCTGTATTATGCATTTCTACATTCATGGTAACAGATGTGCTCTCTACAGATGCTCTTGAGGCCCCCCTGGAATGCTGTTCAGTGCCATGATGCTGGCCTGGAACAACAGGATGGTCTTTCAAAAGGTGTCTTCTGAAAGACCGCACAAACCCAAAAGTCCGCCTGCAACCATTTTCATAGCACTGCCAAAATGTTGAAGCAGAAGTCATGGAATGCACTGCCCTCAAATGAATAAACAGAGCCTTGGCATCACCGGCTATGGCTTCTTTGCAGCGGAAGCATGTATATGCCATCATTACAAAAACTTCCGATCAAACCTAAAATGTTTTACTCACAAGTTCCTTGTGGTGTTTCTGAAACTTGACACGCTGTCCGATTTTTGGTATTAGTGCTGCAATGGCATTGGTGTCCAACAATAGGAAACTCTCCTCATCAACCTCCTCCTCTGAAATTCAAGAATGAAAATAAAGAAATAAGTAAATGTTACAAATGTAGGCCAGTCACAATTATTATTACAATTTTAAAACACATTGAGAGCCCATGCAAAACTGCCCAAAAATCACTTTCACCTAGAAAATCCATTCACATTTTTTATAATTCAGCTGACTGTGGAGACACATGCTGGAACTTTTTACTTTGAAATGTTTTATAGTTTCTGAGTTATTGAATTTAAACGCCAAATGCATTCTCAATGGCGAAAACAAACTTTGGCACCACGTATTAAAAAAAAAAAAAAAATCATTGTTTCGATTTTTTTTAATTAAAAAAAATATATATATTAAAAAAAAATCAAAACAATTATTTTTTGGGAGGATTAGCAGCCAGAAATATCTACAAGCTCACAATGCAATCTGTTGTGAGCTTGTAAATCTGCAATTTTGTTTTTTAGCAACAAATGGTGTGGATTTAGTAACAAACTGGATATGGCTTCCTTAAAATATATCAAAATAGTTTATAGTACAACATTGCCTCAATAAAAATGTATTTACCTTTAAATGTCTCAATTAAATTAGAGAGTTGCCATGCAGTCAGCATCTCTGCAACAAAACTGTCCATGGTGAAACTCCATGACTAGAATGAAATCAGATTATCTAAATTAGAAAACAGAATGACTTGACATTTATTGTAAACTTAGCGAATGTAGTAATAATTTGTGATGAGGCAACCTGCGTTTGCACTTCAAAAACAAATAACTATCGAAATTGGTTCTAGCTTGCAAAGCCTATTCTAGTTTAGGCACAACGCTGCCTGTCACCGAGGCTAACTGCCGGTAGAATACACAAATATAGCCGTATATAGTAAAAGCAGTATAAAGCAGACGAAATAACTATCTTTACATGAAGTCAATGTAATCATTCACGGTGTATTGTCCCTGTTCTCATGCATGCAACATGCTAACCATGCTATGTTTAGGCACAACGCTGCCTGTCACCGAGGCTAACTGCCGGTAGAATACAAAAATATAGCCGTATATAGTAAAAGCAGTATAAAGCAGACGAAATAACTATCTTTACATGAAGTCAATGTAATCATTCACGGTGTATTGTCCCTGTTTCTCATGCATGCAACATGCTAACCATGCATGCTATGTTGTCAACACTGCCGGTCACCGAGGATAACACCATGCTAACCATGCTAGCCATTAGCCCCTCTGCTCATAGTAGCCTATGAATCATAACTATCATATGCTATGATAGTTATCCCATGACGTCTCGTTTCTGTTTTGCCAACATGGAGGCTAAAGCAAAGCTAGGCCTCATAGTAGTTTAATACAAGTAATAAAAAGAAAACTCACGATGGATAAACGCCGGTCGGGTGAAGTGAGCTGAACTCTGTTGTTGTTGTTGTTGGTGGTTTGTTCACTGCTCAGCCGAGTCAGCCCGCGCTTTTCTGTAACGTGTGTGTGTGTGTGTGTGTGTGTGTGTGTCACGTGTGTTGTGTGCGCGCGCCGCGCGGGTGCTGGGAAGTGACGTAGAAAGTACAAAACAGAGTTATATTGCCTCCTCAGACAACAGCTATATTGAAGAAAAGCTTTTAGATCTAATAAACAGAAAATCCCAAAGCGCGCGCGAGTGGCATACTGGGAACTTAAAGGTACACACACAGTCCCACTGGCAAATGTCACAAATGTGTTTTTCTGTTCAGGCTGTTAATTTGTTTCCTTTTGTACGCAATTAATCAATTGATTGTTTTATTAACAGTTTGCAGAATTACAGTACATATCCAATCGTGTCACCCCACTGGGGGTGTTTTTGGGGGTCTCAAGGTTCGGGGACCCCTGGGGACCCCCAGGGACCCCCACATGGTAGCTCTTTCATTTCTCAACCGTTTTGGACAGGGGTCGGTTTGTTGGAATCGTGTCACCCCCCTGGGGGCGTTTTTGGGGGTCTCAAGGTTCGGGGACCCCTGGGGAACCCCAGGGACCCCCACATGTTACTCTTTCATTTCTCAACCGTTTTGGACAGGGGTCGGTTTGTTGGAGTCGTGTCACCCCCCTGGGGGCGTTTTTGGGGGTCTCAAGGTTCGGGGACCCCTGGGGACCCCCAGGGACCCCCACATGGTAACTCTTTAATTTCTCAACCGTTTTGGACACAAATGCACCCAGTGTCACAAATGCACCCAGAAACGATATATTTCAAATGTTTTAAAATAATCAAGGGGTATGTATCCCCACTTACTTTTTCGACCCGATTCCTACGGTTGTGGTCTCATCTCTCTACAATGTCAGGAAGTGGGTGTAAACGCCTACTATCGGTCCCTTGCCCTCGAAACACGTCTGGAAAAAAGTGAGACAATTTTCGGACTCAGCACGACAAGCTGAACACGCTGATATGTGTTTCCCAGCACACGGACTTACGGTTCTCTTAATTGGCTAGCGTTAGGGTTAGTTTTCAATGCGCGATAGCTCGGGAACGATAGGTCCGTCAGCCAAGTAATTCACATGGGCGCGTACAGCTCTCCAAGATCTACGCTCCGATAGGTCCGCGCTTCTCGTGCGACACCCGTAGCAAGAGTTCTCCAACTCTGACCTGTAATCCACAAGCTTTATAGACATGGTAAACCTTAGAGTGTATTGAATGGTGAAATGCTAACCCTAATTTTGAGAACCACAGGTCCGTGTGCGGGGAGACACATATTGGCGCGTTCGTCAAATCGATAGCTATGCGTGGATGTAAGGCACGCCCATTTTCGACCTTTGTGGGAGGAGCTATCGCGCCTCAAAGTCTAACCCTAGTTTTCAGAACCACATGACCGTGTGTGGAGAAACACATATCAGATTGTTCGTCCTGACAAGCTATAGAACATACTAAAATATGGGCCTCTAATATCTAATGGTTTTTGACTTAGTGGCCTTAGAGAGGCTAGAAAAATAACAAAACATTTCTTTGCAACGGGACCAATTCCATTAAATCCAGCGTGGCAAAGTGAGTCAGAATAAGTAGTTTTTATAAAAAAAAAAAAATATTTGTGTTTGTGGGGTCCAAAAAACGTGTCTAAAAAAATATCTAAAATATTTAGAAGTGTCGTAGAGACTTGAAACCAATTCCATTGGATTCCCCGTGCTTCAGACATGGATAGACACCCTTTGTTTTAGAAAAATTGGTTTTTCCCTGTCGTCTATAGCTTAAAAGGGGCTCGACGCCGCACAGGGGTCATGGGCGTGACCTTTAATAGTTAGAAGTGTCGTAGAGACTCATGACCAAGTTCAATGGATTCAGCTTGATGAGACGAAGAAGAAATTTGCCTGCTCAAAACAAACGGACAAATTTAGGATTTTTAATTGATTTTAACGCGTTGGAGGCCACTAAAAATCCAATTTTGTAAGGATTCCTCTAAATACACTTCCCCCCCTATGTCAAGTAAGGGAAATCTAATGGTGTTAGTTTTAACTGTCTAGAAGACTTAGAAATGGGTCAAATTGCTGTTTGAAAGTTTAAAAAAAATCATATTTTCTCGAATTTTAGTCATTTTGCTCCAAAACTCCTTCTACCCCCACTAAACCAATGGCGCTGAATCAGAATATGTAGGTTATATCTCAACCCGACAACCAGAAGTGCCTTAAGTTACCATGTGGGGGGTCCCTGGGGGGTCCCTGGGGGGTCCCTGGGGGTCCCCGAACCTTGAGACCCCCCACCCCCCCCGTCGTCGTCCACTCACACACTTAACAGCCTTTGTATTGAGTTTGTGCTTGAAATGTACTGTAATTCTGCAAACTGTTAATAAATATTTCAATCAATCAATCAATCAAGCGGGAAAATCAATAAAGCCAACCTCTGGGTTAAAATAACCCAGCGCTTTGACCCAGGGGTTACCCAGGGTGATGGGTAGACAGAACAACCCAGCAGTGTGTTTACATTAACCAAATAAACCAGAATAATGGCTGAACGAAATTAACCCAGCAACCTCTGGGTTAAAATAACCCAGGCAGGTGTTGAAGCGCTTTGACCCAGGGGTTACCCAGGGTGATGGGTAGACAGAACAACCCAGCAGTGTGTTACAGTAACCAAATAAACCAGAATAATGGCTGAACGAAATTAACCCAGCAAGGTGTTCATAGAAATAGCCCAAGACTTCTCTGTGTGTAAAGATGACGCATATATACGTCCAAGGCACCCCGTGGTTTTGATTCTAAAGACGTGTATACACGTCATTATTGTTAACACATTTAGGCCTGGCGTCAAAATACAAAAAACGTTCGCTCTGAAAGAATATATATTCAAAGATTTGTGCCGCATTTTTACAATTTTTCAAAAATAGCAGACCTACAAGCTCGTAGCGTGCCACTCGGTGGCGCGCTATGAGCTTGTAGATCTGCTATTTTTCAATAGCTAAAGTATAACATAATGCTTAGTTAAAACACCAAAAGGGGTTCCCGCCCAGAATGGGTTAAGTACAATGTTGAGATATTCTTACTTTACTATTTCCAATTTTCAATACTTTCACTCCATTGTGAGTACTTCTCCCACCACTACTGGCCAGAGGCAGGAGACAGCAGTCATGGATATGCAACGCGAATGGGAGAGCAATCCTGTTGTAGAGCGGCCGATGGAAATCAAATTCTACTGCCTGCCTTCTGGTCTTTGACCTCTTTCACTCCAGGCTCCTCAGAAGATGAGAAACCTTGCCCATCAGGTCAACTTGCTGACATATCTGTCAATACAGCCTCGTGTAGGAGGTAGGCTATAACCTTGCCCTGGCCTGGCTGTGCACCATATACCTTCTAGGCACTCTGTTGTCTGTTTGGCTTTCTTCTTAATCCAGTCAATAGTTACACAAACAACACAAGCTACGGTACACAAGTTTGTGATATTGTTGTGCTGGGAGAAACATGTGGTTTCTTTAAAAGAAGAGAAAATTCCTAACTGCCATTGAAAAATATTGATTTCTTTTTTTCTATTGCTTTTATTGCATTCATTCCCTCAATCTACCATGTGACACACGTCACACACACACACACACACACACACACACACACACACACACACACACACACACACACACACACACACACACACACACACACACACACACACACACACACACACACACACACACACACACACACACACAGTGGGCCAGTCCCCAACGGGCACCACTCTAGAGGCTCTGGATAGGGCCCAAATTAGTCGATTGATCACACCTGATCACCTCTAGAGCTGGCCTGTTCTGACATTACAATGGTGTTCTGATATCTGCATAGACTCCACATTTGGGCATGCCTGATAAATAACTCCATATTTGGGCATAAAAGGGACACAGACATAATAACTGGGTGGGGCATTCATTTCCAACTTGCATCGTTCCAAGTAGGCCAGTGCCCAACGGGCACCACTCTATAGTAGCCTATATCAAAATATAATAATCAAGCAAAGAAACCAACCACATGTGCGCTCACTCGCACGCACTCCAGAAATGCCGTACTCCAAAACAAACAACCATCCCCAGGAGCAACCAGACAATTAGATACAATCAGATAAATAAATTTAAAACAGTTCTTTGGATTACCAGTGAGGCAATATGGTAATAATAATGCTTTGGGGCATATGTGCCTTGCAGCCAGTCCAAGTGAGACTAACTAACAGAGAAGGCAGAAGGCATTTGCATGTTCCTGGGAGTTTTGCAAGAGGCTGTGTGGGCTTTTGTTTTTGTTGGAGGTGTTTGGGATTAAAACCTTGAGACAGATATGCTTCATGGCTGTCAATCAACAAACTACATTAACCCTATAACAATCAGAAAAGAAAAACAATATGTCTGAGACTTTATATTTTTAGTTAAATAACTAAAATAAATAAAGGGTCCGTACCTGCGTCAGTAATTATTTATGCTGTAAACAAACTGTATTGCAGACCCAAAAGGAAATACAAAACTGTTTCTTTTGAAATTTAAACAAAATAATAATTCAATTCAATTGAACAATCAACATTTAAAAATAGTGTTAATGCTCAAATATTTTGGCAAAAAAATATCTACAAAGCTCACAACGCATCAAAGTGCATCACATCGCATCACAACGCAACGTGTTGTGAGCATGTAGAATGGCTGTAGAGAGTCCCTGTGGAGGGATGTGGTAACAGTCTGATTAACCCTTAAGAGAAAGGTTTCCACAGTAGCGGGAACCTCTCTTACATCAACTCTAACTGCAATTGATGCCTGTCTGGATTAATACTTTCATTAACTTGTTTGAGTTGTTTCTCATAATACATCAACTCTTTAAGTGCATTAGTGCAATTGATACCTGTCTGGAACAATACCCATTTCATTTGTTTGCATTGTGTGTACACTACACAAGTATTCTATTCTACTCCCCTCTGGGAGGGTGGGTGGCTTGCTAGATATGTTTGGGTTTTGGTTTTGTTGAATTGTATTTTCAGTAGAAAAATAAGATACTATAGCCTGTTATCTGATATGCAGTACTCCCAGTTCCTTATGTTAGTTCATTTTTCAATTTCAATTTTGGAGATGGTTTGACTTTTCAGTGTCCCGTGTAAAAATGTCTTCATTATTTAAAACTTTGTTTATTGGGATTTCTTTGTTCATGAAATGGGCCTTTTTACTTTTTTCTTAATTAAAAGAAGAAAAGGAAATAAATATATATATCGGTGAAAGATAGAGCAGACAACACTAAGAAACCCTCGCTGCAGTGCACCGCACGCAATGCTTGCATCGCGTTATGATTTTCAGCTAATTATTATTAGTAGTAGTAGTAGTAGTAGTAGTAGTAGTAGTAGTAGTAGTAGTAGTAGTAGCCTCATTCTTACAGGTTGATCTTTTGTATTCGCTGTGACATTTTCCTAAAATAAATTGTGTTTCATTCTGTGTCGTGGATGTCATCGTGACACAACAAACACTTTCGAGAAATAAGTTTCCAGGCAATTTAATTGAACAAAAAGAAAACTGCATATTGCTCCACCCAGCTGTGTACAATTAAGGACCACTCTGCTCTCCCCTTGTCATTCTCTCCGGAATCTGTTAGAGTGAACATTACTATAATGACTTAACAAAATCTTTGTATTCTTTCTTTGTCCCAGCCTTTTTCCTATCTTTTCCAGCCTCCTCCTCCACCACCAGACAATGTAAATGTCCCCCAAACAGAATGACAAAAGGGAGAGAAGATAGTGGCGAGGTAGGGTCAGATGACACGGGCAGATACAGGGCGGCGGAACAAGGCCAAAGGCACTAGGGACATTATGACCGTTTCGTTTATAACCTTCCCCAGTCTTAAAGGCTTTGCACAAACGCGGCAAAATGGCCTCGGCAAGTGCAAAGTAAGATCGACTCCCAATCCGTTGCAATAAAACGCCCCATTCAACATGGAGGTGCTGTACTGACTCACTTTCCATGCAAAAAGGAGTGCACTTCACTTACATAACGAGTTCACCGTGATGGTTCATTACTACTACTCGCTGATACCACCCAACACACTCACTCTCTCCACTCACACCTTCGCTTCGCTCACACCTTCCATTAAGAGCAGAGAGGCCTACACACTCCTGTTAACCGCAGGCTTTGATTTTACAACTTGAAACGCTCGGGCATTAACGTTAAACGCACACCATCATGCATACACTATTATGCAAATGCCCTGTTTATGCATGTTTATACTGTGAATCCAAACATGCATTTGCATATAATCTGGGTTTTATGCAGAATTGAACGGCGAAGCATTAAACCGCATGAACCCAGATAGCGTCCTATTCTGGGGTGGGGGGGCGAACTGTCTGTGAAAATGGCAGATGATCAGATAGTTGAAGGGCCACTTTACCCTGTTTGCAACCAGATCTTATATTTTAACCCATTTTGACCTGAGATCAGATTCTAAAAATGTCTTCAACATCCTGACAGTTTTCTGAAAAAGCTATGTTTCTATGTCAGTCGTTCTTCGATTTTTCAAAAATAGCAGACCTACAAGCTCGTAGCGCGCCACTCGGTGGTGCGCTATGAGCTTGTAGATCTGCTATTTTTCAATAGCTAAAGCATAACATAATGCTAACACCAAAAGGGGTTCCCGCCCAGAATGGGTGAATGATGTTTACCATAGGACACAAGATACTCCATGTGTGTAATGTGTGTTTCTAGATATTTTGTCATGACGACGCCATGTTCATGACTAAAATTTGTCATGAAAATGTGGTCTCACTTCCTTCCTGGACTACAAGTCACACCTCCACACAGCCTCCCTCCTCTCCACAAGGAGGGGCAGTGCACTAAAGCATTATGGGCATTGTAGGAATTCAGCAATCCAGTCAAACCCTAGTCAAACACACAGACCATATAGGGTGCAAATTTCAAATTGTGCTTCTGTTATACTACATATACTATTAACATTCGTTAACAGTTTGACGGCCGCTAATTGTTTAATCCAGGGTCCCACCGCGTGTATAACGTTATACCCGACATTTGTTTAATGCGTTTAATTTGCCGTTTTAAAATAATTAAAAAGAAACAGCGGATTTATCCGGGACCTGTTGACGAGGCCGTCGCGTTATGATGACGAAATCGGAAATCAAGTCATCATCTGGGCTGCTAGGGCTTCTGGGAAATTGAGCTCAATGTAAGTGGACGGGGGGTTTGTTTGGACTACAATGCCTCATGGAGGCGGATCCTGTAGCGCATTGTAATGGCCGCTGTTGCTGATGATCAAAACATGCCGACGGACCATTTTTCGCCGGATTTTCGTCGTTGAAAGAGCAAATACTTCAGCGTATGCTCTAACGGTAATAAAACAATCTCGGCAGCATAGAATATTTGATTAAATAGCGGGTAACGCGTTTTATGGACTCAAACTGTTAATAGAACGTTAAGGAACCGGAATCGTTAAAATCCTAAAGGATCCCAACCCTTATAGTGACGCGCTGTGAGCTTAATGTAAAACAGGCAGGGGGCCTAGTATAGAGCCCTGGAGGACTCGGGCCAATGAAGCATGGTTTTCTGTGGCTAAACACAGGCTTTGATCCTACGACTGAACAATCAGGCGTTGTCGTCAAACGCAAAACAAAAACAAAAAACATACGCATTAGCATATAAATGCATGTTTAAGTATTTTTACACTTTATATGCAGCAAACACGTTTGGACTTATTTGTTTTATACAGTACTTAACTTTGCCAACTTGTCACAGAGGTGACAGGAGACCAAATTCACATTCAAGGATCATCAACATCATCGAGAAAAAAATGAAATAAATTTGACTTTAATATTCATAAATGGCACCAGTCCATATTTTTTCACAAGTGGAAGGTGAATAATCTCCCGCTGTTCACATAAAGAACGGCATCAAACCAAAATCAATGACTCTGAAGGATTGCTTTCCCTGGATAAATTTAATAAGCTGCCTCCTCCCTTTTCCCTCCCATCGCTCTCCTCCTGAACACATGGCCACGGTGTGCGTGTGTGGTACTGTGTCGTACACACAAGGCACTGTACTGTATGCGTAATCTAACAGAAGCACAGTGTACGCGTACTGTACGTACGCCACCATCCACCTTTGTACTCGAAAGGTATACGAAATGCAAACCCTGCAGATAAACCCTGATGGTTGATTTAATTGTACTCCCAAAATACCCCGATCTACAAGCTCAGTGAGCTTGTAGATCGGCTAATTCCGTGCTGGCCTACAAATCCAGTGGTGGAAAGTATTAAGTACATGTAGTCAAGTAATGTACTTGAGTATAATTTTGAGGAACATCTTATAGTAAAATGTTGTACTTTTTACTCCATGACAATAAGGAAACTTTAGTTACTATAGTTATTTGTAGATTTATATTATTATTATTACAAAACCTACCACTTTTAGCCTTTTGTAGATCTATTTTCAGAAGATTTGTATAAATGGTAATAGGCCTACATTTGAAAACTGCATAATGAGACTGTACGGCGCACTGACGAAAAGAGAGTTGAGCCAGAAGGCAAAGCTCTCTGTCTACCGAGCAATCTTCGTTCCTACTCTCACCATATGGTCATGAAGTGTGGGTCATGACCGAAAGAATAAGGTTGCGACTACAAGCGGCCCGAAATGAGTTTTCTTCGACGGGTGGCTGGCATCTCCCTTAGAGATAGGGTGAAAAGTTCAGTCACACGAGAGACTCGGAGTAGAGTCGCTTCTTCTTCGCCTGGAAAGGAGCCAGCTTAGGTGGTTCGGGCATCTGGTTAGGATGCCTCTCTGGCGTCTCCCTATAGGGAGGTCCTCGAGGCACGTCCCACTGGGAGGAGACCTCGGGGCAGACCAAGGCGCAGTTGGAGGAAACACATCGACTCACTAGCCTTGGAACGTCTTGGGATACCCCAGGGCGAAGTCACTAATGTTGCTCTGGAGCCCCCGCAACCCGGCTACGGATAAGCGGTATGAAGATTGATGCATGGATGGATAATGAGAACTTTTTACCTTTGGTACTTTAAATATATTTTGATGCCAATTGTACTCAAGTACATTTTGAATACCACGCAGACTTTTTGATTATACATATTACTGCATTGCTGTTTTTCTTGGAACTTTTACTCAAGTTACACTTACAGTGTATAAAAATGAGAGACAGGAGAGAGTGAAGCTGAGGTTGTTAGAGGCATATCTGCTGCCATGGCAGGCAGAGCCACCCACAGGGAAATCACAGGCCCAGTGAACCAGGAAGAGCTCTGCTCCGCTGCAGCCTGTGATCCGCTCCACGTGTTGTGGCCTCCCCTCTATACCTCCGGCCAGCTCAGCAAGTTCATTAGTCGGACAAGGTTACCGAGAGAAAACCATATAGCCAGACAGCTCAAAACCACAGCGCACACACCCCAGCGTGCACACACCCCACGCACGCACGCACGCACGCACGCACGCACGCACGCACGCACGCACGTAACAAACCCTTCTCTGATATAAGGCTGCTACCAAAACAACTCTTTCACGTATCCTAATTGCCTCCAATACCTGTAGTATAGTATCTCAAACTTTGTTCACCACTATCTGACGATATGTCGTGCCAGGGGACCAGTCATGCAAGATGTGTGTCGTTGAAAGATATTCCAGAATTATATTTTTGTTTTATATAAATAGCAGATCTATACAAGCTCACAATGCATCACACCTTAGGCTTATAACTGATCAGCTATTTTCAAGTTGCCGATGTACAGTGTACGCCTGACGTCGAAATAAAAAATAAGTCTTCTGAAAGAATATATATATTTCAAAGATTTGTGCCACATTTTCACGATTGTTCAAAAATAGCAGACCTACAAGCTCGTAGCGCGCCACTCGGTGGCGCGCTATGAGCTTGTAGATCTGCTATTTTTCAATAGCTAAAGTATAACATCATGCTTAGTTAAACACCAAAAGGGGTTCCTGTCCAGAATGGGTTAAAGTGGTTAGACTGATTTATATTAGCTCACTGAGGACCCCCTCGAGCACCCACCCACTGGGCGTCCCCCCGGAACCCACTCTGAGAACCTCTTGACTTGTTTCTTTGTTTTTGTTTTCCATGCAAAGCTATTACCCGGTGTTGTTAATATTGTATTCTGATGCGTCATGCTGAAACTGGTAATGATTATATACTAATTAAGCGGGAGAGCGATATTATGATGAGAGAACAGAAGACAAGATTAAACTAAAGAGAGATGGCCATGTCAACATTCTTTCTCACCAAAGGGGGTATTATTCTGTGCATCTGTTTGTGCATGTCTGTGTGTGTCTGTGTGTGTGTGTGTGTGTGTGTGTGTGTGTGTGTGTGTGTGTGTGTGTGTGTGTGTGTGTGTGTGTGTGTGTGTGTGTGTGTGTGTGTGTGTGTGTGTGTGTGTGTGTGTGTGTGTGTGTGCGTGTATATCTACTTGTATTAGCCTACTATACTTTATGAGTATAATAGAATTTGAGAGACCATCATTGTGATGACCATTTAATAATCCTTACATTATGCTTACAATTAGGAAGTTAGTAGTGTAAAGTATACATTTGCTTAAGTACTGTACTGTAGTCTACTTAAGTACACTTATATGGTATTTGTGCTACACTTGAGTATTTCCAATTTCCAAAACTTTTACTTCTACTCCACTACAGTACATCTCAGAGGCAACTAGTGTACTTATTTGACAGCTATAGTTACTATATTACTTTGTAGATTTGGATGACATTACCCACAGCCCTATACTCGAAAATAGACTTTGAAATACTTTGAAAATAGACAATCTACAAGCTTACAATACGATATATGCGAAGCCTTGTGAGCTTGTAGATCTTGTAGCTATTTTCAAACGTTTTGTGTTGCGTTTGGGTTGGGCATTCAGAGGTTGGGTTGTGTGTGTGTATGTGTGTGTGTGTGTGTGTGTGTGTGTGTGTGTGTGTGTGTGTAGTAAATGGTGAATGGTGCATTTATATAGGCCTAGAGCTTTTAATCCACAGCTCTACATTCACCCAGTGTGCACACATTCAATTCAATGTAATCAAAAAAGTCAACCAAAGAACATCCTTGTACAGGATCTCCTCACTAGTCCAAAACACCTTGAAGACCCTAACAGGAGCCCTTGTACAAGGTTTCTTCCAATATGCATGCACCTCTTGGTACCACAGCACCTCAAGGGCGCGTTATTATTTATCCCACCACAGTTCTAGGAAAGCCCTGCTGTGATTGGCCAGTAGTCGTTGTGATTGACAGTTCTCGTTTTTGCGACCAGTCATTAGTCCTACAACTACAACCTATCTCAAACCCTCACCCTAAACCTAACCCCCCACGGGGCAGCACACCTAAACCTAACCTTAACCCATGTCTAACCAATGACTAGTCTAAACTAAGTATGCACCCCCCTAAACCTAACCCGAACGGCCTAACCTCAGTAAAACGATGCCTTCCCGGGAGCCAATCAGACACATGGTGAGGCGGGTCTACCCTAGAACGTTGGTGGGATTCATAATCACGCCTCAAGGGCCCTTAAAACAAGGCCCCAGACTTCCCTACCAACAGCCAATGAGAAATGTGAATCCCTTGACTCCTTCAAAACCACTCTCAAAGCACCTACGGGCGGATGCAATTCGAAACTGGACCCATAAAAAAGGCAGAGTCCTCAAAATAGCAGTTTTTGTATTGACTTGTGCTTTGGTTTGAAATGTACAGTACCCATACATACTGTGAAATATTTTTCCCAATCAATCAATCAATTAATTCATACACCAATGGTGCTTTTTTTTATCCAATGCGTTTTACATAGATTGTGCATCACATTCACCGATGGCGACGGAAACCATGCAAGGCACCAACCTGCACATCAGGAGCAATTAGGGGTTCAGCATCTTGCTCAAGGACACTTCGACACTAACTCATGGGTGAGCCCGGGATCGAACATTCCCCTCACATTCCCATCCGGCCTCTCTACCGGCCACTCTATACCCCTGAGCAACTGCTGCCATGCTGTGTGTGCATGCATACGTGTAGCGTGCGTGCGTGCGTGCGTGCGTGCGTGCGTGCGTGCGTGCGTGCGTGCGTGCGTGCGTGCGTGCGTGCGTGCGTGCGTGCACCGTCCGTATCCATATGCATTTGTGTATATGTATGTGTCTTGCATGTGTTTTCGTGCCCGCCAGGGGCATGCTGGTTAGCATGTCAGTGGAATGCCTTCTGCTCATCATGAGCAGCACAATCCATGTCAGCTCTCTAGAAACTTCTGAGCTCTCGTGCAGCTCTGCTATCGATTACCCTCAGAGACGGTATAGTATAGGCCAGACGGTATAGGCCAGGGTATAGCCTATATCCTGAACTAAATGACTTCCAAGATGCTCTGTCTTTAGTCTCTCTGCCTGTGTGTGTGCGCGTGCGTGTGACGTGTGCGTGCGTGCGTGCGTGCGTGTGTGTGCGCGTGCGTGTGTGTGTGTGTGTTTTAGGACCATATAATATTCCCACGTGAAACAATGTAATTAAAAGTCAGATTTCTATATATTTTTTAACAGGAAGCTCCTGTGCCACAGTGCCTGTATGTGCAAGATAATGGTGTCTGTATACAATCTTGCAGTGCACAATGAACAAACAGATGCAAACCATATCAAAACGCAGCCTCCGTAAAATCTGAATCCCCCCCCCCCACCGCCCACCCCCTTTTTCCCCTCACTGTATACGTTTCTTTTCCCTTTTTACCTCCTTTATGCTGAATTCCTGTTCTGTTCTTTGACTATATAGAAGTGTCTATTTGTACGTCTCTAAATGTTTTGATGAATTGAACAAGGTGGACCCTCTTGTAAACAAGTGCAATGCTTAATTGGGTTGTCCACTCACAGTTAACAGTCTTTGTATTGAGTTTGTGCTCGAAATGTACTGTAATTCTGCAAACTGTTAATACATATTTCAATCAATCAATCAATCTACGGTATGTTTTCCTCAAATGGATAGAAACAAATACCACGTCATCTGGGTTGAGAATGAGATTCATAGGCATGTACATCTCTGCAGACAATCCTGTTCCCACACAGCAGAATCTCTGGCGTTCCCTGATTGCACCAGGATTGCACGCACACACACACACACACGCACGCACGCACACACGCGCGCGCGCCCTGACCTTGCCAGCACATCAACCATTCCCACAAAGTGATTTCGTAAAGCTATACAGTAGAACAACAACGCAGCTATAGCCCACCACGTCCACTCCCGCGAGGAGAGAGCAGACAGACTTATAAAACCCACTCAAAGATTGTCAGTGCAGTTTCATCCTCCATGGCAATTATAAAGAATGTTAAATATTGTGTCTCGGGCTTGAATTTGAATAACCCAAAAGGAATGCACCACAAATGGAAAGGAAACACAAATAAGGCTGTGTGTGGAAAAAGCAACCGACACAGATGCGCAAGCCAACAGGCAGCAGCATTCACACACGTTACTACATGCACCACCACCACCACCACCATGCTCGCTATATTATCCTCCTTCAGTGCGCCCTTATCACTGGAACACATCGGTCGCCACTCGCCGGTATCTTATAACGCAGTCTTATATATGCCTACACGATTTGCATGAACAACAGCAACATCATCGCCAGGCGATTCTCTGCATGTGAACCGCTGGTGGGTTTGGGATACGATTAATACGTTATGAATAATGATGACAGAAACATTAAGATAAGACAGCGTGGAGACAGACGAGACTATAGGGCAAGCATCGCCGTTTCTTTTCCACACTGTGCAGAGAACATCTCCCCAGCAGAGAGCTCTCCTCTTTTACGCGGCGTGATATACACTGCACCAAGCGCGTGCATATGCAGCCCCTATAACCTAGCTCTGGTCCATATAGCCTTACTGCTTTGATTCTGCCCTGCATAATCAAAGCAGTAAGGCTACGGACCAGAGCTACCCCCCTACCTAACCCCACTAACAACCCATAGACCAATTGATTTCTCAACCTTTTATGAATTTCGAGGACGTGTCGGATGCCACCGCGACCCTCATTCGACATGCATGTTTAATGTAGCCCCCCCAATCACTGTAAACGACTGTGTTAATCTCACTCCGAGAGTGCAAATTGGAACCAAATGGATCGTCGCGACTCCATTTGGTTCAATGTTGCTGCTGTTGCACACTCTCGGAATTTAAAGACCGCGCGTAATGGTCCATTTGGACCCTGGGCGGTCCCCGGAGGGGACGTTGAGAACCGCTCCACAGACAGTGCCTACAGTATAGCAGCCTCGTTTTCGTTTACATACCTGGTTTTTATGCCGAGAGCCATCTTCGAGTTCTGAAGAGGTGTTCATGACTGATCCCCATTGGTCATTGATCATTCTCCGGAGAATCTTTTCAAGCTCACCCGCCTGTTGTTCCAGGCGACGGGGAAACAAATCAAACCACTCTCTTTTTGTTTTGTTTCTTCCTGTCCTTGGGTTTTATTCCATATGCAGGCGAGTATAGCCTATCCCGTTTAGCCTGCGAAATGATCGCAAACAAACAAAACAAAACTAGGCTACTTCTCCTCGGCCACGTTGAACACACAGCAGAGCAGCGGCGGACAGACACAGACGCACACGCTTCTCGTCGTGTCGTAATAACGCACTTTGAAGAGAACTTCGATTCCTCCAGAGCGTCTCCTCCTATATAGTTATTTGGTTGTTATTCCGTCAGAAACCGACCGATGTGAGGAGGGTCCCCGCGTCCGGCTCCGGTATTAGCCTACTGCTGCACCTTGCCTCACAGACGCATAGAGATACAATCGTATTATAAAGATGTTCCACTCCACTCAAATATTTTACTTAAAAAAAAGCCCAACTAGATTCGTTTCCAGCTATCCAATAATGCTTATAACTGCGTGAGAAATAGTTGAAAAAGATACCGGCGTCCATCCGTCCGTCCCGAGTCCCGACTATGTCCAGTTGTGTGTGAAAGGTTGGTGGTGTGTGTGGAGCAGCAAGCCGCGTCGCTGATTCAATTCCTCCGTCGGATCGACAGCTTTATAGACTAGATTCCGTTAAAACCGTGGCTGCCGCTGACGCGAAGGGATATAAAGCCTCCTTTCGCTTTGCCCTAGTTTAGGCTGATCTGCATTGATGATGGAAGGAAGGTATTTTCACACAGATGCCTTTTGACGGAGGAGAGAGCCGTGGTGCAGCTGGTGGGTCAACATGGTTTCCGCACGGGGCGCTCCTCAGTGCCGACTCCGCCGCGAGGCTTAAATTCCTAGACTGTCTGTCAGTCAATGCGTCGGTCCCCTCGGTACGCGCCGAGCATCTCCTCTCCTGCTCCGACTCCGTGCGTGCTGGGGCTCCTCTGTCTGGTGCTGCTGGTGCTGCTGCTGCTGGTGGTGCTGCTGCTGCCCTGCCCTCTTTACGCGACAGACTGTGCCGCTATACGAGCACACACTCTGCTCAGTCTGCTGCCGGATACTTCCCTTCCCTGCTGGGGATACCAGTGATTCTTTCTATAATAGTTTCAAGTCAAAGACCACTAAAATCGAAATGTATAGCCTATTTGGCTGCGGGACCCTCATCTTGAAAAACAAAACAAAAAAGGCTGATCTGTAAGCTCACAACGCATCGCATGTTTGCATTGTGATTTATTTTATTTTATAGTCAAAGTATAAAATAGGCTAGTGTTCATTTAAAGTGGCTACACTGCTTGCGATGCTCATGCTATTAAACACATTTTGCTTGGGAGTCGGGACCCCCTGGAACCAATCTGTTAAGCAGATTGCCACTGCTGCCAGATACATCCACATGCACTGGGTATCTTTCAACATCTAACAATACTTCATTATACATTTCATAATATAGGCCTATAGCCTATATGTACAAAACAAATACAAAAAATCAATAGAGGACATATAGGCTATAGGCCTATGCTTTGGGAAAACATTTCTTCTGGACGGCAACAGAATCCGTCAGTTTCAAATTCCATTCTGATTGAGAACATATCCGTCAGAATTAACTAGAAAAGTGCTCTCCGATCCGCCAGGCCGGGTTGCCTAACCCAGGGCGTGAGGTGGAGCCATCAGCACACGAGGAAGCTGCAGGATGACAGATGACAGGATGGTGAAAATGTGTGAATCTAATTACATGCAAATGATATGGATTATGACAACCTTGTCTGACAGTTACACAGAGCATTTTGTGCCTAATTTGGTGAAAACAAAACTGTTGCTGCAACAAATCATTATTCGTAGCATCTATGAGTGGATGTGCATTGATTTGGGCTCTGCGTTGTTTAGATGAGTGATACAAATTTGAGGCAGATGATTTTGCTAAACACAATAATACTAATCACCATAGTCTTACGGAGGGGGCTACACAGGGGATGGAACCGACAAATTGTCCGTCCCACAGGGACGGATGATTTATTTTAGTTTTTGAGCGGTGGGCACACCGTCTCCAACATGTCTGTCTGTCTGTCTGTCTGTCTGTCTGTCTGTCTGTCTGTCTGTCTGTCTGGTTTAGAGTACCAACAGGTGAGAAAGTGGTGCTGTTGATCTTCACACTGTGCGTGCACAGGTGCATGATGGGAAGCTGAGTTTTTAGTGTAACAACAGTCTTTTTCAGCACGAGTGTCTATATGTCTGTACAGGAGTTCAGTATTTTCCCTCTGAAGCCGAGGCGAATTATAAAGGGCTGCGGACACGTGGAAAAATAGAGCACTTTGATTCATGCACAGAGCTTAAGCACAACCTGCGCACCACAACCGGGTTCTGTTGATTGTAGTGACAGCATATACCGTTGTGGAGCCAATTCTGTCCCCAGTGCATGTTTGGTCCGACAGTCCCGACAGACATTAGTCCGACACCCTATACCCCAAACCCTAACCTAACCCTAACCTAACAGGGAAGCCGCACAGGTGAGTTTTAACCAGCAACACATGTCGGGAGCCACATTTGAGTCTTAACCGGCCACGCACATGTCGGACCAACGTTATACAAGAAGTTATACAGGCCAATCAATGAAGCAGCATGTTCCATGCAGCTCCTCCATGAAGCTGATTAAAAACAAATCTTGGGTGGAGGTTCTCCCTTAATTGGCCTGCTTGGAGTGTGCTTGCAAAGGTTCATGCCGAATGGTCCAGGTCACCAAGATTAGCTGATCACTATATACAGACACACGGACGGATGGACGGACGGAAACAATCTCTGCCTCCCGGCCGTCACAGCCTGGCGGAAATAAAAATGTGATTGTCACAATAAAAAAGTTAGAGAATCACCCCTGGTCCCTCTTACTCTATTAATAGGGCATGCCACAATTTTCACATTTCACATTTAGCTTTCACATTTCACATTTGCTCCACAAAGCACGTGGATGCAGTCAAAGGAATGCACTAAAATACAATAATGGTTAAAAGTTAAATGTGAAAATGAATATCCATAGAAGTGTTGTATTGGGAAATTAGTCAGTACTGTTTCACAAGCTCGGATAGATAATAATAAATGTGTGGCAAATCTGATTCACATTTGTGAAGAAAGCTTTTTTTTTGCAGTTTTGCCACACATTTCGCTAATTTCCCCTCATTTTGATCAGTCCAAAGGTTTTGCCAACGGATTCGAAGCAGGTGGACAGGGGGTTAATTCTGCCAGAAGAAATTTAATGGGGAGACAGCCCTGAATCACAACACATTGTATAAGCATATGTCTCAATTTTCCTGCTTTAGCAATGATTAGCATGTGCAGTGATTACGAGCAATTTCGAGCAATGATCTGCAGCTCCCTTAATTTGTTCATCTGTTCCAGAATGTTTTTGGCCATCACGAGTTAGTGAAATGTCACACAGTGATGACAGCTCTGCCTTTGTCCCCACAATGCTTATACAGACATCTAGGACAATGCACCAGGTGGTCAGAGCTCAGTGTCCTTTTCGCCCCGGTAATATAATGTTTCATGATGGAGTGAAGTTGACACAGTCTCCCGGCAGCTGCAGATGAGATGACATGGTTGCAGCTTGTCCTTGGAACAGGAGGAGGTGGTGTGGGGAGAAAAAAAGAATAAGTGATGGTGGAGAATGCTTCCAGAAAACATGCTCAGTCACAGTTTATAAACTATAGATATCAAGCTTTGAGATGTTGTTGGGCTCTCTCTCAAGTTGCCTTGAGGAGAATATTGCGGGAGTTCCTGATTAAGCAGAAATTCTCACTCTGTTTGAGGGTGTTTCAAATAGTGCTCCGCTGCCCGGAAAATCCAACGAATCAGCGGAATTCACAGTTATTGTGCAATTGATTTGCAAGTGTAAATGATGCAAGTGGGCCATGTTTAGAAGAAAAGTCAAAACACCAACCCAAATGTATATATATGCCCAATGCTATAAACCGAGGGAAAATAGGCTAGGGCTGAGAGTAACACACTGTGTAGAGCTGACCCCTTTTGGTGTTTTAACTAAGCATTATGTTATACTTTAGCTATTGAAAAATAGCAGATCTACAAGTTCATAGAACTATGAACTTGTAGGTCTGCTATTTTTGAAAAATCGTAAAAATGCAGCACAAATCTTTGAATATATATTCTTATAGTGACTCATAGGAACAGACTACGTGACAACCAGGAATAGTCTGGTGACCACCGGAGAGACGGGTGGCAGCCGGAAATTAGACGGCACCCGGGAGCAGTATGGGTTGGCGCCCCAGCCTGTGTCTTCCGTGAGGAAGAAGCCCAACAAACCCATGGTGAGGCCTTTAGGAGGGCCATTCAAGCCTCAAGCGGCGCCTGCGGCACCACCAAGGGCAAGGTGGAGCCTGCGGAACTGTTGCGGCTCGAGAATCCACTATTTCTGAATAAAGTGCCTGGTGCTGGGAGTCTGGTGCAACGCACAGGGCCTGACCTGGTGAGAGCAGGAGTGGACCTGGTGAGACGTAGGAGGGGCCCGGACAGGAGTCAACCCACAGAGCCTAGTCCCTCCACGCGCCAGAATGGTACCTCCCAGTCCCGGCAGAGTAGTTCAGGAAGAACGGATTGTGTGGCCCTGGTTTTTCCCTAATGGGACTGATCGAGGGTAGCTACTGGGACGTAAGTCGGGACTTGATCACCCCGGCTGGGTCACCTGAGTGAGGGGTATGATGTTGCGAGACCCGAAACCCCGATGACCTTAGGATACATCACTGAGGATACGTCCCAGGTGCATCCATGTATGTATGTATTTTGTCTTTCAGAGCGAAATTTTTTTTTATTTCGACGTCAGGTCTGAATGGGTTAGTATAGGAAACACAATCCCTGGGCCTGTGCTGGCGTTATCAAGAAAATGTATGTATGTGGATAATGCAGTGAGTACAAATGGAAGTATGGAAGTATTGCTCCATTGTTGTGCCTAAAGTATACTATAGGCTAACAGAGAGGTCTGTGAGGATCACAGCTCTACAAATGCCCTTTGCTCTATCAGAATAAGATATATAGAGCTGTCAACATTTGTTTTAATGTTTCAGGCAATACATGCTTTGACCACTTAGTCATATTGTGTAACTTTTTCAATTAAGCTAAAGCAATCTTTGATAGAATCTTTCACTGGTATACCACATTAAATGTGTTTCATAATGTTTAGAGAAGTTGCCAAAAAACAAATTTAGTTTTTTTGGCAACTTCTCTAAACATTATGAAACACATTTTATATTCCAGAGTGTATTTATGTACGGCATTTCAACAAATACCATATCTGACAGCTTGTTGCTCTGCTTCCAAAATATTGCCGGGAGCTATGGACTCCGCAGCATTCCTTTTGAGTGGGATTGAGTGGGACACATAGGATTTTCGCCGGCTGCCGGGCGCGGCTGCACTAATAACTTTGGGGCAGGCCCGTCTAGAGTTTGAATGGACAGGTTATCAGTCAAAAGGGAGACATCGAAGAGGAAGGACGGGTGGGGAAGGATCAACAAATGGAAAGTCAGAACAGGTCAGCTATATGGAGATCTAAGGGTTTGTGGTCAGATGTATAGAGTTGCTGGCCGGCTCCATACAGATCTAGGTGATGATCTAGTCTTCTCCATGTATGGCTATCCAGGGTTTGATGAGGTCAGTGTCATGATCTTCATATATGGAGACGGCCATATATGGAGCGTGTCATGAGTCGTGATGTACTGACGGCCATATATGGTGGTGCGACGTGTCACGAGGCGTAATGGACTGACAACCGGTTTTGCAGGTTTTCATAGTAATTCTGTGACCTATGGTCGCAATAAAAATTGGTGAAACAGTGGCCAAAACAAGTTGAAAGTGGTTAAATGGTAAATGGTGCATTTATATAGCACCTTTATCCAAGGCACTTTACATAGATTGTGCATTACATTCACCCATTCACACGCACAGTCACTGAAACCATGCAAGGCACCAACCAGCACATCAGGAGAAATTAGGGGTTCAGAGTCTTGCTCAAGGACACTTCGACACCAACTCTGGGGGAGCCCGGGTTCGAACTGGCAACCTTGCGGTTTCCATCCAGCCACTCTACCCCTGAGCCACCACCGCCCTTAAAACATCTGCAATCCATAAAACAATTCCTTCCATATAGACCAAGGGATGCCTAATGTTTCAAAAAATATTAACATCGATCTTTGTCTGGCAATTCAATTTGTGGAATAATTGCTTCTAATGTAATATTTGAATTGAATACATCTAGTGATATATTAACGTGGTGGAGAAGGAAATGTAGATGCTTGGGGAGATAGATGGAACATTGGTTCTCATCGCTGCGGTAGCTGGTAAATATTAGAATAGTAGTAATAATCACAAACATAATTTGTATCACCCTTTGAGACAAAGTTATAACTTTTTGAGTAGCTGTGTTTGAGAAGGTGTATTTCTTTCCAACATAATTTTATTTCCTAAAACAAGTGGAGTAAACAACATCAGGAGATGAATATACAGTACATGCCCTATACTGTAGGTGTGGCTCTGATAATATCGTCTTGACTCTTGTATTATCATACTTACAGTATGTTTTACATTATGAGCAAGTTGTTGCTTTGCCAATCTCATTCAGCTAGACACAACTGCTAATCGTGATTCGTGATTAGATTAAATTCACCAATTAAGATCTGAAGCCGATTCTAAGAATGTCTCCTAAATCCCAATGAAAAACCATGTTGCTGTAACGGTGGTTCTCAAACATTATGTTCATGTTGACGCCCCAAAATGATATATAGGATTTGGCCGCGGACCCGCCATCTAAACAAATATTATATTTAGTTAGTCAGGGACCTCCTGATGCAACATCAAATGCAAACGCACCATCAAACCCAATGTTGAGGAAAAACTTTGCATAGTCAATTTTATTTTATAGTGTGAATATATAGAACAAAAAGACTATTAGGCTACTACATCGGCTTAATTAATCACCAATAGCTGCTCATGCAGCACATGTAGGATTGGCAGGACAGAATGGGGACACATTCTGTTCCTGCTTTCTAGTTAACCCTACAGTATATTTATCGTGCTGCACGTCAAACAGCCTATTTCCACAATGGCCCGCTGAATGTTCACATGCCCAGAAGAGGGACAATAGGGTTCACATGGTTAAACAATGCATTATAGGTGATCCATCAAAAAAGCCAAAACAGGCCCAATGAGTTATGCTTACTGATACAAAAGGCAGGCAGTTAACACCAAATCTATTTACCTCCCCCCACCCCCCAGGGTTTGTGTTTTGCAATGTGGGAAATATATATTATATTTGAATGTTCAAAAAAATATAGTGCACTGTAAGCACAATCTGCGGGGATACTCAATTTGGCCTGTATATATCCTTGCGGGCTATTGACACAAATTGCAATAATATAATGATTTTCTCCCGACAAGGAATGAGGCGTGACTTCAATATCCGAGGGAGATGCCTGCGTCAGGGAGCTGCAGCTGTCGGGTGCACAGGACTGTGGAGAAGGGCACCTAGGCAGTGGTGGAAAGGAACGGAGTACATTTATGCAAGCACTGTACTTCAGTACAATTTTGAGACACTTTATACTCTAATGGAGCATAATTCAAAATTTCAATACTTCAACCTATTTAGGCCTGACGTCGAAATTTAAAAGAGATCTTCTAAATCCTCCAGTTTTCTAAAAATAAATATTTTCACGATTTAAAAAAAAATAGCAGACCTACAAGCTCGTAGCGCGCCACTCGGTGGCACGCTATGAGCTTGTAGATCTGCTATTTTTCAATAGCTAAATTACAACATATAATGTTTAAAACACCAAAAGGGGTTCCCGCCCCAAAATGGGTTAATTATAGTTACTTTGTAGATTTTGATTATTGTTACAATAGATAACTTTTCGTGTGACCACCGCGCTCTGACTTATGGTGCGTTACCCGTCATATACTGGAAATAAAGGGGCCGCAACACACCAAGACTGCATTTCAGTTTTTATCCTTGCATGATGGATCGAAGATAAAACGTTTCGGCTATCCAGCCTTCATCAGTGTGATTCATCACTGATGAAGGCTGGATAGCCGAAACGTTTGTCTTCGATTATTGTTACAAAACATGCATTACAATATATATACCCACTTCAGCTCTGCATAGATTTTGGCCATTTGAAAATAGCCGATCTACAAGCTCACAATGTGTCTTAATCTTGATGCAACGAGCTGGCAGATATGCTATTTTCAAAAGATGTTTAGACATTTTATACATTTGAAAACTCGTGAAATGGGACGTTCTGCATAATCAGTAGCTATAGTTTACATACTTGTGCCACTGTAAGTACATTTTGATACCAATACTGTTGTACTTTGTCTCAAGTCAATTTGGAATTCTGGACTTTTACTTGTAACAGTCATTTTTTACATGGCAGTATATGATTACTTTTACATTAAGTATACAGTATGTGAGTACTTGGTTCTTCCACCACTGCACCTACAGTAGGCTACAGCCAGATGTACAGGGCTGTAGAGAAGGGCACTTAAAGGCTACAATCTGTGTGTGCGCGGGTGCGTGTGTGTGCGTGCGTGTGTGTGTACCCGTGAAATGGTAAAAATGTTGCAATTATATATAGCGCCTTTCTCCAAAGCGCTTTGCACTGTGCATTACATTCATCCATTCAAACGGACACATTCACACACAAACAGCAGAGGCAGCCATGCAAGGCACCATGCTCTTCAAACAGCAGAGGCAGCCATGCAAGGCACCATGCTCTTCACCATGCAAGGCACCATGCTCTTCACCATGCAAGGCACCATGCTCTTCTGGAGCAGTTAGAGGCAGCCATGCAAGGCACCATGCTCTTCACCATGCAAGGCACCATGCTCTTCAGCCATGCAAGGCACCATGCTCTTCACCATGCAAGGCCCCATGCTCTTCACCATGCAAGGCACCATGCTCTTCACCATGCAAGGCACCATGCTCTTCACCATGCAAGGCACCATGCTCTTCACCATGCAAGGCACCATGCTCTTCTGGAGCAGTTAGAGGCAGCCATGCAAGGCACCATGCTCTTCACCATGCAAGGCACCATGCTCTTCTGGAGCAGTTAGAGGCAGCCATGCAAGGCACCATGCTCTTCAGCCATGCAAGGCACCATGCTCTTCACCATGCAAGGCACCATGCTCTTCACCATGCAAGGCACCATGCTCTTCACCATGCAAGGCACCATGCTCTTCTGGAGCAGTTATGGGTTTGGTGTTCGCTGCTCAAGGACACTTTGACACTATAACCCAGGGGGAGCTGGGGAACGAACCAGCAACCGTTCGATTCCACTCTCTCTCTCTCTGTGTGTGTGTGTGTGTGTGTGTGTGTGTGTGTGTGTGTGTGTGTGTGTGTGTGTGTGTGTGTGTGTGCGAGCGCACGTTTTTCCCGATTCCTATCAGATGCCACACAGGGCAACAACTGCTCTTCCCGGGGTTCACACCATTAACCCGCAAATCAGCATCAGACACATCTTTGTTACGTCACAGGTTTACAGGTTTACAGGTGTCAAGAAGTGTGTGGTTATATTTTAATTTTGTTGTGTGCGCGCCATCGTTTGTAGTTTTTGTGAGAAGAGAGGAGATAAAGGTGAACAGTTATACTGTATATAGTTATCATCATAGTTATAGTGCTCATTGTAAGAAAAAAAGAAAAAGAACACAGGATAAATAATCAAAGAAATAAGTGTAAGCATCCATTTTAAAAGTACATTAAAGTAAAAAAAAAAAAAAAGCATATGCAAACCTGCCTAAAGCGGCATCCAAAATTCCCACCATCCATCCAAGCCGCTCCCTTCTCCCACACACAACATAACACAAACCTTTCACAGTTTAAAGGCCACACCATTAACATTAAGACAAATAAATAAATAACTTGGGATACAAGCACAAATGTAAGCAATATACATTGGGTGTGTGTGTGTGTGTGCGCGTGCGTGCGTGCGTGCGTGCGTGCGTGCGTGCGTGCGTGCGTGCGTGCGCACGTGCGTGCGCGTGCGCGCGCGTACGTGCGTGTGCACGTGCGTGCGTGTGTGCGCGTGCGCGCGTGCGTGCGTGCGTGCGTGCGTGCGTGCGTGCGTGCGTGCGTGCGTGCGTGCGTGCATACCATACTTATACCCATAGAGTACTGAGTGAATATCATGAATCATGAATATACTGTATATGTCATGATTTTGTGAATTTAACCTTAATAGTTGTGTCCTTGTATGCTCTCCTTTCATGTGGACATGAATACATTGTTAAAATGTGCGTGCGTGCGTTTTGCAGTCGACGTCATCTTCCACTGTCCGCTGCAGTTCCCAGAGGTCATGAATGTCAGTCGAACCAGATCAGCTGGAGATAGCGAGACAAAAAGGAGCATTGTCCTGGAAAACGCATGTTTATCTCTGCCACTGTGCCAAAAAGATAAGGTGTGCAGGTCTGTTTGCGCAAGTCTGCAATGGCTGTGTGTGTGTCTCCTAAAACAGTATGTTGAGGCTGCCTTAAGGCTGCCTGCTCATTTCTACGAAGTTAATTTCTTTCAGAAATGAATCAGTCGATTCATTTAAATGAGCCCTGACCAAAACATCTGACTTACATCCTGTTTACTCCACACGACAGACTCTGATTCTGACATGCACAAATACACCAGCAGTGTTTTATTGAGAGCATCTAAGCTACTCCTGCACTTCTGATATTAAGTTATTTATTATATTATTATTATTATTATTATAGGCCATATTTCCCTTGTCCATATGACTGTTGATATTGTTCTTTTATTTGTATTTTATTTTATTTGGGCAGGAACCCCTTTTGGTGTTTTAAGCATTATGTTATACTTGAAAAAACAGCAGATCTACAAGCTCATAGCTGAGCTTGTAGGTCTGCTATTTTTGAAAAATCGGGAATATGTGGCACAAATCTTTGAATATATATTCTTTCAGAGCCAACATTTTTAACTGCTTCTGGGGGGGGGGGGGGGGGGGGGTCCCTGGAACACCATATTTTCAGATGGGGGTCGGTGGCCAAATACAGATAATTCTGGGGGTCGACATGAAAAAGGTTGAGAACCACCAACGTAGAAACACAGGCTTTTCAGAAAACTGTCATGATTTGGAAGACATTTTGTAGAATTATCCTCGGGTCTAAATAGGTTATTATTGGTCTTTTATTTTATTATTTTATAGCAGTGGTTTTCAACCCTTTTCATTTCAAGGCCCATTATTTATTTGTCATTTGAGCCACGGACCATATGGACCATCTGATGACATTTAGCCTCTCAGACCCAAAACTAAAGAACATTTTGTTGTCGTATAGGATAAGATTTTGTCTACAATTCCATGCTTTTGGGAAAACGTTGTTCAAAATAACAATTCTTCTACATTCTCGTGTAGACTTCTTGTAAATGAAGTAATGCATGGTGTTTAACAATAATTGAACTCTTGAGAGCGGAAAATGAAACCAAATGGACCCGTACGTACGGGTCCATTTGGTTTCATTTTACGCTCACAAGAGTTAAAGATCTATAAGGGTCCATTTGGTTACCAACTTTCCATCATTTAGCTGGGGACCACCTGGAACACTCCCCGGACCACTGGTTTGAAAACCACTGTTTTATAGGTTGCTTTCTGCGAGCGACAAGTGCACCCTGAAAAGGCTGTTGGTGAGACCCGTTCTAACACATAATCTCAGCATGCAATAACACACCTGCAGTGAAGGAAAGTATAGCTACCGGTAGGTACATGTACTTAAGTACAATTCTGAGGTATTTGTAGGCCTACTTTACTTCAGCATTTCCAATTTCAAATAATTTTCTTCTTCTCCACTACATATCCGATCAAAATATTATACTTTCACTCCACTACATATATTTTAAAACCTTTGTTTCTAATTACTTTGTAGATTTTGATTATTATTACGCAACAATGAGTCGCGATGCGACACATTGTGAACTTGTAAATCTGCTATTTTCAAAAGTTTTGTATTACATTTAACGTAAAAATGAGACTGCATTCTGCATATTGAGTACTTTTAATTAAATACATGTTGATGCCAATACGTTTGTAAAGTACATTTTGAATTCCGAAACTTTACTTTTTCCACCACTGCCCATGGTGCAGGGGTGGGACGATATGGGTACCTCACGATACGATATATATCGCGATATTAGGCCCTCAATAACGATAATATCACAATATTCAATATATTGCGATATTTGCGATATATCAATATATTGTATGAAAGTTCATCAACGATATATCACGATATCTGCAACTACAAAATACTTGGAACTGAAAAAATGCTATTTTCGTGCTCGGACACAAGGAGGGACACACACATAGCTGTCTATAGTGGTTGCACCACTCAAACACTAAATTAATAGTGTTTGAAAAAAAAGAAAAAGAAAAGTTTTTATCTTTTATTTTTTTTAATCGATATTGTAATAATCAATATCGATTATTTATCGCGGGAGGACGTATCGATATATATCGCCATATCGATATTTCAGCAGACCCCTACTGCTATACTGCTACTGATGTCACTGGATCTCAAACCTTTTTCATGTCAAGGACCACCAAATGAATATCAACTTGTGACTTGTGAGCCTATAGATTTTAGTAGATTAAAATAGCCGATTAAAGTGGTTAATTTTGTAGCTCATTTTGCTGTGGACCCCCTGGAACCCACAGAGCCGTCTAATAGAAGAGTTACGGTATTGAGAGGGCAGAAACCGAGCGCTCGAGCGCTGTTCAGCCTGAACTGGTACAAGCTGGAGTTGGAAATACGTTGCTTTCAACGAGGGTGGCACAAATATTTTAAGCATGTGTGCAACATGACAACTGTTAAAGTATTGTACAGTAACAACTAAAGTCTCTTTCATGTTTATGTTGTACTGTTACTACAAAACAATCTAAAATAAAGGGATTTAAGATCATTAAAGCTGGGCTGTTGCCTGAGTCCAATGCACTTCTGCCTATACTTCCGGTCCAGGACTTGTCCCAGTTGGCTGTCCCCCATGCTCAATAGAAGTCTATGTAGGAGAGCCGCCATTGGACTGCAGGCCCCATGAAGTGAACGCAGTTCGCGTAACTCTGTCTATATCTAAGGTTCTGCTGGAACCCCCTCAAGGTATACCCTGCCTGGGGGGGGGGGGGGGGGGGGTCACTTCGAGAACCTCTGTCCTATGTGATGTGACGTACGTGCGCGCGCGTGTGTGTGTGTGGGCATGCGTTCATGCAGCATTTTGTTTCCGGTTCTGTACTTGTTGTTTGGTCGTTGCTTGTCTGAGTCTCTTGCCTCCTGGCTGTGTTTATGAGTTGTCATGCATGGCAGATGCAAAGAGCTGTGAAAACTGTGAAATATCCCCACCAAAATGCCACGGCTATAATTTGTAACACTGTTGAGTCAAACGTACCTAGCGGTTTTTGCAAACAGTGTTGTTGAGGCACTATGACACACACATTATTATTGCAGTATACACAACTATACCAAAGGTTATGAATTATTATTATTATTATGCTTCATATTATTGCACTGGCATTACTTTTGTGTGTACAGAGGCAAACTCTATACCCGGCCTAAAATTGTGACAATAGCCAGTCTGCACGCACACACGCAAGCACGCACACACGCAAGCTCGCACACACGCAAGCTCGCACACACGATAGCATGATAGCAACACAGTTAAACCACATTGTCACTGACACACACACACACACACACACACACACACACAGTCACACACACACACAGTCACACACACACACACACAGTCACACACACACACACACACACACACACACACACACACACACACACACACACACACACACACACACACACACACACACACACACACACACACACACACACACACACACACACACACACACAGGCCTACAAAGATACAACCAAGATTAAAAAAGGAAGTAATGTAATATATATATATATATATATATATATATATATATTAAAAAAAACAGCACACACATGCACCAAACGGTAATCAAAATGTCAGTCCCTATATGTACCTACACTCTCATCAAAATAATTCAGTGAGAAATCAATAAGGGACACAGAAGGAGGCAGGAGGAGGAGAGCTCTCATGGGGATATGCACGGCAGGAGCCAACCTCTCACCTCTGAAATGCAAAGTCAAAAAGGTATAGAGCTGTGGCACTGCATCCTGCTAGGCTCTTAATCCATTTAGGCCTGACCTCGAAATGGAAAAAAAAATCTTCTAAATCCTCCAGTTTTCTGAAATAAATATTTTCACGATTTTTCAAAAATAGCAGACCTACAAGCTCTTGAAAAATAGCAGACCTACAAGCTCGTAGCGCGCCACTCGGTGGCGCGCTATGAGCTTGTAGATCTGCTATTTTTCAATAGCTAAAGCATAACATAATGCTAACACCAAAAGGGGTTCCCGCCCAAAACGGGTTAATTCCAGAATGTAGCCCAGAGGTTATCTTCTCTGCGTGAGGGACACAACACAGGCTGCTTCCCTACAGACCGCCTCGCTCTGCACTCTCACTTGGTTAGAATATCAACCCTTTGGGGGAATTCTATTCCATCAAAATGCTGCACACACACACTCACAAACAAGCTTGCACGGACAGCACAAACACACGTTTCTACTCACATTTGGCTCTGTACCGCTCTCTCTCTCTCTCTCTCTCTCTCACCGACCACTGGGTACAGGGGATATATTTAGTCTGGTGGCAGATAGAGGTGACATTTACTAATGGGGTAATTAGATGGAAGTCTGGGAAATGAAGTTACATCAGTGTGATGATCTTGGCAGCGGTGAGGAACACAATGCCCAAACTGTAATGAATGTGAGACGGTGATATCATGGAGAAAGCATTGGATGAGCGTAAGGGAAGAACAGAACATCATATGACAGGTTTAGCAGACGGGGACATCCATCCATCCATCCATCCATCCATCTTCAACTGCTTATCTGGTGTCGGGTCGCGTGGGGGCCATAGTTCCAACAGAGTGCTCCAGACTTCCCTCTCCAGAGCAACATTAGCAACTTCCACGCCAGCGTGGAGATGTAATCTGCTCCCATCTGTTCCTTGGTCTCCCTGAGGGTCTCCGCCCTGCAGTGGGACTTGCAGCGAGGATCTCCTTAGGGAGACGCTCGGGAGGCATCCTTACTAGATGCCCGAACCACCTAAGCTGGCTCGTTTCCAAGCAAAGAACTTCTCACCCTATCTCTAAGGGAGATGCCAGCCAGCTGTCTGAGAAAACTCATTTCGGCAACAGGGCGGTACAGAGACTGCAACCAGGGCTGGACTGGGACAAAAATTCGGCCCGGTCATTTCCGCGTGAATTTCGCCCAGACCGGCCCACCACAACCAGTGCGCAGATAGCAGAAACTCTACCGCCCACTCCGTCGAGGCACACACAAACAAACAAGCCCTAATACCACCACTTTTACAGAACAACATAAATGATACAAACCAACAGACAACTACACAACCCTTTGTAGAGGGTTTATTTGTCACTCACTGATACATACAGTGAAATTATCATGATGGCACTGGCAGAATGGCAGCACGCCCGGACCTTATCATGGCGGCCCCCTACGATCGCGGCCCACCGGGAATATGCCCGGTACGACCTGTGGCCAGTCCAGCCCTGACTGCAACACCACCCCTGCTACTCTGATTATTCAGCTGATCTCCTGCACCGTCCTCCCCTCGCTCGGAACAAAGACCCTGAGATACTTAAACTCCTTCACCTGGGGCAAAGTCTCATTCCTTACCTGGTCTGTACAATCTATCGGTTTCCTGCTGAGAACCATGGCCTATGGTAGGGAGATGCTGATCCTCATCCCAGCCGCCGAACACTAGACTGCGAACCGATCCAGTGAGAGCTGAATTTCTCGGGCCGATGGTGCCATCATCAGGACCACATCATCTGCAAAAAAGTAGAGAAGCAACCCCTTATAGCTCACTGAAGCGTATAGCCTCTCCACCACGACTTCGCCTCAAGATGCTGTCCATGAAAATCACAAACAGGATAGGTGACAAGGCGCAGCCCTGGCGGAGGCCAACCCCCACCGGACACGAATCTGACTTATTCCCAAGGACACGGACACAGCTCTCACTTTGGGCATTTTTTTGGATTAGTGTTAAGAGAAGAACAGAACATCATAATGACAGGTTTAGCAGACGGGGAAATTATTGCGAAAACATGTTGGATGAGTTTAAGAGAAGAACGGAACATACTGTAGTATGACAGTTTTACCATCTCCTTTCCTGCCCTTGAAATTAGAATATGGGACAGCCGACCGAGCATCCCAGAAAAGCATACGATCTCAATGTATAATATTTTTTGTATTATATTGAAATTTTTATATTGAGATTTTTATTTCCTTGAGATGTATCATCTCGTTTTAGAGGGGGTCCTCGGGCACAACACAATGAATATAGTACATAGACAAAACAATACATTAAACATGTCGACATAGAACAATACACTTACAACATCAACAAAACATAGATGCTCTCCAAACCACTCAAACACTACATCAAAATACTAATAATAGTGATACTAATAATGAAAATAATAAAAATAAAGATAAAGATAAAAAGAATAATCAAGCATTAAAGTACACACCTCTCTCCAAAAATCAAAAACAAGTACAAATGGGTTTCAGGTCTACAAGCAAAGAGGCCTTGAAAATGTTAAATGATGTAATTGATCTCAAAGAAACAGACAAGTTGTTCCAATCAGATGAATATGAATATTAACCACAGCCCCAGTATCCGTTTCCTGGGATTAGCCAAAAATACCCGATCTACAAGAACCTCGCAATGCTTCCCACCCCTGCTTTGTGAGCTTGTACATTTTCCGTTACATTTTAGGACTAAAATGTATGAATAATTTATCATGCCCAAACAAAATCAGATTGAAAGTGTGATTGGCAACGTGTGATCCACAGTGGGTATCTCATTATAGTTTTTTTTATCTCCAGTGAATCAGATATCACTGCTCATTGGTCGGCATTACTTCTCTGACTCGGGTGCAACAAATCCACATCTGAGTGATGAATCATGACTCGAGTGAATTCTGTTTCTTTACCATCTCCCACTTGTTTCTATAGCCCTGTTTGCCCACTGGCTCCCAGTCAGGGAGGCTCTGTGTGTGTGTGTGTGACTGCCTGGCTGTGTTTGCTGAACGGTTTGTAATTATCTGCAGGCCTCCCCTGGGCAATGCTCCTGGACACCTCTTGCGAGCAGGCACCTCCGCCAGCCAACGCTCCCCGTCTCATAGCGTTAAGAGAGCAGTTTGGGCGCGCACGCACGCACGCACGCACGCACGCACGCACGCACGCACGCACGCACGCACGCACGCACGCACGCACGCACGCACGCACGCACGCACGCACGCACGCACGCACGCACGCACACACACACACACACACACACACACACACACACACACACACACACACACACACACACACACACACACACACACACACACACACACACACACACACACACACACACACACACACACACACACACACACACACACACACACACACACACACACACACACACACACACACACACACACACACACACACACACACACACAAATATCTTAATCCATTAAAACTGGGAAAGCGTCCATGTAACCACTTTAACCATTATGTTATTCTTTGGCTTTTCAAAAACGTAGAGCTGCTATTTTGTTGGGTTTTTGTTTTTTGCAAATCTTTGAATATATATATTTAAACACACATTTGTGACTCAAATCTTTGCCCTTATAGGGGTCCCTGGAACAAAATATTTTGAGATGGGGGTCTGCGGCCAAATACATACAAATAAAATACATTTTTGGGGTACTCCTTGACATGAAAACGTTTGAGAACCACTGATATGTATGTTTACTCATACATCATTTGTCTACCAGAATCAAGGAGGACACCCATGGAGTTCGGAGTCAGTGTTGGGGTTATTTGGGCACTCCAGTGCTCCAAATAACTTCACACTTTACAATTTAGTTTCGTGATGTAACATTACAGCGCGGGCAGACAACCCGACCAGCAACAGCAGCATTTCATTGCCCCGAGCTGAAATCGAACGCCGTTCTCCAGCTTAGTCAGAACCCCAACAGCATTTGAGAAAGCCCAAGCGCTGGAAAGAGGCAAGATGCGACAAATCCTTAGTCGTGATGCAACATAATCTCTGTGACCAAATTTGACTGAGGGACTGCCATTGGATTTTTTTGAATTTTCATATGAAAGCAGGGAATCATAGCTTCAAATTGACATATTGGTTGTTCAGTTTGACCCACCAGTTTTGGAGATATGGCTTATAGAGTAATGTCTTGCAGAGAAACAGCGAGTTGAGAAAACAGGCTTGAAATAAAAGGTTCACTTCTGTGGTCTCTAACATTACACCATGTTTAAGCATTTATTTCATATTTACATGTCGATTTCAGGTCTGACACTTATTTCAGACATGCTCTATAGCAGGGTTCCCCAATAGGCGGCCCGCGGGCCATTTGCGGCCCGCAGAGCGCCCCCTTGCGGCCCGCGGAAGAAAAAAAAGAAAAAACAAAACATTTTTTTCCCCTTTTTTAAATAGATATATTTTCCTTTTTTTAGATATAAATGGCATTAAATGGGGGTCAGTAGCCTATGCATGTCAAACTGGGCATCCTTTTCAAATGGGGTCCTGCCCTGAAAATGAATTTTCAGGGCAAGACCTCGACCTCACGCGTGCGGACTCGGCCCCCAGCCTGGTACCCTAGTCAAAATATGGCCCTCGAGGAAAATTAATTGGGGAACCCTGCTCTATAGTATATAGTATAATTTATCCTATTGTGGCCACAATTCAGAGAGCTTTTCACTAACCTTTGAAAAATCAGAGAATATTAGGCCTATGCGTCGCCACGGAACTTTGAATTCCAGACATTACTAGACAAAACAGACTCAGTATTTCTACAATGTGTATATGAATACTGCAGTGTGAGTATACTTGTTCCACCACTGCACATACGAATGTAACTGCTTGTTCAATTCCCATGTTTGTATACGGTTCGTATCTATATCGTTTGCACGCCTGCATGTATACTTGATTAATCTAGAGAATTAGAGAGTGTAAGTTATTCCGCTCCCGCATTTGAGCGCGCGAGAACAGAACCATGTGTCTTCATTATCCCAGCAGAGCGTAACTTAAAATAATTTAGTATATTTTAACATAAACTACATCCCCACACGCGTTGGGTCTGTCATTTTCCATTTGCAAAGCAGTCACATCATTTGTAAGACCTGTGTCTTACAAATGTGCGCGTACTAGTAAATGATTCCATTCTGTTACATTCTATCCTATATATGCTGTTGTGCAGTTAGTAAGGGCATTTTATCAGGTATTTGAACTAAAGAAATTTCTTCACCAATGTGTTTCTAAAGGTATCTAATAACATATACTAAAAGTTTGAAATTCATCTCCTGTGGGAAATTGAATTATTAGCATAATATGTGACCATACCCCTATATAAGGCAAAAAAGTCCAAATTTCATCATTCTTTAAGTAGCATGTGACATATGAAACTAGGGGGTTTTCATGATTCTGAATCCATTCCAAGCATTAGTTTTGCACAAAAAACACTCCTTGGGCTAAACTAGGCCATATCCACTTGACCAAATGTGCTGACCTCATCACGTTTGTGAGGCCGTTTTCCTCCCAAGGACTGTTTTTTGTGCAAAACTAATGCTTGGAATGGATTCAGAATCATGAAAACCCCCTAGTTTCATATGTCACATGCTACTTAAAGAATGATGAAATTTGGACTTTTTTGCCTTATATAGGATGTTATGGGTATGGTCACATATTATGCTAATAACTCAATTTCCCACGGGAGTTGAATTTCAAACTTTTAGTACATGTTATTAGACACCTTTAGAAACACATTGGTGAAGAAATTTCTTGGTAACGATTTAGTTCCCAGGTGTTGTTTTTGGCAGGACATTTCTATTTTAGTTTTAGTCTTAGTCTTTGGAATGAAACCTCATTTAGTTTTAGTCACATTTTAGTCACCTGGAATGTTTTAGTGTTGTTTTAGTCGACTAAATGTCATGCGATTTTAGTCTACTAAATCTACAGTTGATTTAGTCGACTAAAATGTGTTTTGGCGGGCCTTGATGCCGTCATAATGGCTGATTTTACACTTGCGCTGCGACGCGTTGTGAGCTTGTAGATCGGCTATTTTCAGCATGCAACCAAGTGTAAAATGACTTATACTGGATCTCTTGTCCACTAGTCCCTTCCTAACATTTTAGTGTAGTTTTTATTTGTTGACGAAATTGTTAATATATTTAGTCTTAGTTTTAGTCATCATAGCTTAGTTTTAATTTAGTTTTCGTCAGTGAAAAAAGGTAGTCGACGAACATTTTTCGTCTTAGTTTTAGTCGACAAAATCAACACTGCTGTTGTGTTCTGTTGTTCTATTCCATTGGTTCTCAAAGTGGGGTACGTACAGGGAGCGGACGTAGAATACGCACATCAACAGGCTGGGTGCTGGGCTAAAGAAACTTCAGTAGGTATTGGATGGAGCCCGCACACCATGGGTATAAGAAAGACGTTCTTTATTGAAAATTCTGACAACGTTTCGATCTATTTGATCTTCATCAGGTCATGTGAACATACACAAAAGTTTGTACTTTTATACTCAGGGAGTGCCCCCACGTATGTACAGGGACCCTCAGGGTTCCAAATGGACCCTTACATGTCTGTAACTGTTGGGCTTCGTGTCCACCAATATGTTTTTTAAGTAAGTACAGTGCATGTTTTTAATTGTTCATAACGGGAGTGCTGCAGTGTCTTTGAAAAGCTCGGCGTTGCGTCGGCCGTTGTCTAGAGCGTCGCAGTCCCCGCCCCCTTTCAGAACGACGAGGGCGCCAGGAAATAATTCCCCATTCATTTTTCCCATAGACTGTTTCCAAAAGTATTTCCATTCTGGGCGGGAACCCCTTTTGGTGTTTTAAGCATTATGTTATACTTTAACCGTTGAAAAATAGCAGATCTACGAGCTTGTAGATCTTTCACGAAAAATCGTGAAAATGTGGCGTAAATCTTTGAATATATTCTTTCAGAGTGAACGTTTTTAACTCAAATCTTTGCTTCTGGGGGGGTCCCTGGAACTACATATTTTCAGATAGGGGTCGGTGGCCAATTACATATAATTTTTAGGGTCCTTTACATGAAAGAGTTCGAGAACCACTGACATAGAAACATACGTTTTTCAGAAAACTGTCAGGATTTAGAAGGCATTTGTAGAATCGTCCTCAGGTCAAAATGGGTTAAAGACAGGGTACAACATATTTTTTGTTTTTGAGTTTTTCTTCTAATTATTTAGAATCCAGACTTCCCTCTCCAGAGCAACATTAGTGACTTCCTCCTGGGGGGACCCCGAGACGTTTCAAGGCCAGTTGGTCAATGTATTTCCTCCAACTGCGCCTTGGTCTGCCCCGGGGTCTCCTCCCAGTGGGACGTGCGTCGAGGACCACCCTAGGGAGACGCCCGAGAGGCATCCTAACCAGATGCCCGAACCACCTAAACTGGCTCCTTTCCAGGCGAAGGAGCAGCGGTTCTACTCCGAGTTTCTCTCGTGTGACTGAACTTCTCACCCTATCTCTAAGGGAGATGCCAGCCACACGTCGAAGAAAACTCATTTCGGCCGCTTGTATTCACGACCTTATAGAGGGTATGCGCATGCTTAAAGTGAATGGCCCATCGAGTGGCAAATCGAGTGGCAAAGCAACATGCAGAGTGAGTTTAACATAGTTTAATGTCGTTTAATGCAATCAGATAGGACATTTCTGTTTGGATGTATGGGTTGTCAAGGCCAGAAAGTCGTTTTTTGCCGTTTTTTGCCGTTTTTTGCCACACACTTTGCATACCCTCTATTCTTATGTTTGAGAACCACTGTTCTATGTTCTCCTATTCCGTTACGTTGTTCTGTTCTGTATCCAAACCAAAAGGCTTCAGTGGCACTGTCGACTTACAGTAGCTCAGTGTGGGTGATATTTCAGGATATTTCAGGGACTGTATTATTATAAAGATCTCTCTCTACTACCAGCTCAACAAAGCAGCCGGGAATGCAGTGCTCTCTAGAGTAGGCCTATAATGCACTGGCATTACAAAATTATGATCCATATTGGAACTGGCTTTAGTAGAGCCATATAAGTAGCCTATATTCATCTCTTCATTGAAAATTATTCTTCACGTTGTATTGCTTTCAATTGATGCTTTCAATAAATGCACTCTCTTTTTTTAGTCTGCTCTGAAGAGGGCTGTTTGCCCGAAAAGCGTCAGCATTCTCAAATAAACGTGAGAAACTGCATCTGAGCCCAGTCTTGCATCTTTTATTTTGGGAGTGCCGCTTTTTTCCACTTTGTTGGTTTATTAGTTACCTCAAAATCGTACTTAAGTGATGCTTGCGGAACTCGTCTTCGTCTCGTTCCTGACCGCATCACTGTCGTGGCAATAATCACGTTAACCCACACCCTCTCGTGTAATATTGCAATTATACAACAGTTACCCTTAAAACTAAGAAAATCACTGAAAAAATATATTTTTTTAATGCCAGATGTAGTCACTACGACCACAAATGTCCCAAGAAACTAGCTAGCCTAGCCACCGAGTTTGCTAGCGCTCTGGGAGAACAGAGCAGCTGAATCCTTTGTTTTGATTAGGTGGTGAATGGTGCTGGTTTAACCCACGGCTAGAAGGCTGTTTCAACCAATCAGATTGCTTCCTCGAAACGACCTGTGGTATAATTAAGTACAGTACGTATATAAGTAAATATACTTAATTACTTCACACCACATCTCACACCAGCAGCTATAGGGCCCGCGCCCTATACAGGTTGAGAAGCATGCTGAGGCAGAGACAATGGAACCTTGGGTGACTCTGGGGGGGTCAGGCGGAGAAGAGACAAAGCATGACCAATGAGCAATCTGTGAAGAGAGGACGCGGCCACAGAGGCCGACGGACGCCAGCGACCCGGTGTTAAACGGGGGACGGAAAACCAATCAGCGGCGGTCACGACCGATGACCCCCCGGAGCTCACCCCCACTCGCTGGATACCATGAGGGGAGCACTCTGCACATGTGGACCCAGAGCCCACCTGCATTAACAACCCATTAAGACCTGCAAGGTCCATTCCACAAAAATGTCTAGTTCTCACACTTTCAAGGACTTTAAAAAAATATATATATAAAGTTTATATAACGTACAAATTGATATGTAAAATGTACTGTGAACACTACATCTCTGGGTGCTGTCATCCACTCCCATGGCTTTTCCTACCACTGCTATGCCGATGACACCCAGCTGATCCTCTCATTTCCCCCCTCTGATACCCAAGTGGAGGCACGCATTGCTGCTTGTCTGGCTGACATCTCGGCGTGGATGTCGACAAACCACCTGAAGCTCAACCTGGACAAGACCGAGCTGATGTTCCTCCCAGGGAAGGGCTGTCCGCACCGAGACATGGCCATCACCATTGATAATGCTGTGGTGACCTCAACTCGGACTGCGAAAAATCTGGGTGTGACCCTGGACGATCAACTGACGTTCTCGGCAAACATCGCATCAGTGACAAGGTCCTGCAGATTCCTCCTCTACAACATCAGGAGGATTCGCCCCTTCCTCACGGAGAAGGCAGCCCAGGTGCTCATCCAGGCTCTCGTCATCTCCCGCCTGGACTACTGCAACTCCCTCCTTGCTGGTGCTCCGGCATCTGCCATCAGACCTCTGGAGCTTGTTCAGAAAGCTGCGGCTCGTCTGGTGTTCAACCGCCCCAAGTTCTCCCACACAACCATCCTTCTCCGTTCTCTACACTGGCTCCCCGTAGCGGCCCGCATCCAGTTCAAAACCCTGGTGTTAGCCTATAGGGCAGTGAAAGGAACAGCTCCTTCCTATCTCCGGGCTATGGTCGATGCCTACACCCCTGCCCGACCACTTCGGTCTGCCACCTCGGGGCGACTGATTGCCTCGTCACTCAAGGGTCCTTCTGGCCGATCCACACGGTCACGACTCTTTTCTGTTCTGGCCCCACAGTGGTGGAATGAACTCCCCACTGATGTTAGGACAGCAGAGTCACTGCCCATATTTCGCCGCAGGTTGAAAACCCACCTCTTCAGGAAACACTACCCTTCCTCTCTGCCTGACCTACTTGTTGTTAACTAGTTGTACGAACGCTTGTTTTCTATTGTTGTATTGTTTATTGGATCTTGTTTAGTCGATACACTTAATTGTTTTAGCTCATGCTCATTTGATTTAGCTATTTTGTCTCATCTGGTTAAGGAAATAGGTAGCTGATATATTGCACTTTTACCTTAGCGCTAGGTATACTCTTGGTTGCTTGTTTTTGCAGAAAATGCACTAAAAACTTCTGGTGATTAGTAGTTTTTGTTCCCTACCTATGTTGAATACACTTATTGTAAGTCGCTTTGGATAAAAGCGTCTGCTAAATGACTGTAATGTAATGTAATGTAATGTGTTGTGCCAGGGACCCCCAGAATAAAAGATTTGTGTTAAAAAAATATATGTTGACAAATTTGAGCACTTTCACTTTGGTACTTTAAGTAAAAGTTGATGGCAATACCTTTTGCACTTATTCAAGTTAAATTTAGAATGCAGGAGGACTTTGACAAATATTTTTACACTGTTGCATGCTCTGTAAGAAAAACGTACTCCTTCCACCAGTAGTTGTATAGCTACATAGTTAAATTACTAGTATTTTAACTGTAGTATTTTTCCCAGTTCTTCCCGTCATGCCAGTTGCTTCTTTCAATGTTGAGTTTCACACAGTAATCACCCCTATATGTGCAACTATCAAAAACAATCTGATGGACTCAAACCATGATTAACATGCTTTTGAAAATGCAATACTGTAACGCTATTAACTTCAATTAAACGTTATGTATAATGCATGGGATTTTCTATTATCCACAGACTAACACTTAACAGTGAGCCGATATTGAATATTCCAGTGGGTCTAATTCTATGGAAGCCTATAGGCTACTGTAATGTATTTTCCACCTCACATAAGTGGTATACTATACAAATAGTTAGCCTATAAATAAATAAAAAGAAAGTGTATTCCTGCGAGAGCCAAGATGAATGCCACACCGTTGGTTTTCTATGACTATTTTGCAGCGATTTCAAATCCGCCGTCCGACAGCCGCATCTGAAAATATTTGGTTCCAGGGGACCTCTATAGAAGCAAAGATTTATTATTATTTTGTAATGCTTTATCCCATTTAGGCCTGACGTCAAAAAAAAAAAAAAAAAAAAACGTTCGCTCTGAAAGAATATATATTCAAAGATGTGTGCCGCATTTTTACGATTTTTCAAAAATAGCAGACCTACAAGCTCGTACGAGCTTGTAGATCTGCTATTTTCCAATAGCTAAAGTATAACATCATGCTTAGTTAAAACACCAAAAGGGGTTCCCGCCCCAAAATGGGTTATTATTGGGTCTAATACAGTAATGTTGGGTCCTGTGGAAAATAGGGCCAAAAATGAAAAATGAATCTCTATTATCGTATAAGCTGTGGCCCGTGGGATGGGAAGAGAGCAAACGCAGCTTTGAGAATAATAATGACAACAAAAACAACTTAATTGCTATTATTGAATTATATTTGTGTAATTTCTTCTTTTATAGAATTGTGAGGCATAATGAATCATCAACATGGATTTAGAAAGATTAGATTTAGACGTACTGTATAGGAGTCGGTCTACCAGTGGTTCTTATTTGCCTCGGTAAGCCCAATCATAATGTGATTTTAACCCATTTTGAGCGGGGAACCCCTTTTGGTGTTAGCATTATGTTATGCTTTAGCTATTGAAAAATAGCAGATCTACAAGCTCATAGCGCGCCACCGAGTGGCGCGCTACGAGCTTGTAGGTCTGCTATTTTTGAAAAATCGAAGAACGACTGACATAGAAACATAGCTTTTTCAGAAAACTGTCAGGATGTATAGAAGACATTTTTGGAATCTGATCTCAGGTCAAAATGTGTTAAGATGGGCACTTTGAAACTACAAAAGAATGATTGCACTCAGTAGAGAGATAATCCTAAAATCATGTGGGCCAGTGGGGGGGGGCAGCTTTCATCAGTGGCGATGGATCGACTTTGCTGATGGTTTTTTTTCCCTCCTTTTTTTCATGCTCTATTAACCATTTTGCTTATTAACCTTTTCAGAAACATCAGAATTACTTGTCATCGCACAGACTATGTGTGTAACATATACACGTATAGGCTATACTTGGGACTCTAAACTAAAACTCGTGACCCGTGAAACGCGAGGTGCATAAAGGTCAGCGGCGGCAGAGTGAGAGATATATTCTCTTCATGCCGTCGCTTCGAGGTCACGTGCGTGAAGCCACCAAGGGCAGCAGGAGATGGAATTCCATTCAGGCCTGACGTCAAAAAAACAAAAAAAACGTTCGCTCTGAAAGAATATATATTCAAAGATTTGTGCCGCATTTTTACGATTTTTCAAAAATAGCAGACCTACAAGCTCATAGCGCGCCACCGAGTGGCGCGCTATGAGCTTGTAGATCTGCTATTTTTTAATAGCTAAAGTATAACATCATGCTTAGTTAAAACACCAAAAGGGGTTCCCGCCCCAAAATGGGTTATTATGGCTTCGAGGTCACGTGTGTGAAGCCACCAAGGGCAGCAGGAGATGGAATTCCACCGTCACTCCAGCTCATCTCAATGCTCCTCCGAGTGAAACCAAAAAAAAAAGGTGTGAAAGTGAAGGAGTGAAAAGGAGATGTAATGATCACAAATCACACTTTTCTCTGGCGGGCTTCGCGATAGGCATATATACACTTTATCTATTCGCAAGTGGAAAGCGGCTGGGGCATTTTGTCAACCTATTGAATACGTTCCAGGATGGAAAAGAAAAAGAGCGAGGGGGAGGGGGGGGGGGGGAAGAGGAGCTCCTCCTGTGATGGACGGGGTTGTGTGGGTTGAGTGGCCATGGATGAAAGAGACTGAAACTCCTTCATCTCCGTGTCAAAGCGATAAACCGTCAAAGGAAGAAATTATTGAGCTATGCGGAGTGGGCCAAAGGTGAAAACAAACCTCCTCTCCGAAAACAAGTCTGGCAATTCAGACCTGAATGTCTTGAGTGAAGGACCAGGGTTTATGGACGCTGCTATACTTGTGTGTGAGCCAATAAGACATGGATGTTGCTGTCTTTTCCTGTCAAGTTATTGATGTTTGGCTAAACAGATCGAGTGCAGCCTTGTTCTTGTATCTTGATTTGTTTCTACAGCTCTGACATTCAGTCAGTTCAATTATGACTTGTACGTTTGTGTGATCCGTCTAAGGTGAGGATTTATTGTACCGAGTGTACAGCCTAGTGTACAGCCTAGACCAGAGCAATATTTTGTCTGGACATGGTATTCTATTTGACCTAGCGTCCCCATTCTGGACATTATCATCATTTTCGGATGCCACCCAAGGTCGAATTTGATCAACGTCGGGAATAGCTTTTGTACAGGGAGTGCAAGTGCAACATACGTAGACATGAGCAATATTTTGTCTGGGTATGGTTTTCAATTTAAGACATGTCCTAACCACTTTTACAAAGGAAACATAGATATTTTCAATTAAGTATTATTATAATCTCAATCATCTTTCATATCTCTGCTGTCGGACATATAGTTCAGCCCACCTTCAAACCATATGGGACCCACGTCAGCCCCACAGAAATTGCCTAGTTGGGGCCCACCTAGGGCCCAGGTAGAACCCACTTAAAGCCCACATGGGCTAACCCAGTTCCCACATAAAATTGCCTAGTTGGGGCCCACCTAAAGCCCAGGTAGAACCCACTTAAAGCCCACATGGGCTAGCCCACAGTTAGGACCCACTTGGGTCCCACATAAAATTGCCTAGTTGGGGCCCACCTAGGGCTCAGGTAGAACCCACTTAAAGCCCACATGGGCTAGCCCAGTTAGGACCCACTTGGGTCCCACATAAAATTGCCTAGTTGGGGCCCACCTAAGGCCCAGGTAGAACCCACTTAAAGCCCACATGGGCTAGCCCAGTTAGGACCCACTTGGGTCCCACATAAAATTGCCTAGTTGGGGCCCACCTAAGGCCCAGGTAGAACCCACTTAAAGCCCACACGGGCAACCCAGGTGAGAACCATCTGGTGCACGCTGACATTTCCATATGGGTCCCATATAGTTAGCCCACCTGGCTCCCATATAGTTAGAACAACAAAACCGTTATAGGTGAAGGCGCACTCTACTCAGGGAGTCAAGTTGATAGTCTCTGTAGCTGATGGGTGCAGATTCTTGAAGATCAATGAAAAGTTTGAAACACTGAGGGAGGCCTGCGTGCCGAAACACGTTCGTCTAATGGACCAGAGCTAGCTATATTCTAAAATGACTGGGAGCGGGTAGTGCCTACTTTCAAAATGTTTTAAGCGAGAGGCCTACACGCTCACACAGCCAAAGTTTGCACAATCATAGACATGGAGTAAAAACTCGGTGTGAAATTAGTGTGGCTAAATTTAAAACATCTCAGTATAACATTCTACTATGCAAATGAATTATTTAGCGACGGTCACATTCGAATGTGCACCTTCTGCGTAACCGGAGAGATCTATATACACACAAACACAAGCAACAACACTTTATGGCAACATGAACGTGTGCTTGGTAATAAAAGCTTAATGAGCTTGTGGAGGGGAAAATGAGACTGAGAGCAGCTGCTCCGTCAAACACAAATTGGCTGAGTGCACATGAACACACAGCCTCACTGATGGAGTGACAGCACACACGCTGTCTGAGGGTCTCTCTCTCTCTCTGTGTTCAATTCCATTCAAAGTGGCTTCATTGCCGTGGGGAAACTTAGGTTTACATTGCCAAAGCAAAGTGTAAAATAAAACAAACACAAAACAAAATGTGCAGTTAAAGATATACCCCCCCCCCCCCCCCCCCCCCCCCGTACTACAACAAGGACATGTATATTGCAAATGTCAACTGTCAAGAGGACAAAAGCATTGCCACTGCAGACGCTGCTCAAGCCAGTCGAGGACTTCAAATACCTCGGGGGGCCTGGACTGACTCCACTGAACAGGAGTGGAAGGTTCAGAGAGCACTTGCCTGGAAAGTGGAAACCCTTGCATGGGATGAGGAGTGTGTGGAAATCAGACATATGGGAGAAAGACCTTAAGAGGCGGCTGTTCATATACAGCACTGTGTGGAGTCAGTACCGCTGTGTGGGGCGACATGGACCCTCACAGTACAGCAGGAAAGAACCCTGGATGGAGTCTACAAACATAAGAATGCATAAGAAGGTCCGCATCAGAAATGCGGACCTCTATGGGGACCTACCACGGGTCACAGACAAAGTCACGTCAGAGAGAGAAGGATGAGGCTGGCAGGGCACTATGCGTCATGGGCACCCAGAACTCGAGGCAAGTATTTGACTCTATGGGAGCTAACCCCCGGGCAGGGCCAGGAGGGGGAAAGAAGCGTACTAATATGATGTATAATGCTAAAAGGATAACCCAATAATCCCAGGGCTTGTTTCCGCTAAGGTCCTGTGAATTCAATTAAAGGCAAACAATGTACAATACCTATGTAAAACATCATGTATATACACAAATAGATATCAAACAGAAAGATGTGTACAGTAAACAGTTGGGGGGGGAGTCTCGATCTTTCTCTCTCTCTCACTATCTCTCTCCGTTGCTCTCTGAATGTGTTAGAGACTCTGCAGGCGTGTATTTACTTGCTTGTCGCGATCATCATCATCACTTCATCACTTCTTTAACAGCATTTAACTGCATGGTGTTACTATAAGGTCCTCACATTTTCTTAATGGGATTTGGCCCAAACATATTTGTGTCTGTGTGTGTGTGTCATACTTTCACACAGATTGGGAATAATACTATGCAGTGATAAAGCGATATATTCAGTGCAAATAAAGGCAACCTCTTGGAACGAGGCTTCGATGTGAAACTATTCTCTAGGCCTACTTCTTCCCCGCTTTCTGTCACGCACGCACGCGTGCACGCGTGCACGCGTGCACGCACGCACGCACGCACGCACGCACGCACGCACGCACGCACGCACGCACACACACACAGGTACTGTACACACAAGCGATTGCAACATCTCCACCTGCCTGGTGGAGAAAATAAAACATTCAAACAATGTAGCTCCCGAACCAAATGTTTTATTCACCAGGTGTTGAGACGATGCCTACACCATATGTATGTATCTTGTGTTAGCTAGGGAAGCATATGGCCTTGTTCTTGTACACAACGTACTGTAAGGATTGCTTGTGATGCCTGCTGCTGCAGCCTCACAAGTAGTGATGGACAGACGCAAGAGCATTTTAATGTAATGAATACTTTCATTAATGCGAATATGAAAATGTAAATCATCGCTGTTGGACAGAAACCGTGTGATATCTTTCATTTTCATGAAATCAATGCTCTATTGTATACTTTGTAATAGGCTATATATTTAGACCCTCCAGGAAAAAAAGAAAAGAAAAAAAACATATGCGATCACAGAATTTCCAGCATAAAAGCAGAAAATGCGGCATTTGGCTTAACGTGTATTTTGCCAGGTTTATTTTTAAATGGCACATAAATAATCGCATAATTCCACGCAAAGTAATTTTGCAACTTTTCGCGTATTTCGCAACTTGTATTATATTCATCTATTTTTACAGCTATTTTTGCTCTTTTTGCTAATGTTTGAAGATGTTTTGAAAAACAGTTTTGGATGTACCCGCTTTCCACCACACAGCAACATAATATACTGTAAATAGACTGAGGCAGTGAGTTAGTAATATTTTTGTTGGACGGGGAAATTGTTTCCTCAGAAACTGCCCAGCCCGAGCAAATACTGTTTTATTTACCTTCATCAATATTCAATTCCTACAGAACACATTAGGGCTTTTTTTCCCCACAACTTGTTCTCCCCATAAACAGTCAGCCTATTGCACACCCAAATACAGTATAGCTCCACTTGATCAGCAGACAAGTTCACAGAAATGATCGTTTTCATCCAGTTGTGGAATAAAATTTAGGCCAATGTTTTCAGATGTGGTGAAATTGGAGTTAGACTCACTGCTATCAGCTATATTACACATACCCATTACAACTGCAGCAATATCAGAAAATGCATTCACATATTCACAGTCAATATTTTATAATGCACTGGGATGCATAAGTTGAGGGCCGTGACGCAAAGCAGTGATTATTTCCTCATAGCTGACTGCTCACGTAATTATCATAATTATGATATCATATACCACAGGTAACTTGGAATGTCTCCATACTCACCACCAATGACCACCATATTCTATGGTGGTCATTGATTGATTTGATGTAATAGTCACCAGTTACCAATTATGACCCGGATTACTACATTACAAGTTCAGTCCGATAACCGCCAGGTGGATTATTTATTTAACATTTTGGCCATAATGTGAGGTGGGGGGCTCAGAGTGCGTCCACTATAGGGAAAATAGGCTTTCAACTCCACAAAACCGCCTTTGTATTGGCGAGTAGCGAAAGTGCATGTTCGGCTTGACAGCCGGAATGCGTTGGTCGTTTTTTAAAGATGGAGTGCCGTGAATTCTGTATACTTTTTCTGTTTTGTTTCTAATAGACCCCCAGGTGTGGTTAGAATATTTAAATATATCTTCCCTGTGTTGGTTTCTTCCTGAAAGCTGAAAGCCTTTGAGTCAAAAGTTCCAAGCGAGTGCAGGAAGTTGAAAGTCCCACAGCGTTAAGGAGACGTCCTTCTAACGCAACCGGAGCAATTCAGACGGGTGGTGATCAGCGTTATGAAAGACAATTTACACAAGTTACGCACGCGGAAGCTTCGCCAGCTTCCGCTTTGCCTCCGCTATGCTTTGCAAGGAATCTCTGGAAAGTTTTGCCTTCAACAGAGACACGCGACCCAGAGCCGGAAGAGGCATTTATACCTTTCTATGTCTATGCCAGGGACTCGAGAAGAGAAGATTTAATAAAAAATGATTCAACATCTTTCAAACACTTTCAAGATATATATATATATATTTTTGCGGCTTTCACCTTTATTTCATATTTTTTATAGAAGGACATACAGTAGGCTGACAGGAAATGGGGGAAGAGAGATGGGGGAGTGACATGCAGTAAAGGCCGTCGGGATCGGGAGTCGAACACGCGGCACACTGCCAGACTTGGACTACCGGCCAAGGTGCCTGGACCACTGAGCCTCGGCCCAAGCCAATTATTATTTGTTTTAATAGCAGATGCACAAGCCACTAAGTGAGTTTGTAGATCCGACTTCTTTTTTTTTTTTTAGAACTACTGTTCTAAACCAATGTTCTAAATCCTATATGTATATACTGTACACACCATAGCTCAAATACAGTGACACCGTGCACACACACACACACACACACACACACACACACACACACACACACACACACACACACACACACACACACACACACACACACACACACACACACACACACACACACACACACACACACACACACTTTGTGTGACGCTTTAGTATGATGAAGTAGTAGAGAGTTAAAATAATAAGATAAGAGGTTTATTGTGCCTGACAGCAACGGTATGCAGTAGTAAGTAGTGTCACACGTGCACGCACATATAAAAGCACAAACACTCAAACGCCCACATAAGCACATATCGTCACCTTATTAAACGAATGGCCTAAGTCATTTTTTGCTGAAAATGAGTTTTTGGCCTAAATCAACTCGTGGTGATGCTGGCCACCTCTGGTAAAATCGCCTAAGCCCTAACGTAAAAGGCCTTCCTGTTACACCCTATTAAAAAAATGGCCTATGTCAAGAGTGAGACTTAGGCCATTTTATTTTGCCTAAGTCATAATAAAATGTGACTTAGGCCATTTTAACACACCTTTCAAAATGGGAGTGAATGGGACTCAATGGGAGTGGATGGGAGGTACTGTTACTTTGGGACTGATAGAATGGGACTGAATGGGAGTGAATGGGACTGCATGGGAGTGAATGGGAGGTACTGTACTATGGGACTGATACTATGGGAGTGAATGGGAGTTACTGTTACTATGGGACTGATATAATGGGACTGAATGGGAGCGAATGGGACTGAATGGGAGTGAATGGGAGGTACTGTTACTATGGGACTGATAGAATGGGAGTGAATGGGAGTGAATGGGAGGTACTGTTACTAGGGACTGATACTATGGGAGTGAATGGGACTGAATGGGAGTGAATTGGACTGAATGGGACTGAATGGGAATGAATGGGAGTGAATTGGAATGAATGGGACTGAATGGGAGTGAATGGGAGGCACTGTACTATGGGACTGATACTATGGGAGTGAATGGGACTGAATGGGACTGAATGGGAGTGAATGGGAGGTACTGTTACTATGGGACTGATACTATGGGAGTGAATGGGAGGTACTGTTACTATGGGACTGATACTATGGGAGTGAATGGGAGTGAATGGGAGTGAATGGGAATGAATGGGAGTGAATGGAAGTGAATGGGAGTGAATGGGACTGAATCGGAGTGAATGGGAGGTACTGTTACTATGGGACTGATACTATGGGAGTGAATGGGAGTGAATGGGGGGTACTGTTACTATAGGAGTGAATGGGAGTGAACTGGACTGAATGGGAGTGAATGGGAGTGAATGGGACTGAATGGGAGTGAATGGGAGCTACTGTTACTATGGGACTGTCACTCCCATTCATCCCATTCACTCCCATTCAGAGTGAAAGGGAGTGAATGAGAGTGAATGGGAGTGAGTGGGAGTGAATGGGAGGTACTGTTACTATGGGACTGTCACTCCCATTCATCCCATTCACTCCCATTCACTCCCATAGTATCAGTCCCATAGTAACAGTACCTCCCATTCACTCCCATTCAGTCCCATTCACTCCCGTTCACTCCCATTCAGTCCCATTCACTCCCATTCAGTCCCATTCAATCCCATTCACTCCCATTCACTCCCATAGTAACAGTACCTCCCATTCACTCCCATTCAGTCCAATTCACTCCCATTCAGTCCAGTTCACTCCCATAGTATCAGTCCCATAGTAACAGTACCTCCCATTCACTCCCATAGTAACTACCTCCCATTCAGTCCCATTCAGTCCCATTCAGTCCCATTCACTCCCATTCACTCCCATAGTAACAGTACCTCCCATTCACTCCCATTCAGTCCAATTCACTCCCATTCAGTCCAGTTCACTCCCATAGTATCAGTCCCATAGTAACAGTACCTCCCATTCACTCCCATTCACTCCCATAGTAACTACCTCCCATTCAGTCCCATTCAGTCCCATTCCCTCCCATTCACTCCCATAGTATCAGTCCCATAGTAACAGTACCTCCCATTCACTCCCATTCAGTATCAAATGTCTTTGTGCTCTGATATTATTTTAAACACTGATACTGATACTATGGGAGTGAATGGGGGGTACTGTTACTATGGGAGTGATTGGGAGTGAACTGGACTGAATGGGAGTGAATTGGACTGAATGGGACTGAATGGGAGCTACTGTTACTATGGGACTGTCACTCCCATTCACTCCCATAGTATCAGTTCCATAGTAACAGTACCTCCCATTCACTCCCATTCAGTCCCATTCACTCCCATTCACTCCCATTCAGTCCCATTCACTCCTGTTCACTCCCATTCACTCCCATTCACTCCCATTCACTCCCATTCACTCCCATAGTAACAGTACCTCCCATTCACTCCCATTCAGTCCAATTCACTCCCATTCCGTCCAATTCACTCCCATAGTATCAGTTCCATAGTAACAGTACCTCCAATTCACTCCCATAGTAACTACCTCCCATTCAGTCCCATTCAGTCCCATTCCCTCCCATTCACTCCCATTCACTCCCATAGTATCAGTCCCATAGTAACAGTACCTCCCATTCACTCCCATTCACTCCCATAGTAACTACCTCCCATTCAGTCCCATTCAGTCCCATTCCCTCCCATTCACTCCCATAGTATCAGTCCCATAGTAACAGTACCTCCCATTCACTCCCATTCAGTCCCATTCACTCCCATTCACTATCAAATGTCTTTGTGCTCTGATATTATTTTACACACTCTGTGGCTGACCCTAAACCATGGTCTATTAAAAATAATTGGAATAAAAACATTTTGCCTAAGTCACTTACTGCAGAAGTAATTTGGCCTAAATAAGGTTTATAATTGCCTAAGTTAAAATGGCATGTTCAGATATTGGCCTAAGTCATTTTATCCTTACATGTTACATGATTGACATACACCTTTATTTGTATGTCAATAGTCATATTTTTTCATATTTTTTGGAATTTAAATAATTAAGAAATATAATATATTCTACATTTGGCACAGTTTTTTGTGTTTCCTGAAAACCTTGAGAAAATGACTTAGGCAATTAGTTTAATAAGGTGACGATATATAACACATAATGCTCTAACCATCAAATACGTGTGAGAACAGAAAGGCACTTTTTTAGAGGAGGACACTGTTTCTGCAGTTCTCAGGTCATTAAGTAATTTGTTCCAAAGTGTAGGTCCATAGTGGCCAAATGTACCCTCTCAGCACCAGACCTACATTTTACTTCACGTTTGGCCAGGATGATGATCTGAGAGGCCTAACTGGTCTGTGAGCAGTAAGCAGGTCACCGATCTATTTAGGAGCTAGATTCTACGCTGTACGGAAATATGTTGTAATTCCTTTGGGGAGTCAATATAATGTAGTGATCTGAGCCAGTGGTTCCCAAAGTGGGGTCCGGGGACCCCCAGGGGTACTTGAGGGAGTTGCAGATAAATGATAATTTGTAACCAAATGGACCCTTATGGGTCTGTAACTCAGAGTAAAATTAACAGTGGTTTTACAATATAAATTGGGGTACCAGAGATAGAAATGCCATTAAATCGGGGATCCGTGGCATAATGCGTGTGAAACTGGGGGTCCTTGAAATTAATATGTTTCGGAATCACTGCTAGAGTCGTAAAAATCCTCCCTTATCGGGGTCACTGGCATATGATTTCAAATGGGGGGGTCCGTGGCCTAATAAATGTTGATTTGGGGGTCCTTGACACGAAAAGGTTTGGGAACCACTGATCTGAGCACATGGAGTAATGCATTCAGTTATTTTTGTCCCAGTGAGTAATCTGGCTGAAGCATTTCGGATGAGCTTCAGTCTACCTTTTTGAGTGGTGCAAACCACTCCAACAACCAGCTTTGTTTGTATCCGTGTTTGTGTGTACCTGTACGTGGGGCCCAAAGGAATGAGCATGGTTACTATGGTCACTGACATTACGTCAGACCACAGCTGATCAGGCTATATAAGACCTTGCACCACTCAGTTCACACGGGTGTGATTTTTAGGTATAGCCAAGCAAACAGGGCGCTACAGTAATCCAACCCAGTGGTTCTCAACCTGTGGGTCGGGACCCCCAGGGGGGCAGCCCACATCATTTTGGGAGGGGTCCCCAGATGACAGTAAGTAAGTGGAAATGTATGGACTGTACTATGGAATACAGGAAAGACAAAAATGAAAATACATTAAATGAAGAAAATAAGTATTGACAGTTGAAATATGATGGGGCCTGAAAAGGTTGAGAACCACATCTTAACCTGTTGGAGACAAATGCATGGACCAGTCTCTCAGCATCAGGCAAGAAGCGTCTTAGCTTTGAGATACGTTTTTCTTTGCCGATGCATGGACTGTGCTCGAGGTAGTAGAGTACTTCAAATAACTCATCTGTAGGCCTATACTGCTTCAACGGAATGGGATGTGAAGGGCACGCGCCTGGAATGCCCTGCATGGGATGGGAAGATTGTGGACATCTGACATGATGGGAGAAGATAGAAGAGAGGCGGCTGTTCGTATTGTACAAGCTACAGTTGGGTGCCACCGATATTGTCCCTTATTATTTGACCCATTTAGGCCTGACCTCAACATTTTAAAAAATCCTTCTAAATCCTCCAGTTTTCTGAAATAAATATTTTCACGATTTTTCAAAAATAGCAGACCTACAAGCTCGTAGCGCGCCACTCGGTGGCGCACTATGAGCTTGTAGATCTATTTTTCAATAGCTAAATTATAACATAATGTTTAAAACACCAAAAGGGGTTCCCGCCCAAAATGGGTTAACTGTCCTTTTGCGCAGATCACGCAAACCTCAGCAAAAAGAAAAGGATGGCCTCCAACTGTACGTACAGTGCTGCTGTAGGGGGGCAGGGACATGGACCCTCACAGCAGCGCAGGAAAAGGGCCTGGATGGATGCTTAGCTGATGTCAATGAAATAAAGCATATAAGAGCAGCGGTTTATTGTGTTTAGGGATGTCCCGATCACGTTTTTTTAGCTACCGATCCGATTCCGATCATTTGATTTTGACTGCTGATACCGATTTTTCCCGATCTGATATTTATATTTTTTATAGAACACTTATGCCATATCACAATAGTACAATATATCCCCAAATCACAGACAATATCCAGTCTATCATTATATGGATTTCATATCGATACTATAGCGATGTCCTGATCACTTCTTTTTTTTTGCTCCCGATCCGATTCCGATCATTTGAAAATGACGTGATTGGCCGAGATTTCCCATCACGTGATCGGATCGGGACGACCCTAATTGTGCTCCTTTCTCTTTAGATGTACAATTTTGTGTTTTTGATTAATTGATTGAAATATGTATAATTGTGTTTTTGATTGATTGATTGAAATATGTATTAACAGTTTGCAGAATTACAGTACATTTCAAGCACAAACTCAATACAAAGACTGTTAACTGTGAGTGGACGACCCAATTGAGCATTACACTTGTTTACAAGAGGGTCCACCATGTTCAATTCATCACTGTAGGAATGGTATACAGTATACAGTAGGCTGCACTGCGGTGCGGTACAACTAATATTTGCACTAGTTTGTTTGAGCCCCAGGCAAACATCCGATAATATTTCTCTTTTGGGTCTTTGGCTAAAAAGTTTGGGTTCTGGGTTATATAGTTGGAGGCCATCGATATTGTCCTTTTCTTTTTGCTGAGGTTTGCGTGATCTGCGCAAAAGGACAGTTAACCCATTTTGGGCGGGAACCCCTTTTGGTGTTTTAAACATAGTTATAATTTAGCTATTGAAAAATAGCAGATCTACAAGCTCATAGCGCGCCACCGAGTGGCGCGCTACGAGCTTGTAGGTCTGCTATTTTTCAAAAATCGTGAAAATATTTATTTCAGAAAACTGGAGGATTTAGAAGGATTTTTAAATTTTTTGAGTTCAGGCCTAAATGGGTCAAATGATAAGGGACAATATCGGTGGCACCCAACTGTATATAGGGCAGATCGGAGTACGCTCTAGTTGTTAATCACTGGCAGATCCAGATTGCTCCTCGTGAGTCAGGGAGTTCCAATAGCACGCTTGAGAGGAGCGGGGAAAACACCCGACTGTAATGAAGCTACAGTATCAACAATATTCACAACAGTAAATCAGTTCAAAAATCCACCCCCTTTTCTGGGAGAGGGGAACATTCACCAGAATCAGGTAGTGTACAAGCTCACAATGTGTCACAACAACACGACACGTTGTGAGCTTGTAGATCTGCTTTTTCTGGCGAAGATATTGGCGTCAAAGGAAATAAAGAGAAGACAAAACTACAGATAGTACTAGATTCGGCACAAACATGTGGGAAGAGGGCAGGGCACCCTACAAAATGAGTAGGGTGCCCTAGCCTGCAGACATTGTCCTGCAGACATTAACCCATTTAAACCGGGAAGGCATCTGTGCCACTATTTTATTTTATCTTAGCAACATACGCTTTTCAGAAAACTCTTTACAAGCTCACACGTATAAGCTTGCATCTGCAATTTTTTTATTATTATTTTTTTTTTTTAACATTTTAGAAAAATCTTTCAAGTGTTTGAAAAACATTTGAATAATTTATTGTTGAATAATCTTTTTTTAAACAAATCTTCTCTTCTGGGGATCCCTGGCATAACACATTTTCAGATGGGGGTCCGCAGCCAATATATATATCTATAATTCTGCGTTTGAGATCAACAACCGATTTAGAAGGTATTGGTATAGAATCTCAATGGGCCAAGCGCCTCAAATCCCCATCCATATTTAAAACTGACCTAAAAACATGGATCTCCTCCAAATATAATTGGACTTAGAATTCTATCCCCCACCAGCGTGTCCCCAGAGAGTCAAACAATGCACTCCCTCAGCGAGCTCCACACAAGGAGCCCAGTGGGAGTGGCATCCTCTTTTTCTGTAAATATCATTTATATCTTTGCTGCTAGCGGTGCTGTTGCAATGAAATGTATTGTATTCAGTGTATTGTATGTCTTGTTGATGAATTGAGTACGATCGGACCACAATGGAAACAAAGCTTTAAGTATTTTCATTTTATCAATCAATCAATCAATCAATCACACAGAACTCAGGTTTGTATAGAGTGTTTAAGTGGTTAAAAGACAGTGAGGCCTCATTCACACGTACTAAACACCAATCAAGCAAATGTTTGGTCGTTTTTTTGGGCCACCGGCCCACCACACTGCTTTTCCAATGGGAGTCACGTGGTTTGACCAAACATTTCTGTTTGATGAGGGGTGAGGGGCAGAACACCACCAGCAATCAGCAATCAAACAAAAATGTTTGATCAAACCATGTGACTCCCATTGGAAAAGCATTGCGGTGGCCCCAAAAAAACGACCAAACATTGCTTGATTGGTGTTTGGTACGTGTGAATGAGGCCTGAGAGACACTCGTGAACAGTTTAGTGGACATGGATTCAAGGTGCTCGCTGACGAAATTCTACATATCTGTTCTCATTAGTGTGTCAGCTGTAGCTCAGGAGATAGAGCAGGTGCGATAACCTGTGGGTGCTCCTGTCGTGTCGTTGAAGTGTCATTGGACAGACACTGAACCCCACATTGAATCCAATGAGTCGTTCGGTGTGAGCTCGCCACCGTCGGTGTGTGAATGTGGGAAGTGAGGACGCTGGCGGCGGCTGTTTTCCGCTTCACCTCCCAATGTATGAATGAATGGACCATTATAAAGCGCTTTGAGTGCTTAGAAAAGCGCTATAAAATGCAGTCCATTAGCAACAGTACATGAGAAGGAGAGCGTTATCGTCAATACATTTGAACGTCATGGCACCTTTATCTTTGTGTTAGTTATGTGATCGTTGCATTCCTTTTATGCCTTTGAATGTGTGCTTGATTTGAAAAGGTGCAGGCAAATTCAAATAGTCTGTGGAGAGAAGTTTAATTTACAAAAAGGAAATTCAAACGTGAATTAGTTATTTAACTGCAACATTAGGTACAGTAATATAGCCAACAATTGACATAATTATGCATGTGAGTTTGGCAACATTTTAATGACTTGGAGAATGTCATTAATGGGAAAATGGTCTATGTACAAATGACTTGTTTGCACTAGACGTACATGACAGCACTTATTTTGTCGATGTTGATCATCATCATCGTCATCATCTGCGAGTATGATTGTCCTCCTGGTCGGTGGGTCTGGTCATCTGTGGGTGCTTCAGGTGCTGGAAGAGGCCGATCCGTGATCCACAGTCTCTATTGCAGTGGGGGCATATATGAATGGTTGTCTGGGGGTGTGAGGAGCTGTTTTGGTGGTGGATCTCTCCTTTCTCGGTTGCCTCTTTCCTTCCGTGGCATGGTGGAGGAGCTATTCTGATTGTTCTGCGCCTTCATGGACCATCCTGCACAACATTCAGTTTCTCTGGAGGGAGGGCAGCCTCCTTAGGGGGCTGGGAAGTGGCTGGTCCTTCAGGAGAATGCCTGTGCATGGACTCATTTATATTTCAATGGCATGGAGACCAAGACGACTGGGAGCACATCGTTGCTGTATAGCCTTCATCCTTCCGCCTTTGTGACCGCTGTGTGACCGCTGCCATCATCCACCCACTCCATCGTTGAAGGTCTTCTTTTTGGATCGCTCTTGGTCTGGAACCTCCCCTTTACATCTTTTTTGTGGCTTTCGCCTTTATTTTATTTTTTTATGGAGGGACAGACAGTAGGCTGACAGGAAATGGGGAGAGAGATGGGGGGGGGAAGACGTGCAGTAAAGGCCGTCGGGATCGGGAGACGAACCCGCGGCACACTGCCAGACTGGATTGCCAGCCAAGGTGCCTGGACCACTGAGCCACGGCCCAGGCCTGGAACCTCCCCTTTGACCTGACCACCCATGGGTGACCCAGGAGCGTAAGCTCCAGACGGCATCGCTCTCAGATTCATCGGAAACGCGCAAGGCTCTCCACATGGTGATCCAAGGAGAGCCAGTCGACTACAGTAGGTTCATGGACATATTTCTCCAATCGTGAATCGTAAAAATCACTTTTGATGAGCACCTGTTAATGCCTAAATTGTATAATTGCAGATTGTAAATATGCTAAAATATATGGAAATGCTGCTATCCCCTTCATTTCATGGGCATGCATTCTTATGATCTTTGAAAGGTTTTATTAACACTACAGAAAGACAGAAGGGAAAGGTGAGGATGTTTTCCATTAACAGCAGATGTCTAACGATGATTATACCGGATATTTCAGGGTATAAGCCAATTACGATTATGACTGTAATGGTGCCTACCTACCACCCTGTCTGAATATACCTGAGCAGGACAGGAGATATAGCTTTACAGAAATAAACTAATTATAACTCCCGGTACAAAAAAATACAATTAGTAGATAGAACAAGATGAGACAAAATGGCACGAGATAAGACAGAATGGCAAGAGAGTATAAGCTTTTTCTTTTCTTCAAAATCTCAATCTATATCTTCTCGTTTTATTAAAATTTATTTATATTGCATATCCTCATTGTTTAATTAGTGGCACCTATTTTGTCTTATGCCTCATGACTAATTTAAAAAAAAAACTTTGTAACATTGTGAAAATAGCTAATCTAGAAGCTCACAACTTTTGGCTGTAAATCAGCTATTTTAATGATTTTCAAATGTCTTTTAAATAGGGCCAGTGTCCAAAATAGGGTGGTTATTAACATACCAGCAAACACACTGACATCAAACAAAGCTGATGAGCATAAAACTCCCATATCCAGTATTGTATTGTTAAGTATGTTTGGATGGCAAATCGATAACAGACCCCCCCCCCCCCCCCCCCGCGCATTCAAGCTATTGTCCGTGAAGCAACCATCCTGCTACACCAAATGAAACAAAATCAGTAGACAAGAAAACAAATGCAACACTGCAAACAAATTGTCTATTGAATAAAATGGCCCCACTAAATAGGACGTCGGTCTGACAGACTGAGCGAACTGCTTGGGATGAGAAAATCAATTAAGTTTGGGGGGCCCCGGCGGGGAGGCGTCCAGTGGGCGTCTTGGAGGAAGTAGCCGCCGTGTTCCTTCGCGATAAGAAACATTCCTCTTTTTATATTGGGTTATGTTGAGGGGAGATTATCGTTTGGCAGGAGCCACGGTACTCCTCACTCATTAAGTGCGTTAGTGCCAGTCAGTCCTTCACGCTGGTGCCAAGATTATACGGCATTGTAATAGCAGGTTGATCACTCCAACACGCTGGTATGAGGCAGGACCGCTTTTAGTCACGTCAGACTTTAATTGCCTGTTTTATTGGGGCTTAGTTATTAACCTTCGGCCTCCTGCGGTGACAGAGGGTGTTTTTTTTTTTCTTCTTCTCTTTGTCAGATTTGTCGTGCTGGGTTTGCTTGGCTCGGGCTCTGCGGAACAAGGCGAGGAGTGCACAGATTAAGAGGGAGGCATCTGTGTTATCCTTCAAAAGACACGGGTCATTACAGGGACTTCTCTGCAGGAGTTTTGCCATATTGTTCCCACGTCTAAACGATTCGTGGGATTTAGGGAAATTTATGCTAGCGCTTTTCTTTGAGCTATCCGAGAATTTGCAGCATGAACATCATCGCTGCCAAAATACGCAGGCCACTTGTGCTTCAAAAAACGGCAACAATAATGGCTTACTGATATTTCCATGCGAATAAATGTAATTTACATCTTATTAAAAGGACCCGGGTATTTTTTTGCTATACTTGACATCACCGCTGCCGACCATTTTCCAAAGCATAATTTGGGTTTGTTTGATTTTCCCGTGGATTCCATTAACTTCAAATACAGTCTGAAAATCAACTTGAAATTGCTTGAGGTGTGAATACCATAGACATGTACGTGTACTTTTTCATTTGCCAATAAGGTTTCATACAGTAAAGGGCCTTGTGGAGACTCAGTACTGCAGGCGCAAATCATTTTTTTCTTAATGCATTCCGAGCAAAACCAAGAACGATATCAACAACAAACGCAAAAGTGATGATGATGTATAGCTGTATGCACAAACAAATAGATTAGCCTCTGACCCCGTGGGGTGTATGTTCCTGGCGCATCCCCTTGAACAGGGTTAGTTGAATTGGGTCTCCCAGTAATGACACCGTCTGCCCCTCCCCGAGTCACAGAAATGAAAAGGCCCGTCACGTGTAATTGGTGTGCAGCGGGCTGACCCTGCCCGGGACCCAGAGTAAATATAACCTGACAGTGTGTAGAACGGAAAAAAAGGTAGAGGAAGAAAGTCTCTTTTGATCCCTTATTCATCTCTTCCGCACTTGTCACTGATAAGGCTGGCGGGGTAGGGAACGATAGACGGATGATTTTCCCTAAGGAGAGGCGAGAGGAAGAGCGAGAGAGAGAGACTGCACAGTCTGCACTGCTGTGTCACTAGACATTGGGAGGAAAAAAAGAGACACACAGCGAGGAGGGTGTGTGTGTGGGGGGGGGGGGGGGGGGGAGTGAAATGGAAGAATAATACAAAAGGGGAAAAAAATCATTAAACACGCATATTGCTCTGGGGAAGAGACTAATATAAGGGAGGGAGCTGAACGCCTTGATTATACTTTGTCTTACGACGGTGTCGTGCGGTGATAAGAGCAGATATACAAGCCCCCCCCCCCCCCCGACACGTTGTGGTGTTTGTGACGCATTGGGGTGCTTGTAGATCTGATATTATCGCCGCGAGACACGGGCGCATATACGCCGGAGTGGGCTTTAACCCGTTTAGGCCCACTCCGGCCTAAACGGGTTCTCAATATTTCATGTCAAGGACCCCCAAAAATATATGAAATTGGCCGCTGACCCCCATCTGAAAATGTGTTGTTTCAGCGACAACCTCAAGCAAAGATTTGAGTTAAAAATGTACATGATTTTTCAAAAATAGCAGACCTACAAGCTCGTAGCGCTATGAGCTTGTAGATCTGCTATTTTTCAATAGCTAAATTACAACATAATGTTTAAAACACCAAAAGGGGTTCCCGCCCAAAATGGGTTAAACTAAGCATAATAAAAGAGATGGGCATAGAGCAGCTGTTGTACTGTGTTATGGTCGTAACTGCGTGGACAGTGGTTATCGTGCGAGGGGCCCGATCACGCAGCCATTTATTTCGCCTCTCCTGGCTGACTAAAGCAATTTGAAAAGAAATTGTCTGATTGCCGGCGAAATAATCCCCTGCAAATGTGTGTGTGTGTGTGTGTGTGTGTGTGTGTGTGTGTGTGTGTGTGGGTATTATCAGCAGCACGGTTTATTATGCAATCAGTTCTCTATTCAACACCAAATGAGGACTGCGGCATGTGCTCCTTGAACAATTAGGTGAATTGCGTGCGTGCGTGCGTGCGTCTGTCAGGGAGTGAGAGCAAAAACACAGTGACAGATCGAGAGAGCGAGCTGCAGACAGACAGACAGACAGACAGACAGACAGACAGACAGACAGACAGACAGACAGACAGACAGACAGACAGAGAGCTGCTCACTGAAGCATAATTCCATTACAGTTGGTATGGGTGATGTGAAGAGGAACCATTAGATGTATAATGAGGATAGATGGATGGGGGCGATGACAGAGACGATGATGGTGGTGGTGGCGAACAAGGGAACAGGGGAGGCTGGGGAGCCTATAGCCCCTGAGAGCATGTCACACACACAGAGACACCCCCTCCTACACAGTCACTGACTGTCTGAGCCAGTGAGCTCGTTCATTCACTCACTCACTGTGCATATACTGTAAATTGTAAATGAACGGTCGAAGAGATTTTAACAGTGTCTGACCCCATGCAGTGACATTGAGAGCACTGACCAAAGGAGAAGAGAGCCATCCCTTGGATGCCATGTAACCTACAGTCCGGGTCTATACGTCTGTTCCTCTCAGGTTTTGAAAGGTACCTTCAGGTTTTGAAAGGTACCTTTCAAAACCAAAACCTTTCAGGGGAAAGGTACTTCTGGAAGCCACACCTCTGATGGGTGGGGTTATCTTATGCATGGTATGTAGACCAGCAGTCCATGAACTGTTTAGAGACTGATGATACTGTTATGATATGTTATGTAGGTTCTTGGTTTATACCTATGATCCTATACTATTTCTATGTATTTGATGTGTTACCTCCCTTACCGAACGAAACAAACGAAAATGCATCGCTTGGATGCACCTGGGACGTATATCCTCGGTGATGTATCCCACGGTCATCGGGGTTTCGGGTCTCGCGGAAATTATACCCCTCACTCGGGTGACCCAGCCGGGGTGATCCCGACATACGTCCCAGTAGCTACTCTCGATCAGACCCACTATAGGGAAAGACCAGGGCCACACAATCCGTTGGATCCACTCCGGAACTATACTCTGCCGGGACTGGGAGGTACAATTCTGGCATGTGGAGCACTACCGTACTGCATCGCTCTTGATTAAGAGCGTACTGTATGTCTGCTAAATGCCCGAATTGTAAACACTGCTCGCGTTGATGACTTGAAATGGGACATTCTGCATAATGAGTATACTTTTGGTACATTTTTAGGCCAATACTTTTGTACTTTCACTCAAGTACATTTTGAATTCCGGGACTGCTTTGCTTGTAAGAGAGTATTTCTATATTGCAGTATTGATACTTTTACTTCACTGATGGTCAACAACAAACTGTGGACTCAGCGACCTGCCTGAATTACAAACCTATACAGAAACACACATTTCTTCAACAGCAGAGACGGCGCCGACATACTCCAACTGAATTTGAACAAACTTTGTGTTCGGTGTACAGTGTGTACTGTACGCTGCATAAAGTCATATAGTATTAAAATGTTCTGAAGCAGGAAATCCTCACAGAACTGATTGTGTGGACATACAGTACAGTACAGGATTTATATGTTGCAATAAAACATATTCCTATATTCCCCAGGATGGCATGGGTTCCCCTCTGTACCGTAAAGCCCCCACTCACAATCCCGCACGCACACACACTCCCTCTCTCTCTCTCTCTCTCTGTCACGCGCACACACACACACACACTCTTTCTCTCGCCATGTTCTCTCTATATCTCCGTCTCTCACACACACACACTCTTTCTCCATCTCTATCTACGGGCGCACGCACGCACTCTCTCTCCATCACACACACACACACACACACACACACACACACACACACACACACACACACACACACACACACACACACACACACACACACACACACACACACACACACACACACACACACACACACACACACACACACACACACACACACACACACACACACACACACACACACACACACACACACACAGAAAGATGAGGAATGTTTAAGGCATGCTGGCCACTATGGAGCCCCAAGGGTTCTGTTATTTTCTGCCTCGGACATGGTGCTGAATGTAAACTAGGATCTCTCTCTCGACACATTTGATATCAGAGGTGGACCATAGCCTCTCTGTAGCCTCCGGGAGCTTCCAGGGAAAGGCTGTTTTAACACATTCTGGACGGGAAACCCCTTTTGGTGTTTCAAGCATTATGTTATACTTTAGCTATTGAAAAATAGCAGATCTATAAGCTCGTAGCGCGCCACCGAGTGGCGCGCTACGAGCTTGTACTGTAGGTCTGCTATTTTTTTTAAATCGTGAATATGTGGCGCAATATCTTTCACAGCAAACGTTTTTTTGTTTAAATGTTTTTTTTTGTGGCTTTCGCCTTTATTTTATATATTTTTATGGAGGGACAGACAGTAAGTAGGCTGACAGGAAATGGGGAGAGAGATTACAATTTACAATTTACAATTTAGGCATTTAGCAGACGCTCTTAATCCAGAGCGACTGATGGGGGGGAAGACATGCAGTAAAGGCCGTCGGGATCGGGAGTCGAACCCGCGGCACACTGCCAGACTGGATTACCAGCCAAGGTGCCTGGACCACTGAGCCATGGCCCAGGCCAACAACGAACGTTTTTACTCAAATCTTTGCTTCCGACATAGAAACATGAGGTTTTTCAGAAAATCGTTCAGGAGTTAGAAGGCATTTGTATAATCATCCTCTGCAGGTCTAAATGGGTTAACCCATTCCTGGCGGGAACCCCTTTTGGTGTTTTAACTAAGCATTACGTTATACTTTACCTATTGAAAAATAGCAGATCTACAAGCTCCTAGCGCTCCACCGAGTGGCACGCTACGAGCTTGTAGGTCTGCTATTTTAGAAAAATCGTGAAAACGCGGCACAAATCTTTGAATATAATATTCTTTCAGAAGACTTTTTATTTTTTATTTCTACGTCAGGTCTAAATGGGTTAAGGCTTCGGCCGAGTCCAGGCATGACATGCTTCATCTAATCACGTACAAGATTGGAATTATATATCACCGGCCGCCTCGCTCAGGGGGATCAGATTATTCTGTTCGTCGGGTGCATGGTGTGTGAGGATGAAAGGCAATGGAGTTGTTGTTAACGGGTAATTGTACCGTTTTCACTGCTGTCGAGTACGTAACACAATGGGAAGTACAGTGGAGGTGTTAAAGGACCACTTCACCACTTTTCAACTTCTCTTCCTATAATTGGTCCTCACTAATGTTCATGATAAAATACCACCATGTTTTTCTACTCAGTCGGTGTCTCAGTTCACCAGTGACATCATCGATGGTGAATCCAAGCCAATAGAAACGGCAGGCTTTCTTTTCCTGAAAAGTTGCAATGCAAAAGTTGAAGCCATCGTTCTCACGATAATAAAAATCTAAATATATTTTAAAACAAATCTTGTTTAAAAAAAAATCTGCCTAATGATGATGTCAGTGGTGGACGGGTGTCCGAACTGCCCAAAGCCCTCCTATGAGACACAGACTGAGTAGGAATAAATGGTGGTGTTTTATTATGAACATTAGTGAGGACCAATTATATGAAGAGATGTTGAAAAGTGGTGAAGTGGTCCTTTAACTATAAGTACATTTGTGACCAGATTTGACCGAGAGCCTGCCATCGCGCAAACTCCAGCTTTTCACCAGAGGAGGAAAAAAAAATATTTTTTTATCCAAAATGAGTTAATAGCACAGGCAGACTCTTCACATACTATAAGCTGGGTCTGAATTCGTTAAAATCGTGCACTTGGTGACAAGTTTTAGATTTTTGGTATGGTGGTAGGTATGGTTAAAAGGTTTTCAAAAACCATCGCAAACAAGTTGGGAGCGCCCCCTAGTGGTCCGTTTGCAATTAATCTAATATTAAATGGGTCAGTATAGTTATAAATCAAAATAATTGATAAGAGATTTTCCAATGGATTCTATTAGTATTGGGTGTGCTAAATAACATACTAAAAAATAGGAAAAAATAACTTCTGGAAAGGCATAATTTTCAAGATGGCGTCCACGATGGCTGCCGGGAGCTTAAAATGCCTATAAACTGGGATTTAATACATAAAAAATCATAACAATTATGCACTTGGTGACAAGTTCTTGATTTTTGGTATGGTGTTAGGGATGGGCATAAGGTTTTCAAAAACCATCGCAAACGAGTTGGGCTCGCCCCCTAGTGGTCCGTTTGCAATGAATCTAATATTAAATGGGCCAGTATATGGTTAAAAACCATAATAATGGATAAAAGAAAAAAATCAATGGATTCTATTAGTATTGGGTGTGCTAAATAACATACTGAAAAAATAACTTCTGGAAAGGCATCATTTTCAAGATTGCGTCCACAATAGCTGCAAAATGCCTATAAAGCTTGGATTTAATATGTAAAAATTTTTTTTTTTGATAAAATAGATTTTCCAATGGATTCTATTAGTATTGGGTATGCTAAATAACATATAAACATTTTGGGTGAAAATAACTTCTGGAAAGGCATCATTTTCAAGATGGCGTCCACGGTGGCCTCAGTAAGCTTAAAATGCCTATAAACTGGGATTTAATACATAAAAAATCATAACAATTATGCACTTGGTGACAAGTTTTAGATTTTTGGCATGGTGTTAGGTATGGGCATGAGGTTTTCAAAAACCATCGCAAACGAGTTGGGCTCGCCCCCTAGTGGTCTGTTTGCAATGAATCCAATGTTAAATAGGCCAGCATTGGATTCATTGCAAACAGACCACTATATATTTTATCAATTATTATTATTATTTTTTTTACATATTAAATCCCAGCTTTATAGGCATTTTGCAGCTATTGTGGACGCAATCTTGAAAATGATGCCTTTCCAGAAGTAATTTTTTCCTAATTTTTTAGTATGTTATTTAGCACACCCAATACTAATAAAATCCATTGGAAAATCTCTTTTATCAATTATTTAGATTTTTAGCCATATACTGACCCATTTAATTAGATTCATTGCAAACAGGCCACTAGGGGGCGCTCCCAACTCGTTTGCGATGGTTTTTGAAAACCTTATAACCATACCTACCATCATACCAAAAATCAAAAACTTGTCACCAAGTGCACGATCTTGTTGATTTTGGACGAATTCAGACCCAGCTAGCATGTCTGAAATAAGTGTCAGAGCTGAAATTGACATGTAAATATGAAATAAATGCTTACACATGTAGCTAGGTGTAATGTTAGAGTCCACAGAAGTGAACCTTTCAAGCCTGTTTTCTCAACTCGCTGTTTTCTACAAGACATTACTCTATAAGCCATATCCCCCCCTGTCCCCCCCCCTATCTGCGCGCCTGCGCTTGAGTAAAGATTTGAGGTATTTGTACTTTACTTGACTATACCGGTATTTCCAATTTCCAATACTTTTACTTCTACTCCACTACAACTCCAAATATTGTAATATACTCCACTACAATTATTTGAAAACTCGTACATTAACCACTTCAGCCCTATATACATTTTGACCATTTGAAAATAGCCGATCTACTGTGCAAGCTCACAATGATTGTAGATCTGCTATTTACAAAAAATATATATATATTTGAAAACCTGAAATGGGACATTCTGCATATTGAGTACTTTTACTTTTGGTAGTTTAAAAACATTGATATACCAGTACTTTTGTGCTTTTACTCAAGTACATTTTGAATTCCGGACATTTACTTCTAACAGAAGGCTATTTCTACAATGCAGTATTGATGCTTAAGGCCTCACTCAGACCTTTACTGCATTGCTGTATGCTTGTTGGATGAATGTTGTGTAGTGTCACGCCCCAATGCATTTCCAATGGGAGTCACATGGTTTGACACAACATTTGTGTTGTATGAGGGGGAGGGGCGCAGTCGAAACACAGCCGAAAGCCATACAACAGCTTGTAGTCCAAAATGTGGACTACAAACCATGTGACTTCCATTGGAAATGCATTGGGGCGGCCAATGAGGTCTGAGTGAGGCCCTAAGGGATATTTCACTTTAAAAGAAAACTGTGTCAATTTATTGTCTATACTCAGGCTTATGTGAACACCCCAGGCAGTTTTTAAGTTGCTTGACTCAGTATTTAATTATGTATTAGGCATTTAGATGGACCATGTTTTTTTCATTTACCGTTTTCATTTATTTTCAATAGGTTATTTTCCAAAATAATTATTATATCTCCTGTGGCTCAGGAGGTAGAGCAGATCGTCCAATGATCCGCGGGTCGCTACTTTGAATCCCGGCCCACCTTGCCTCCAGTGGTCGCCACCGTTGGGTGTGTGAAGTGAGGACGCTGGCGTCGACTGTTCGCCGCTTCACCTCCCAATGTATGAATGAATGGACCATATTGTAAAGCGCGTTGAGTAAGCACGCGTAGAAAAGCGCTATAAAAATGCATTCCATTATTATTAGAAGGACAATATCAGTCACCATCAGAAAAAAGGTTGGGTGTTTTTGATGAATCTATCATGGTTAAAATGGAGTTTGTATAGAAAGGGGGCGGGGAAGGTAAAAATGAATATCAAATATCGAATTACTGAATCAAGTAAGGTAAAAACTGTTCACATAAGCCCGAGTAGAGGATACAATATACAATATCCCTTTAGTAAGAAATGCCAGTACTTTTTCCACCACTGGCTAAGCCTGATTTATTTATCATCATGTGACGGTGTTAGCAATCAATTAGCCTGGAACTCACCTATGCTTTTTATGGCATAGGCAGCTCCCGGCAAGATCCGCCGGGAGAAACTATGTGCAGCTGTGCGACATGAGACTAAATTACTTAGAGCGACAGAGAGAGAGAGGAGTGTGTGTGTGTACGTGTGTGTGTCAATTTAATAAAGGTGTAGACGATCAGAAATCAGCAGAGAGTGAGCGATGTTTGCGCTACTCTATGGCCTCACTCAGACCTTTACTGCATTGCTGTATGCTTGTTGGATGAATGTTGTGTAGTGTCATGGCCACCCCACTGCATTTCCAATGGGAGTCACATGGTTTGACACAACATTTGTGTTGTATGAGGGGGAGGGGCGCAGTCGAAACACAGCCGAAAGCCATACAACAGCCTGTAGTCCAAAATGTGGACTACAAACCATGTGACTTCCATTGGAAATGCATTGGGGCGGCCATGACACTACACAACATTCATCCAACAAGCATACAGCAATGCAGTAAAGGTCTGAGTGAGGCCTATGTCGAATTGAAGTGGACTCGGACCCAGACTTTTTTTTCTCTCCCTGGAAATAAAAACGTCTGGGTTTCCGAGGCTAGCAATCGATAAGCTCACAGAGAGTCTGTAGATCGGCGATTCTCAACACGGGACGGCGGGCACACCGTTGCACCACAGAGTATAACATAAATTAGGCATTAAGGGCAAATCACGAAAACAGTTTATAGAGGTAGCAGCAGCCAGGGCACCTTGGCAGCTATTAAACATGAAATCCAATTGCGAGCAGATAAATGAGCTGCAAATTGCCAAGCACGGGTGAAGGAGTTTTTTAAACTTTATCTCGTTTGTTTCGGTTCTGTGTTTTGTTGTGGCTGCTTGGTTGTGGGAGATTGTTATCCGCGCAGTGAAACGGGGAGAGTTAATTTAATGGACCATTTACAGGTCAATAATACTCGACGTCAGATTCACGTCTGGGCTGGTAATTCACACTGTGTAATTCTAGCATGCAGTGCAGAAGACTTCATGCTTGGGATGATGACTCATATCCTTTCCCAGGTGGCAACAGTCATTGAATATGTTGTACTTACATAGAGGAGTGTTTAGTCTGTGGTGGTAAAGTAAAAGTAGTAAAGTACATTTACCATTTTGCTCAACTGCATCGCAGAGGCAAAATATTGCACTTTTACTACACATACCACTTCAGTGTACTTAAGTACTTAAGTTATACATTGAAAAAAGCTCACAACGCGTCGCTTACTTTTTGACAGTGGTGGAAAAAGTACTCGCATTTTTTACTTAAGTAAAAGTATCAATACTGCCATGTAGTAATAGTCCAGAATTCTAAATGTAGTACAAAAGTATTGGCATCAAAATGTACTTAAGTACCACAAGTATAAAGTACTCACTATGCAGAATGTCTCATTTCATGTTTTCAAAATATTTTGCAAATAGCAGATCTACAAGCTCACAATGAGTCACATCATTGTGAGATTGGCTATTTTCAAATGGCCAAATGGCCAAAATGTGTATTGGGCTGAAGTAACTATAGTAACTAAAGTTGTCAAAATAATTGTAGTGGAGTAAAAGTACAATATTTCCCTCTGAAATGTAGTGAAGTAGAAGTAAAAGTACTGGGAATTTGACATAATCAAGTAAAGTACAAATACCTCAAAATTGTACTTAACCCATTTGGGCGGGAACCCCTTTTGGTGTTTTAAGCATTATGTTATGCTTTAGCTATTGAAAAATAGCAGATCTACAAGCTCATAGCGCGCCACTCGGTGAAAATGTAGTGCAAATCTTTGAATATATATTCTTTCAGAGCAAACGTTTTTAACTCAAATCTTTGCTTCTGGGGGATCCCTGGAACAACATATTTTCAAATGGGGGTCGGTGGCCAAATCAGGCCTAAATGGGTTAACAGTAAAAACGGAGATCTCCGTCCTATCAAATAATTACGCCCAACGCCCAGGACGGAGATAAATCAAAAGACGGAACATTACTCGTTTCGTAACAGAGAGCACCAGTCTACAGCCTGGGAGCGTCTATTGGGCAACATTCAATGTCATTTCCGGCTAGTCCGTCATCCAAAGTGGTCCAGCTCCAATCTCAAGTAAAACATGTGAGTATAGGGGCCTACTTCTTCCACCACTGCTCATTTTCCACCATCAAAGCATGAAAGCACACAACTAGCCTATAGCCAGGCCATAAAACACTCAATATTGTGGCTGCGTCTAACCAACAATTCAACAAATGAGGCATTTAGCAGATGCTCTTACAGTATCTAGAGCATGAGAGTGACTCACAGAACGCAAGACTGGACTAAAGTGTCATGAACTCTGCACTTCACCCAACAGGGTAAAGCGGTCAAGTAAACAAGAGACAAGAAAACGCTTAATTAACAATTTGCCAAAAAGCAACTACTGTAGAATTGCAGGGAGACATCATTTAGTATGAAAGAATGTCCATATTGTTTATTTTCCCATACTATGTAGGCTACCTGATTCTTAGTTTTACAGGTGAACTGTGTCTGGTTGTTGTTTCTGTTGTACAGTGCAGTTGTGTTATAATTGTACTGCATTATGATTAGTCGTGGGTGTGATGGACACTATAGGAAGAATAGCCATGTTTAGGCCAGTGCATTGGAATCCATAATTAGGTCGCGTAAAACCAACTAAACAACATTCTGGACCTGTGGACAAGCATACCATGTATCCAATATGCAATATCTAAATAATTTCGTCTGCAACTGTCTTCTAGAAAGACAAGATCAGCGGATACAAAATAAGAAGTGCTAGGGGGCGAAGTCAAGTCAAAGGGATTAATTTTCAGACTGTGATTGAAGATGGGGAGTGATTCAGCTGTCTAGCCCATTTTGGGCGGGAACCCCTTTTGGTGTTTTAAACATTATGTTATAATTTAGCTATTGAAAAATAGCAGACCTACAAGCTCATAGCGCGGCACCGAGTGGCGCGCTACGAGCTTGTAGGTCTGCTATTTTTGAAAAATCGTGAAAATATTTATTTCAGAATAATTTTGAGGTCAGGCCTAAATGGGCTAGACTGGTTGTTGTGCGTGTGTGTGTGTGTGTGTGTGTGTGTGTGTGTGTGTGTGTGTGTGTGTGTGTGTGTGTGTGTGTGTGTGTGTGTGTGTGTGTGTGTGTGTGTGTGTGTGTGTGCACAGTGTGGTCCACACACAGCTTGAAAGACGAGTTTGAGGGAAGATCAGGGGAAGAAGACTATAGACCGTAGACACTAGAAGACTAGACACATCCTAGACTGTAGGATGTGTGGAGCGTTGACCAGGCAGTTGTATAAGGTTCTATAAGCTTCCTGTGTTAACTGATCTAAATGAGGGGGTGCAGGGTCCAGAATGTGGCCTTGATATTGCCTATACAGGTTGTCAAAGTCAAAGTCGTACACGTTAGTCACACACGTTAGCGCAGCAAAATTCGTTCTCCGCATTCGACCCATCTCTTGGAGCGGTGAGCCGCAGCCGTGCGTCACGCTCGGTTGATTAGTTGATTTGACCCCCCAATCCAACCCATTGATGCTGAGTGCCAAGCAGGGAGGGCATTGGGTCCCATTTTTACAGCCTTTGGTATGACCCGGACGGGGATCGAACCCCCGACCTCCCAGCTTCGGGGCGGACACTCTAACCACAAGGCCACTGTCTGGCCTATACAGGTTGTGGCAGATCACGCTGCCACTGACACATTTAACAGTTGTCAAATGTTTTCCCGTTTCCTGTTCTTCCCTAATTATGTCAAATCATCATATCATCATCATCATACTATAATTCAGTCAATGTCTGTCTGAATGTCTGTCAGAAACACCGCCGTATCTCCTCACCGTCTGCACCAATCGCTCCCACTTTTCACACAGGCATTGACCACAATAATATGGAGGTCTTAACGAAAGCCCTTTTTTGCAATTTAACAAATTGGAATATATTGGGTTAGGGTTAGTATGTATAAATGCATGGTCACAGTTCACAATGGGTTAAAATCTCAGCTTTATTATTTAAGTTAAGTGAATCATGTTTGAGAATTGTGTCATGTTACCACAGTGCCCTTTTTGGCCCACACTACCTTCACTATAAGGACAAAGAGTGACATTTGGTGGCAGTGGTGGGATAATGTCCACCCGGTGGAGGATCATCCCCATGGTGGGGAAGACGATTGTAACGAGGAGCAGGACTGTTAAAAATTCAACCAGAGGTCGAGGAGCAGGAATGGGAGGACGCCGAGGAGAAAGGGGTGTACGCGCCGCAATGGGTTAAAATCTCACCTACTGTATATTATTTAAGTTAAGTGAATCATGTTTGAGAATTGTGTCATGTTACCACAGTGCCCTTTTGGCCCACACCACCTTCACTAAGGACAGGGTGTGACACAGGTTATCACCACCAGGGCGCATAGGTTGGTCCGACATGCAACCGTCTGACACATGCGTTGCTGGTTAAGAACCGTCTGACACATGCGTTGCTGGTTAAGAACCGTCTGACACATGCGTTGCTGGTTAAGACACATGCATGGCCGGTTAACTCAATTCGCGCCAGCATTAATTAATCCCTCGATAGCGCATTGCCAGGGTTTTATTGCACGTAACACTTACTTTGAAGAGCCAAATATCCGTAACCGAATGTTACAATGACAAACTGCTGTTTGTAGTGTCATCCCCGGATGTTGTTGTGTCGGAAAAAGCCCGGAAAAAGCTGACCGTGAGTGTCAGCCCGCCTGCTACAGCCCGTTGAAAACCCTTGTATTCACCAGAAACGGCCCCCTCAATGTCCTTTCTGAGATACAGAGCTGTGAATGGTGGTCTTAGACTGGAAGTGGATGCGCGCGCATGTTCAAAATGGCCGCGGCCAGTGTCCCACTCTGTGTTGATGCGGTTAGCAACAGCAGCATCCGATACGATCGGATCAAAAAATGGATTAAAGAATACAAACCCGGCCTGGGCCATGGCTCAGTGGTCCAGGCACCTTGGCTGGTAATCCAGTCTGGCAGTGTGCCGCGGGTTCGACTCCCGATCCTGACGGCCTTTACTGCATGTCTTCCCCCCTTCTCTCTCCCCATTTCCTGTCAGCCTACTGTCTGTCCCTCCATAAAATAAAATAAAATAAATATATATATATATATATATATATATATATATATATATAAAATAAAGGCGAAAGCCACAAAAACAAACATAAAAAAAAGAAAAAAATAATACAAACCCTCAAACCCGAGAATCTCGGGTTTGGCGGGCTAGGGTACTAATTTAAACCTTTCGTGTTCCTCGTTTCTGGCGGACTCCGTGTTAAGACTCCCCCGTGGCTTCGGTATAGGGTTTCGGACTAATGCCTAATGTCGGAACTGTTGGTACGTCGGACCAAACATATGCACCCATCATCATGTTTTGAATTAGACATGCATGGGCACCGACGAGGAGCCTGTGAAGGCAACAGAACGGGGGGCAGACGTGTGCTAATGTAGGGAGATTGAAGAGCAGGCGTGACGCAGCATTCTGGATCAGTCGTAGAGGTTTGAGTGAGTGAGGGAGTGCAGAGAGGGAGGGAGTTGCAATCATCAAGTCTGGGCTTAGTGCAGTGTATAACCCATTTAGGCCAGACGTCGAAATTTATAAAATGTCTTCCAAATCCTGACAGTTTTCTGTCAGGATTTGCGCCACATTTTCACGATTTTTCAAAAATGGCAGACCTACAAGCTCGTAGCGCGCCACTCGGTGGCGCGCTACGAGCTTGTAGGTCTGCTATTTTTCAATAGCTAAAGTATAACATAATGCTTAAAACACCAAAAGGGGTTCCCGCCCAAAATGGTATAATGCACCAAGCTCACCGAGACAAATCCTTTGTATGCGCAAACATTCCAACGAAAGAAAAAGAGTTCTAATTATACAACAGGTATAGTTTCGACGAAGCAATCCGATTGGTTCTGAAATAGCCATCTATCCGTGCCTAAAATGAGCATGATGGAACACCTAATCAAAACATAAAAGTTGGCATTTCTATCGAAAATCTTAGTTACAATGGAATTGAGTTGACATGTTTTTTTGGATAAGTGTTTACCCTGCTGCTTACGGAACTCTGCTAAAGCCTCGTTCCTGCAGCAACGCTGTCGTGCCAATAATCATTAAAGCACATGCACCCTTTCGTGAAATATTGCTTAATTCAGATTCATTCATTCGTTGTCATGCAGGGCACGGGATTCATAGAATGAACCAGCTGTCAGTCGACTGATTGCTTTCAATCAGCCATGCTTTTTCTACACACCAATCACACCTCATTCCCTCAACAAGGCGGTCCGTTTAATTTTTTTTTTTTTTTTATTCTTTTTTATTAGATGCAGTTGTGAACAATAGCCAAGTAAGATAAAATACATATCCATTGGCCAATCAAATGGTTCACTGCAGCTCAACAGTCAGTGTGAGGGGTGGTCAGGAGATATCTGTGAGCTCTGCGTTTAAAGGCTTGAAGGCCATTGTCTGAGATGGAGTCCACCACATGCTCTGGTAGGCTGTTCCACACCTGGACAGCAGTGGGGAGAAAAGTTATGTCCAATGTCCGTGTTTTGGAGCCTGGGGGGGTCGAGAGCATGTTCTGGTGTGGCTGTGCATCGGCAGGTGTTTCGCCGTCTGGTGTAAGGTGGAGGGAGCATGTCATGGAGGTCCCTAGGGCAGTGGGGGGTGTGCATTTTGTACAGGACTGTAGCGGCGGCAATGTGCCTTCTGTACGGCTCCGTTCCACATCCCGATCAGAGTCAAACATTTGAACATGCGTGCATGGCTCTAAGGTAATTCAATGTTTGCATGGTTCTGAACTGAATTCAGTGGCATGACCATGTCACGACTTCGGCACAGTATAAAGTTAAACTGCATTCAATGAAGTTCGCATAACTCATAACCTGACTCCGCCAGATGGGGCAGCAGAGAGTACACTGGGTTCCCCCCTCCTGCTCCCATCTGGGAACTCTCAGGCAGACTTGATGCTCCGGCCACAAAACGGCCTGGCCAATCAGCGGCAGCTAGAGGCGGGATCAAGGCAGCACTATGTATGCCTTGATCCCGCCTCTAGCTGCCGCTGATTGGCCAGGCCCCATCTGGCGGAGTCAGGTTACATAACTCATGCCTGGGTTAACTTGTCTGGGTCAAAATGTAGGGAACGTCTTAAGAAAGTTTAATATTGGTTAAATCTATACTTGTGACGTGAGTTCCTGACAGATGGTCATTCTTTTGTTCAATGTGTGACAGGTAACTGTGATTATCGACCTTGCCACCCACAACGGTAGGGAACGTCTTAAGGACTGTGGTGCAGTCGGTATAGCGCTGTCGCCTCACAGCTAGAAGGTTCCAGGATCGATTCCGGCCAGGGACGCTGGGGGTGTGTTCCTCCGTGGCAAAAGGGCCATTCTGTGTGGAGTTTACATGTTCTCCCCGTGTCCCCTAGGGTAGGTACCCTCACAAAACAAAACGTGCAGCAATCCTGGTCTCTATGATGCCTCCCCCTGGACAGCTGGAGGGGAAAGGAACTGGATGGAATAACATTACGTTACGTCCTACCGGGGAAACTCCCCCCTGTCAGCTGATAAGAAACGGCCTGCTCACTCCTCATTATTTAAAGGAAGCAAGAGCTCAGTTCGGGGCCCTCCCCAGGTTGGCAGAGGGAGAGTAGTGCCCAGGATTACAGTTTAACAGTATTCTATCTGTTTCAATAAATGGCTAAATATACATGTGAGTCGTGAGTGTTCCTTTGCCACATTGTGCGAGGTGCGACAGGTAAAACGTGTGATTATCCACCTTGCCACATGTGTTATTGAGGTGTGTTATAATTCATGAAGCAGAAGCACTGTCACATGTCTTCACAGTCTGTATGCGTTCATTCATATACACCAGGGGTTCTCAACCCGTGGGTCGCGACCCCTCGGGGGGTCGCCAAATTATTTTAGGGGGTCCCCAAAGATTTTTATTTTCACGATTTTTCAAAAATAGCAGACCTACTAGCTCGTAGCGCGCCACTCGGTGGCGCGCTATGAGCTTGTAGATCTGCTATTTTTCAATAGCTAAATTATAACAATGCTTAAAACACCAAAAGGGGTTCCGGCCCAAAATGGTTTAAGGTGGCGGGGCGGGGGTCCCGAGACATTGCCAAAGCATTTTCGGGGGTCCCCGGCCAAAAACGTTGAGAACCCCTGATATACACAACCGTGTCCTGCACACATTTTATCATGCACATAATCCTGGTACACATTAAGTAAATGGATGTAGGCTATATCTATTTTAGACTATTCCATATTCTGGATCCATTCTGTATGTAATGAAATTAAAAACTGTTAAAAGGTTTTAAACCGGTAATAATTCACATAATGAATGAATGTATATAGCAAATGTATTAACCACTCCCTTGTTGGATTTGAGATCAAGAAACATATGTTAACATATGTTATAAGAACCACGAGTGGTCCAAATGGACCTTTACGGTTGGGCTGACAAGCTACAATCAACTTTGCTTAGGCTCTTTTAACCACTGCATCATGACATGTTTTAACTCAAAGCCATATGAATTTGAAATTATTTAAATGCACCTTTCGCACAAAGTACAGAAATGCAACAGTATGAGTACAACTAAAGCATGAAAACTTACAAGCAGAGGCTCTTCAATCAAAGCACACGCGATGAGGAGGAAAAGGGCAGAGGAGATGTGCACACTTCCACTCTACCAGACTGATCAGTTTCAGGTGTGCTGGACTTCAATTGAGCTTTGAGCACATCAATTGAGCACAACTGAACTGGCTTAACACTAATTGTGTGTGTGTGCGTGTGCGTGTGCGTGTGCGTGCGTGCGCGTGCGTGTGTGTTTAACAGGAAAGCGTGACAGCTTCCTGCCAACAGGAGGAAGTGCGTGACAGCTTCCTGCTGGTTTTCATAGTAAAACTTATATAACCCGAGTAGGAAGAAGTATAAAACTTATATAACCCTATAGCCCTTTATTCCTTATACTTCAGTGTCACTTCATTGACGTCCATAAACACCAACATGGAATACATTTAAATAAATTCTTTCACCACAGAGAAGTTAAGCAGACAATTAAGAAAACGAATTCATATGCACTTACAAGCATTTATATATTATATAATGTATTCTATTTTACAGTATATATTATCAATAAATCATCTGTAAATATTGTATATAGTACATATACATATGGCATATTATATATAGGCCTAGTGTACGTATATACAACCAAGAACAATTGTCTAAAATGATAAGATGGTTAATGTAACTCTTCCTCCCTATACCTCATATTAATGCAAGAGGTCCACAGACCTGACATTGAAAACCAGTGCTGTATCTTATTTTCTACCTTACCGTGTATTGCCACTAAATCTACCGGTAATTAACCTATTCAGTGGTTAATAAAGTGCAATCTTATAAGCTGATATTGACATAAATATCAGACGCCCCCCGGCCTCGTGCCACACTCTCACCAGGCCACACGTATACATTATGTCAGGGTGAAGGACCATAGGAAAGGTCACATCAAGGTCATACTTGGTCATACTTTGTCTTACGCGATATTGATTCAAATGGGCTTGTGGGAAATGAAGGGGTCAAAAGGTGTCGCCGTGAATTAAAGGAAAAATACTAACAGTGACGTGTGTGCGTGTGCGTGTGCGTGTGTGTGTGTGTGTGTGCGCGCGTGTGTGTCCTAATCTCTCTCTTCGGAGCCATCTGGTTTGTGAAGTGGACTTTGAGAGCAATTAGACTCAAGGCCTCAGGGCATACCTCACATCATTATGTTTCAGGACAGAGACATTAACACATCACATCACAACAAGACACAACAACACTTTAACCCATCAAGACCCGTCAAGGCCATCCATCCATCTTCAACCACGTATCCGTAGTCGGGTCGCAGGGGCAACAGCTCCACCAGAGAGCTCCAGACTTCCCTCTCCAGAGCAACATTAGTGACTTCCTCCTGGGGGATTCCGAGACGTTCCAAGGCCAGTGAGTCGATGTATTTCCTCCAACTGCGCCTTGGTCTGCCCCCGGGGGGTCTCCTCCCAGTGGGACGTGCGTCGAGGACCTCCCTATAGGGAGGCGCCCAAGAGGCATCCTAACCAGATGCCCGAACCACCTCAGCTGACTCCTTTCCAGGCGAAGGAGCAGCGGTTCTACTCCGAGTCTCTCTCGTGTGACTGAACTTCTCACCCTATCTCTAACAAAACATCTGCAAAATGTCTTCTGAATCCTAACAGTTTTCTAAAAAAAACTTTTAATAATATCAGTGGTGCTTGCAGGGCGCCTGCTGGCCCTAGTGGTCCAGGCTCAGGCCACATATATAGGCTCTGGCCTGACAGCGTGCCGCGTGTTCGAGTCCCGTTCATGACGACCTTTGGTGCGTGTCTCTCCCCTTCTCTCTCCCCCTCTCCAGTCTATCTTCACTTAAAACTATCAATAAAGGCCAAAAACACATCTTTAAAAACAAATATCAGTGGTGCTCAAACTGTTTCATCTCAAGGACCCCCAACGCTATAGTATGTGTCATGGCCACCGACCTATAAAGCTGATCTACAAGCTTGTAGCGTGGCACAGAGTGCAGGCGCCCTATGAGCTTGTAGAACTGCTCTTTTTAAATAGCTAAAGTATAAAATAATGTAACAGGAGCAGTATGGGGTTGGCAGCCCCAGACTGTGTCTTCCGTGAGGAGGAGGCCCAACAGCCCACGATGAGGCCTTTAGGAGGGCCATTCAAGCCGAAAGCGGAGCCTGCAGCACCACCGTTGGCCCCGGTGGAGCCTGCGGAACCATTGCGGCGCAAGGATCCACCACTCCTGAATGAAGTGTCTGGTGATGGGAGTCTGGTGCAACGCACAGGTCCTGGCTGCACCTGGTGAGAGCAGGAGTGGACCCGGTGAGACGTAGGAGGGGCCTGGACAGGAGTCAACCCACAGAGCCTAGTCCTTCCCTGCGCCAGACCTCCCAGTCCCGGCAGAGTATTTCGGGAGCGGCGGACTGTGTGGCTCCTGGTCTTTCCCTAATGGGACTGATCGAGGGTATAGCTACTGGGACGTAAGTCGAGACTTGATCACCCCGGCTGGGTCACCCGAGGAGTTAGGGGTATGATGTTGCGAGACCCGAAACCCCGATGACCTTGGAATACATCACTGAGGATACGTCCCAGGTGCATCCATGGGATGTTTTTTTCTTCGTTCTGTGCTGTATAGGGCTTAACCTATAACCCTTAGCATCATATTATGTGTATGTCAAAATAGGCCAAACATTCAGCGAAAAATTGCTGATCCACAAGCTCACAATGTGCCGCAACATGACACGTTGTGGGCTTGTAGACGGGCTAATTTCTCTTGTAGAAGGGAGGAAAAAAAAAGGACAGACCCCCGGGGGACCAGGGTCAACAAATTATGCAGGGTTTTAGAGGCTAAACACTTAATCACAGCCCACTCAAGACCAACACGGTCACACGACGTCCTCGAATATCCGTGTGCCATTTATTATGAACTAAATTCAGCTATTTCTATTCACAGTCTGTGATATTGATCAGAAGGAATGGCGTGCCTCTAAAATAATAACATACCATGTGCAGAATAAAATTACCAAGTTAACCCATTTTGAGCGGGAACCCCTTTTGGTGGTTACATACATTATGTTATAATTTAGCTATTGAAAAATAGCCGATCTACAAGCTCATAGCGCGCCACCGAGTGGCGCGCTATGAGCTTGTCTGCTATTTTTTTTTAAACTTTTTTCAACGTCAGGTCTAAATAGGTTAAAGATGTCTGAGGGCAAGTATCGGCACACCACTTTCAAACCGACAGTGAGCGCGGTGAACCGCGGCGCGATTCCCCGCTGAGCACCGCCTCGAGAAGACGTCCTCAGCGTTCCTTCACATTGCATTATGCAGCACGATATACAATTCCCTTCCTCTGGTATTATTGATTTAGATACACTTCTATAAACATGACACATTTCAATGAGGCACATTATTTGCTATTGTGTCATTAATTATGGATGATTTTCTTTCTTTACATTGTTCTACGGTGTTGTATGACAGGCAGGCCGGGGCACGGCAGAGTATACGGCATGCCATGCCACAGACGTTTTGTCGATGCCATGTCTGGCACTTTGTGTGAAACTTGCACTGCATACACAGCAAAAAAACAAACTCAGTGGTAATATAACTCTGTGTGTGTTAAAATACACCCTTTTGCAGTTTAGATTGAACTCGCCAGAATAATTTTGCAGTACAGTGATTTATGGTTAGGCCTTGCATGCTTTTACAAACAAACGGTAGGTAAAAAAAGAAGAAGAAGACAATCTAAAATCTGCATTTATGTATATTGAAACTTAAGGCACCAAGCATAAAACTGCCATTTTAACGGCTTGGCCTTCAGCGGGGCAATTTCAATTTAGTTTCAATTTAGTCAATTCCCATGGTTTGCACTGTTGTTCTTTGCACATTGATTTGTCTTGTGGGTTTCTGTTTCTATGTGTTGCAAAGCGATGTTGCAAACAAATGTTACATTTGGGACCCAAGGACTTGGCAGGAGTGAATAGACGACAGCAAAAGCTGCTTCCCATGTGTATCCAACTATACAGAAAATGTACGCAAACCTCTTGCGAGTTAACTGTCCTTCACGCATCTCGAGAACCGCCCGACCAACCAACTTCAAACTCAGTGTTTGTATCGCTGAGGACAGAGGACCAGAGGGAGTGTGGTGCCTGATGTCGAGTCCATCAGATACGTAGGTGGGCTGTCCAGAACTGCTCAATCCGGCCGATATGGCCGTATATGGCCATACATTTACGACACGAGGGATCTCCATATAATATGGACGTAAGCGGAACACTGGCAGGCAGGTATACGGAGATCCCCATACATTGGGCTAAAGGGGACACAGGCAGACGGACGTGTACAGCGGGTACTTTGACAATGGATACATACGGGTATTACATAACCGGGTGGGGGATGCAATCCCACTGTCACAAGATATGACAGTGGGGAGTAAATCTCCCCCAGGAGGCGTCCTATCTCGCTCCATTAGGTGTTGTCTGGACCATGTTGTTTCATGGTACAGTGTATGTGTGCGTGCGTGCGTGCGTGCGTGCGTGCGTGCGTGCGTGCGTGCGTGCGTGCGTGCGTGCGTGCGTGCGTGCGTGCGTGCAAAGGCATGGGGCAAAGGGGGAAGGGATATAATACAGAATTGCGGTGCAAGCAGCATCAGGCTGTATGGAGACACATCTCTGGACAGTGAATACATGGAAAGGTATCGTGGCATGTTTCTGCCATCTGACATTACAATGTCATATAGCCTAAAGGCCAATTCATAGTCCAGTCATAACACACAGACCAGACGTCATAGGGTCTACTTATATGGACTGACATTATGTATAATAGTAGGCTAGAGCTCATAGAATAGAGTTGCAGTACCGCCCCCTACCAGGGCCCAGGAAATGATTCCCCGTTCATTTTCCTCAGACATTTCAAAACATATTTATTTAAATACCTTTTAAGCCTCGTACAAAGCCAACTCTTGTCGTGACAAATCATGACAACAAACAAAAAAAATTGGCCCGAACAAATAATTCGAAAAAAACGGCACGTTGCAACACTTTTTTTTGTTGTTCTTTGTAATTATTTGTTTGGTCCAAAATATTGTGTTTGTTGTCATGAGTTGTCACAACTCGAGTAGGCTTTGTCCGCGGCGTAACAGTCTTTAAATAAATACTTTTTGAAATGTCTATGGGAAAAATGCATTGGGAATCATTTCCTGGGCCTGGCGTCGTCATGAAAGGGGGCGGGACTGCGTCGCTCTATACCAGTGGGGTAATGTAACTAAGCACATTAACTCAAGTAATGTACTAACAGTAACATTTTGAGTTTTGTTTTTTTTAGGTATTTGTACTTCCAATGTCCAATACTTTTACTTCTCCACTACTTAGAGGCAAATATTGTACTTTTACTCCACGACATTTATTTGAAAACTTTAGTTTCTAGTTACTTTGTCTTTGATTATTATTACAGAAACTTAACGACTTCAGCCCTATATACTGTACATTACAACCATTTGAAAATAGCCAATCTACAATATGTCGCAATGCAACGCGAGGCAGAGGACACACACCACACACACACACACACACACACACACACACACACACACACACACACACACACACACACACACACACACACACACACACACACACACACACACACACACACACACACACACACACACACACACACACACACACACATTCTGCATGAGTACTTTTGATACCAATACTTTTGTCCTTTTACTCAAATACATTTTGTTTATCGGACCTTTAGCTACTTGTAACAGAATTTCTACATGGTGGTGGTATTACAATGCATTGAATGCACCTGTGGTGAGTTGGACCAGACAGTGGCCTTGTGGTTAGAGGGTCTGACCTGAAACTGGGAGGTCGGGGTTCGATCCACGGCCGGGTCATACAAAAGAAACATGTGACCCAGTGCCTCCCTGCTTGACACTCAGCATCAAAGGGTTGGATTGGGGGGGGGGTCAAATCAACTAATCAAATGATTCCCGAGCGTGGCACGGCTGCAGCTCACCACTCCTTGGCCTCACTCAGACCTTTACTGCATTGCTGTATGCTTGTTGGATGAATGTTGTGTAGTGTCATGGTCGCCCCAATGCATTTCCAATGGGAGTCACATGGTTTGACACAACATTTGTGTTGTATGAGGGGGAGGGGCGCAGTCGAAACACAGCCGAAAGCCATACAACAGCTTGTAGTCCAAAATGTGGACTACAAACCATGTGACTTCCATTGGAAATGCATTGGGGCGGCCATGACACTACACAACATTCATCCAACAAGCATACAGCAATGCAGTAAAGGTCTGAGTGAGGCCCTTGGCTGTGGCTCACCGCTCCAAGAGATGGGTCAAATGCGGAGAACAAATTTCACTGCGGTAACGTGTGTGACAAATTGTACGACTTTGACTTTTGCCATGATTTCAGATCTGGAGCCCATTAGCTTGTGTTGTTGACATATATTGTTGCATGCCTGAAACACAAACGGGAGGGACGGGAGTGTTGCAATTTGGCGGAACGATTGAGCAAAATGAAGTGGCATAGTTGCTGTCGAAAACATCCATCTAATGTAATAATTGAAGTCCTTGGACTGCTGGCAGCGTGCACAAGAAATATGATGCTGCTCGGCCTTGTAGTTTGTGGGACTATAACAGACTTATAGCTTGTTACGTAGACAGCTCTAGAATTGCACTTTATGTAGTCATAGCACTTTATAGTACACATGTATAATATATTATATAGTATAGTATGTATAGTTTACATAGATACTCCACTGTTACGTTCTTAGTTTACACATGATTCATGATAACTACTTTTTATATATGTGATGTATGCCATGCTTTTGTTATTGCTTAATGTAAGTCGCTCTGGATTAAGAGTGTCTGCTAAATGCCTAAATTGTAAATTGTACTATAGCTGCAGACAGACAGACGGGCATGAGAAATGCAATACCTCCGCTGGGCTATAGAGATAATAATGCAACCCAGAAGTCCTCATGACCAGTCCAGTGCATCGGGCTCTGTCAGCAGAATCACCCTGCTCTCACTGTCAAACACTAAACAACTCAAATCATCAGAGAGGGCCTTTTAAGAGCTGACAGCGTATCAGCCCAATAATACAAAGGCAGCACACTGTGTTCCTGCTAAAATATGCCCACTGCCCCCCCAGAATGCCTCTCCGGTTACACATGGCTCTCACCAAACCACCCCACTACCGCCACAAGCCAGGTTCATCACAAATGATGTTATCATGATCTGCTGAGTAACCTTCTGCTTTGAAGCCAAGGTGGACCAAACGCTCTGCAAAGATACATGTCCCCTTCAACCAGTGGTGGAAACCTAAGTAACTAAGTCCATATAAGTACTGTAAATTTGAGGTATTTGTACTTTACTTGCGTATTTCCAATTTCCAATAATTTTACTTCTACACCACTACATATCAAGAGGAAAATATTGTAGCTTTAGGCCTACTCCACTACATTAAAGTTACTACTAGTTATTTTGATTATTATTACAAAACATACATTAACCACTTCAGCCCAATATAGATTTTGTCAATATGTTCTACAATTAAGCTCACAAGGCATCGCAATGTGACAAATTGTGAGCTTGTAGATCTGCTATTTTCAAAATATTTGTATACATTTGGAAACTTGAAGTGGGACATTTTGCATAATGAGTACTTTTACTTTTGGTAGTACATGTTGAATTCCAGACTTTTACTTCTAATGGCGTAGTTCTACATTGCAGTATTGTACAAAATGTGAGTACTTTTTACACCACTGCCTTTAAAACAATCTGATGAGAGCTATTAGTGTGTAGATGACATTCAAATGTTCGACATTATCAGAGTTATGAACCAGAACCAGTATTCTCAAACTAGTTATTTAATTCTTAAGGCATACTGTATAAGTAGGCTAGGCGCTTTCATCAACAAACAAAATAAAAGATGAGAATTCCCAAAGATATGGAAATGAAGAAGGTCCGTATAATTTTATTATGGTGATTATCATGACAATATTTGATATTGTATGAAGCTTGATCAAACTTGGTATTCATTATTTTGCTACTCTCAGCAAAGGGGTCGTTTTATTTCTGGGGTAATTTTGCTAAAGGGCTTGGTAAATGAAAAGACATAGGTATATCAATGCTGATCACATCTCATAATGACTGGGGAGCCTTCATGAAGAACAGAATTAAATGGCGCTATAGAAACTATTAATATGCTAATACTGTATCACCAAAGCTGTAAACCATTTACCATGTGACATCATCAATCAACATCCAAAATTGATTTATCTTTCCCCTCCTCCCTCATGTCATGCCTAATATAGAGATGCCAAAATCAATATTGTTCCAAGTTGTCAATGGTGAGTGAGATAATGGATGCCAGTCTTACATACCTGGAAATGATTGCAACACATTTTTCTAAACTACCGGCATTCTACGTTTCTGTCTGGTTTATAAAAGAGTGTGTGTAACAGACAAAATATTGTTTTTGCATTCATCCTCAATGAGTGGATTCAGTTTAACCCATGGGCGGGAACCCCTTTTGGTGTTAGCATTATGATATGCTTTAGCTATTGAAAAATAGCAGATCTACAAGCTCATAGCGCGCCACCGAGTGGCGCGCTACGAGCTTGTAGGTCTGCTATTTTTGAAAAATCGTGAAAATGTGGCACAAATCTTTGAAAATTGAACATATTCTTTCAGAATACTTTTTTATTTATTTCGACGTCAGGCCTAAATGGGTTAAGCTAAAATGCAGAGACAGATCCACTGTGAAACAGCCATTCTCAACCTGGTGGGCCGTGAGTTCAAACACTAGAGGGTTTTAATGATGATTTACTTTGTTTGAAACATAATGAACGATACTTAACAGCTATAGGGATGTCCCGATCAGGTTTTTTTGCTCCCGATCCGATTACGATCATTTGATTTTGAGCATCTGCCGATACCGATTTTTCCCGATCCGATATTTATATTTTATAGAACACGTTTCGTTTATGCTACATCACAATAGTACAATATCCCAAATCACAGACAATATCCAGTCTAATATCATGATATGGATATAATATTGATACCAGGGATGTCCCGATCACGTTTTTTAGCTCCCGATCCGATGCCGATCATTTTAAAATGACGCGATCGGCCCCAATTTCCGATCACCCGATCCGATCGGGACAACCCTAGTTAACAATGTCATGGAAATACAGCGGATATAGAGAGTATGCACGTGACATCATCATCAAACCCGGAAGTTATGCAGGAATGCCTACTGAGTGGCAAACAACTACTTTCTGGCCTTGACAGCCCATGCATCCAAACAGAAAAGTCCTATCTGATTGCATTAAACAATGTTAAACTCACTTTGCCTGTTGCTTTGCCACTCGATTTGCCACTCGATGTGCAAAAGCAAAGCAAAGCAAAGTTACTATATTTACCCAGGGTAACTGGACTAAGCATCATATACTTGTTTACAGCCAGGCCCTGCTCATAGAACATTTCATGGTAGGGGTTCAATGCCTTGCTCAAGGGCACTTCAGCGGTGGTAATTTGAACGTGCCGGTCCGGGGATACGTACTGGCGACCTTCCGGTATCAAGACCGCTCCGCAAACCGTTCGGCCACCGCTGCCATTCACTTTAAGCATGCACATACCCTCTATAGCAGTGAGGCACATGCAGCTGAGTGGTGGCATCATACCGGGGAACACATCCCACAGTAAAACACATGTATAGGGACGTCATTATTCAATCTGCTCATTCTAGCCTGTTGGAGAGAGCAACATCCCTCACTGTGTAAGGAATGGATACCCTGCATACTATGTGGGCAAATAAATGCATTATTTATAATGGTTTCGTTTTGTGTTGCGTATAACGGAAAATGGCGATCTTCAAGTTCACAGCACGTCGCAGCACGCTGTGAGCTTGGGACCCAGCGGGGGGACACAGATCGAGGTGCGTGCGTGCGTGCGTGCGTGCGTGCGTGCGTGCGTGCGTGCGTGCGTGACTTTGTTGGGGTGGAAATCAGGCCTGTTGAGTGCCTTCATTTGACATGGACATCGTCTTAGTTAAGAAAGGAATGCCACATTTCTGTTTGTATAGTTTACTGGGGTCATGCACTGTACTTAGGGAAAGGGAAGTATTTGTTGTGACTTTATTTTGTGTTGGTTAGGAGGAAAGGCTATAGTGGATTCAATAACTAAGATATACGTTTTGTTTTATTTCATGTTTTACGTAATATTGTGTTCCCACACGTCTTTCCTCGTTTGCACATTTTTCTCTATACATTCAAAATGTTGCTAAATCCCTAATAAAATGGGTTTCCCCTCAATAGTATATTTACTGTATTTTGCCTCCCTCGTTTCCGAGGAGAGTGAATGACAGGCACAGACAAAGTGCCGCATATACTGTGGTACATACAGTACTAAACCTGTCGGAGTGCAATCAATGATGTGGACAGAGCAGGTGCCAGTACTTTGCATTGATGATGTAGGATGAAGGCATAGCGTCGCTGTTGGGCAGAAACCTCAAATCTCCGTATTACATGTTTGCGTTTGTTTAGGTAAATTAACCCATTTTGGACTTGGAGTTTGATTAAAAAACATCTTTCTGAAAAACCCATGTTTCTATGTCAGTGGTGCTCAACCTTTTTCATGTCAAGGACCCCCAGAATTATCTCTATTGGGCCACGGACCCCCATCTCAAAATATGTAGTTCCAGGGACCGCCCAGAAGCCAATATTTTAGTTAAAATTTTCGCTCTGAAATATATAGATTTGCGCCACATTTTAACGATTTTTCAAAAATAGCAGACCTACAAGCTCGTAGCGCGCCACTCGGTGGCGCGCTATGAGCTTGTAGATCTGCTATTTTTCAATAGCTAAAGTATAACATAATGCTTAAAACACCAACAGGTGTTAAATGGGTTAACGGCCTACTTGATCATACTATATACGCCGTCACAAAAGTAGCAGATCTGCAAAACGAGCTTGTAGATCTGCTACTTTTGAATTTGAATTCGGAATGGTTTTGGAGGTTTCTACCTGACAGACGATATTCATCTTCATGCCGTCTTTATATCCTTATGGATATCCTATATCGATACCCTTTTTGTTCATTTTACAGTTTATCTGTACTTGAATACTACCTGAAGTCTGCCTGTCTTAGGGCTGCAACTATCAATAATCTTCTAAATGAGTGTTCTATGGATTATGTTTTCAATTAATTGGATAATTGAGAAGCGCGGGTATAATCTCTTCGCCTATAATAGCAAGCGCAAAATAGGGATCGATTATGAATCAGCTCATGTACCGCATTGTATAGCTCTAATGGGTCATTAATGACCTATCCCTTTTATTACTTGTGTTAATTGTACCGCTATTTATAGTCTTCTCCCAGCAGTCCCTTTCTCTCCATCCCACGCGTGTCTTAAGGTGCTCCGTCGCCATGAAGTATCAGGTCCCAGTGACTCACGACTATGTGCGCCATCTGACCCACGCACCCCACAATGGCTCCACTAATCACACAAGCAACATTTATTTATAAATCAATTCCTTAATTTAGCCATCGATTTATGTTCTGTCCCGCAAATCTAATGGCTTAGAACGCATTGGATTACCGTACACATGCTGTGCCTGCGCATCCGTCAAATTTGCATACCGATCGATCGGTATGAGGAATCGGTTATGATCTGTTGTCGCCGTCAACGTGGTACGTAAAATGAAGGGCATCCTGGCCTGCATGGCATCGGACATGATAGATATACCTGACCATGACCAAGTCTTAAAACTTTGGGAGTACATGTGTGGGTTTATGCATTCATAAGACGTGATCCAAATAGTGTGCACTATTACAGTCCATAATAAAGCAAGACACGCCATCTCCGAGTCTGCTTTACCTCCCGTATGTGTGTGAACTAGGTGGCAGGCTCTTTAGGAGAGCGGAAGTATGTGCTATGAATGCTATGAATTCCAATGGAAGAAGTGCGTGTGAACTAGGGCATTAAGCAACTAGTCGACTAGTTTACTAGTTGACTCGTTTTTCTTTTCCCCAATTTTGTATGCCTCAAGATCAAAGGTAGATTATAATTATAGTCACCAATGTACAGTTTTTAAATGTACAAATATATATATATATATATTTTACACAATAGGTGGTTAAACAACTAGTCGACTAGTAAACTAGGCAACTAGCAAAAATAACTAGAAGTGAATGCCCTAGCGTGAACGCAGCTTCTGAGCGGTTCTTCAGCTCCATGGACACTGAACAAAACATTGGACCCATTAGTCACAAACCGCCGCACATCTTCCCGACATTCTGAAACCAACATGGCTTTTGTCTGAGAGACAATTGAAAAGTGAACCTTTGTCTCTCTCTGTCGCGGCGACGTATACGCACCATGGCGAGATCTAGCAGTAATAACAGTAATCATGTCAGCTTTTCGTGAGATCCTAACATCATACGGCGTCCACTTAGCATACCATTTTGGTACCATTATTACGCACTTAGGGCTCCATCTTGTGCCACCCCTTAATACCCCATATATCCCTAAACGTATTTGCCATGTTTTACTGTTTTGAAAAACCTTTTAATATAGTTAAAATAGCCGATCTACAGTACAAACTCACAATGTGTCGATGTAGATCGGCTATAGTTGAACTATTTTAAAATGTTTTTTTCAAAATAGTTAAAGTAAGGGGTAAGGGGTGGCACAAGATAGAGCCTTTAGCCACTTAAATGCCATGCGTTGTTGAGCGGAATCCCCCAGGGCTCTAGTCTACTAGTACTGAATTCTCTATTTTTGAGAGGCGCTAGCCCCTCCTACTGTATGTCCAGCTTTGAGTGTTTGTGTAAACACAAACATTGAAGACAACAGCGTGTAAACACAAACATTGAAGACAACAGTGTGTAAACACAAACATTGAAGACAACAGTGTGTAAACACAAACATTGAAGACAACAGTGTGTAAACACAAACATTGAAGACAACAGTGTGTAAACACAAACATTGAAGACAAAAGTGAGGACGCAAATTGTAATTGGCCGGCGTGATTGGGTGGGAGATGTTGCCATTGGTTGAGAATGGGATGATGTATGAGGTCGTATGATGATAAGAGCGCCCCTCACTTCACACGGGTGTGATCTTTGATATATTATGTTCAATATCAATAGCCGATCTACAAGCTTACGAAGCTCACGACACGCCACAGCTTGAAGATCTGCTATCCTCTGCGAAGGTTTCCCCCCTAGTAGAATACTGATGCTGGCGTTTAAGTGGTTAAGCGTCTTTGATTGGGGCCGGCTAGTTCCAGACAAGCAGTCTTAGCATCCTCCTAATTGGCTGGATCTAGGGGCCATAATGGCAGAAAGCAGCGAGCAGCCAGATGGCCATCTGGAGCATTTGTAAACGGAGGTAAGCCTCACAAGTTCTCCCCAGGGTGCACTGACTCTCTGCTGAAAGGCTGAGGAACCGGTGCCCAGGATGGAGATCTGTTTGGACCTGCATCCGCCTCTCCACCACCAGCACACTCCCGTTATTTTTATACATTTTTATCCCACGATTTTGCAACCCATTTTTTTCACCCAGTGTCGATTATCGAATGTAATCGGGGGGGGGGGGGGGGGGGGGGGGGGGGGGGGGGTACAGCGGACTGACCTCATGCTTCCTTCTATGCATGAGGAGTCCAAGCTGCTTCTTTTCACCTGACAGCTGGGGGGAGTTTCCCCCGGTTGGACGTATAGGAACACGTTATTCCAACCAGTTCCTTTCCCCTCCATCAGGCGCCCCTGCTGGCCAGGGGGAGGCAGTATAGAGACCAGGAATACTGCATGTTTTTTGTGAGGGTTACCTACCCTAGGGGACACGGGGAGAACATGCAAACTCCACACTCCCGTTCTTCAGTTATAGAGCTGCAGCTATCGATTATTTTCTTATCTATGTTTTTTTTTCTCCCTGGACCGCACCTTGAGAACCACCGTGGTAGACAAAATAGGGATTGATTGATTAAACAATTACTTTATTAAATAACAGGTTACCGATTAGGTTTTGTTTTGATATAATTTCAAGCCCTGCACGGCTGATTAAAACCAACATTTATGATGAGGGTGCATGATGTGTGCACATTTAAGTTTGTGGCTCACTTCGAGGGTTACATAACCAATGTTCCTGCAGGTTCCTGCATTAATTAGTCTACAACTGACCTCACAATCTTAATGTCAGACAGACTATGAATAGCCAGTCCAACGTTTGTGCCCTGGTTGCACTATAAGGGAAAGGTGCAACACGCTTTCATTTCCTTGTGTTGCTCTTGTGTTGCTCTTGTGTTGCTTCCAGTCAGTGCCGTCGCTATACCTATACGCGCAATACGCACTGTGAGGGCAACACGCCGAGGGGGGGGGGGGGGGCAATAAAATGTGCCAAAAAGTGCCAAGCCGATCCGCAAAATAACAATTTTCGAGCGGCCGTGTGTGCGTCCCTGTGTGCGTCCTCGCAAAACAGCGAAAATAGCCGATCTGCATTGAGGAATAGCAGCGCTCTCGTCGAGACGGGGGGGCAGCACAAATATCATACGAGTAGGGCAACGGGTCAGCTACGACGTCCCTGCTGGCAGTTGCCATGAAGATTCCCAACTGAACGTGATCATCCAACATGATGTAGCATAACAGTGGCACTTCCTATAGTGGGAGACTATCGTGTCTGACAGACACCATATCAAAGCACTATGTTTGACTATACGACTTGTCCTAGAGAAAGAGACAGAGACAGAGAGAAAGACGCACGGTTTGACAACACTGCGTCAAACTACGGCGACCGTGGCTGTTTCACTTTAAGTGGGACTGCGCAGAATTTTTATCACATCACGTCCGTCCTCAACAATATTGACAGACACTTTCCTAGAATCTGTACGTCTTTCATCCAATATGGCTACGCCTGCACAGCAAGCAGGGAAAGGCTGTCCTCCTGGGGCCGTGTTTGATGACAATCAAACGACCCACAGGTGGGCCAACAACCTGTCACCACGCTGGCTGCTATGCAGGCGATTCCAACACTATAAATACATGTCGCTCGTGTGATCATAAGCAACATTCACAACACTATTTACGGCAGATTAATAACAAATAATTAGCTGTACAGTCAAATATGAAATCAAGGAATTTAATATTAATACAATAGGCCTATTAAATATGGCATGAATGGGGTGTTTAACCACCTTGGGAGGGGGGAGGGGTGAACATCATCAGTCACGACCAATTGATTGTTCGTGAAGTACTAGGCTTAATTCTGTGTTGGCGCCTGGAGATGGCCCTGTCCCCATAGGGTGATTCACAGAGCAAATGAGTTTAAAAATAACAATGAATGCATCAGGCCAGCAATGTCATATAGAGAGGACAGAGGAGAGACATCGTACTTTTACAAATTAAGCCGGAGACTGGAGACGGCATCACTTCTTTGTTATACGCCCACAAATCAAACCTGTTATTAGCAGGGGACAGATTTTGGACCCAATCAGGGTCCGTGTTCCAGGCTCGCGTCGTTCACGGATTAGAGATGACGCCAGGGGTTGTCTGTCAACGCTGTACTCCCGCACCACCCAACCCTTCATTAGCGGGGTGCAGACTCCACACAAATGAATGGAAATGCGAGTGGATAGAGCACATCATATCATTATTTCATTGGGAGGGTCCTTTGATGAATGACTGTGAGCTTCAGTTATTGACCGATTCCCACAACCCTCTACCATATTGCCGAATTCCGTTGGAAAACGACAGCACAGAATTGCCAAAAACTGCGAAAATATGGCAGAATAATCTTTCGAAGTACGAAAACAATAAGGGGTCTTTGCCCCTTCGGGCTTGACACCTTAACTAGAAAGTTTAAATTCTGGGAAATTGCAACTTGCAAAAATTGCAAATCTGGGTTAGGTCTGATGACTGGGCCGCATAGCCTAGACCTCTAGTCTACAGTATAGTTGTGTTGAAACAGAGCTTCTTCAAGCTTGTAGATCGTCTATTTTCACCATTTGTCGTACGACCAATATACGGTGAAAGAAATTACTTCTCCATTGTCGCACAGCTGACCCCACCGGTACAGTGGAGTAATGTATCGAGCAATAAAAAGAGGAAGAGACAATCATTCCAGCTAGGATCCTGTAGAATATCCTAAATGTCAAAGACATTTAGGATTCATTTCATCAGCGGATCACAAGCACCTCTCATGAATACACCGCTATACGGTAAAATGCAAAGGGGGCACCCAGCGGTCAGACACACTGAAGGAGTTAAAGGGGAAAACCACCCATTTTCAACATTTTACTATGTCATTAATATACCTTAGAGCTGTTGTGTGGAAATAATAAAAAAGTCCCCCCATTTTGTGTTTCCTAGAACTGTAATTATGAAAAAAATCATTAACATGGTGAAACGCATCTTGATGATGTGTTATTTTTTTCAGACCTCTAGTTCTAGGAAACAGAATGGGGGAACTTTTTTATTATTTCCACACAACAGCTCTAAGGTATATTAATGACATAGTAAAATGTTGAAAATGGGTGGAATGCCCCTTTAATAAGCACCATTTATACTTAGTCGCACGGCGGCATCGCATGCCATGAATAGCCGAGGTACAAACGCACAAACACAATGGCTATTTTTTTTGGTGGACATTTTATACTTGAAAAGCGTCAATATTGCAATGTAGGGGCGGGGGGGGGGGACTATAATAAAGCGCGGAAAGATTGGCAGAAGAAAGCAGACATGAAGGGAGCATGGTGGGACCACCCACTGGGCCACCAGTGGGGGAGGTGGGCAGCGTAATGAAGGGAGCATGGTGGGACCACCCACTGGGCAGCCAGTGGGGGAGGTGGGCAGCGTAATCACTCAGTGACCTTTTCACTGAATCACTTCTGCTTTATCCCATTCTGACCTGAGATCAGATTCTAAAAATGTCCTCTACATCCTGACAGTTTTCTGAAAAAGCTTATGTTTCTATGTCAGTCGTTCTTCGATTTTTCAAAAATAGCAGACCTACAAGCTCGTAGCGCGCCACTCGGTGGCGCGCTATGAGCTTGTAGATCTGCTATTTTTCAATAGCTAAAGCATAACATAATGCTAATACCAAAAGGGGTTCCCCCCCAAAATGGGTTATTGATGAGTGCTCCGAGATGGCCTTATACGAGACGGCCAGAGACTTCGGAAAATGTGCCCCACCATTCAAAATCACAAGTGGGGAACTCATTTTCTCTAATCCAATGTTAGGTAAACATTAAGTTAAAATATGTTTTGGTCCTCGCCATGGCCAGTTACCACTATACTGTATTATTATGACTCTATACCACTTTTGTATTGCACTATAAATATTTAATATTAATATAATTCCCGGCCCATAAAAAAAAGTAGGTAGGCTATTTTAGGATTAGATATGGACTAGATAGCCTATGTGGCATGTACTTAGTCATTTATACTTTCACCTAGAAACATCATCCAAACCCTACAATGTTCAGCTATTAATAATAAGAATCCCCGGCCGATACAACGATGTTTACACTAACAATCTAATAGACACGACCAACAATCTTAACAATGCCAAAGCGGTCAGCACTACTAACAATCTTACACTACCAATATTCTTAACTGCTACATATCTTCTACCCACACAACAAGGTTCCGTTCTTTTCCCCCGCTTAAACCATTTAGGCCTGACGTCGAAATAAAAAAAACGTTCACTCTGAAAGAATATATATATATATATATATATATATATATTCAGATTTCAAGATTTGTGCCGCATTTTTACGATTTTTCAAATAATAGCAGACCTACAAGCTTGTAGATCTGCTATTTTTCAATAGCTAAAGTATAACATAATGCTTATTGCTTAGTTAAAACACCAAAAGGGGTTCCCGCCCAGAATTGGTTAATTTTTAACCATGCAGTTCAGAGTGTTTCCATTGAAAATTAACCCAAAACAATACATGTCACAATTCTACAGGTTTGGAGATCGATGCAGATGCGATTTAAATATTGGCAGAAAAAAGAAAAGAAAAGGGAAGGTGTACTAGTACCATAGTACCAAAGCTATTCTGGTGGAGAACTGAAGGGGCCACTGTTTCTTCAGGGAGGTCATTTCGTCTTCCTAAATAATGAACTCACATGATCAAAAGCTGCTGAAGGAGAACACACAGAATATCTCAGTGTGGCTATAAAGCTATAAAACTGTCAAGAAGCTTAAATCTATTTGCTATGAATCAGCTGTGGTATCTTAAACCTGTGTTTTCTGCTATCCGTGCAGGCCATTAAACTTTAATGCTGTCAATCATAGTGTGTTATGACAAACGCCATGCCTCTGCTTCTCGTCTTCCGCACGACTGGCAGCTGTCGCTCATCGCTTGCCCTATAATCCTTGGATACTTCGCACGGGACCCGACAGAGAGTATACGGCGATATGCGACAGCCATCGCATTCATATTAAAATGTTCCAAAATGTCCCTGTGCACTCTTCTTTGCTCCTAACTGCATGTAGGAAAACCCCAAAGCACAGCATTTTCTTCATAATTACTGCATGGATCATCCTCACCCGTCACATCCTTTTCTGCTTTTTCCCCCCCCTGTCCCCACTTCACTGGAGAAATGGTACCCTTATCTCACACCGTCATAAATCTCACGGTGATACGAATGCATAAATACATCCATCAGTAGCAGCACAGTCCTCCATTAACCCGATCGGGCCTTTAAAAAAAAGAAAAAAGAAAATGTTTTCTAAATCATGACAATTTTCTGAAAGATTTGAGGCACATTTTAACGATTTTTCAAAAATAGCAGACCTACAAGTTCATAGCGCGTAGATCTGTTATTTTTCAATAGCTAAATTATAACATAATGTATGTAACAACCAAAAGGGATTCCCGCTCAAAATGGGTTAACAAGTGTCCTGACTGCACTGCACTGTATAGTGCAAAGGTAATTTTGGAAGTATATATTTAGCACAAATCAAACTAAAATGTCTGTCCGTCTGTCTGTCTGTCATTCACATATCTCGAGGAGAACCGTACAATTAACTTTGCACTTGGTGAAGGACCCGAGGGAGTTCAGCGTCAAGTGTGGAGTGGTTTGGAATGAGCAGTTCTCCAGAAGTGCAGTACACTAAAGCAGTGGTTCCCAAAGTGGGGTCCGGGGAACCTCCAGGGGGTCCTTGAGAGAGTTCCAGGGGGTCCCCAGCTAAATGATAGTTTGGAACCAAATGGACCCTTATGGGTCTGAGAGTGTACAAATGGAAGCAAATGGACCTGTTACAGTCTCAAACATTGATTGTATTATAAATTGGGGGTCCCAGAGATAGAATGCGATTAAATGGGGGGTCCGTAGACTAATGCATGTCAAACTGGGGATCCTTGAAAATAAACGGGTTGAGAATCTCTGCTAGAGCCGTAAAAATCTTCTCTTATGGCCTGGCATATCTTTTCAAAGGGGGTCCACGGGGCCAATTTGGGGGTCCATGACATGAAAAAGTTGTAGACAACTGCTATCCGGCAGAACTTCCAGGGGCAATGGAATCTGCCCATACGCTGAACACACACACACACACACACACACACACACACACACACACACACACACACACACACACACACACACACACACACACACACACACACACACACACACACACACACACACACACACACACACACCCCGAACGGCCAGTGGTGGAAAGTAAATACCGTAAGTACATTTGCTTTACAAAATAGCCGATCTTACAATGAGCGGCCACGCTCTGGAATGGCCACACATGCGGTCAATCACTTCTAATGGCCACGCCCCCAAACTACCACACGCTCCGAATGGCCACGCCCCCGAACTACCACACGCTCCGAATGGCCACGCCCCCAAACTACCACACGCTCCGAATGGCCACGCCCCCAAACTACCACACGCTCCGAATGGCCACGCCCACAAACTATACCACACGCTCCGAATGGCCACGCCCCCAAACTATACCACATGCTCCGAATGGCCACGCCCCCAAACTATACCACGCGCTCCGAATGGCCACGCCCCCAAACTACCACAACAAGGTCCGAATGGCGGCCACGGCCTGAATGGCGGCCATGGCCTGAAAGGCTGCGTGTTACGCCACGACACGGCCAACACGCTCCGAATGTCCCCCGAAAATGTCCACTCGCTGTGAACAGCGGCACGGCCAACATGAGCTCTCTATCCCTATAGTTAGAATACAACTCAGGTATCTTGCCGCAGGTATAGAGAGTAGCTCAAAAGCACAATAATAATTGCCTCTTCCATTTTCAAACCCTGCATGACACATGACAGGGAGACTTAACCCATTTTGGGCGGTTCCTTTTGGTGTTTTAAACATGATGTTATAATTTAGCTATTGAAAAATAGCAGATCTACAAGCTCATAGCGCGCCACTCGGTGGCGCGCTATGAGCTTGTAGGTCTGCTATTTTTGAAAAATCGTGAAAATATTTATTTTTTAGAGTTTTTTTTTTAATTTCGAGGTCAGGCCTAAATGGGTTAAAAATTCTGCGCACTCGCACGCACGGTCACACACACACAGACACACACGTGTGCGCGCACGCGCCGGATGCGTCTCCGCCGGCGCTCGCTGACCCAGCCAGACATGGAAAGAGCATTACGGGAGAAGGATATGAGAGCGGTGTCAGCCTGACAGCTCACTGTGAATCCCATTTGTCTCCCAAGCATCTATAGTCGCCATGAGTCACAGCTGAGTGAGACACCGTCACACGGAACCAAAGGTAGCAGCCATGCCACGCAGCTGGCTCACTCTGCCCATTAGGCTACATGATAGTACAGTTTCAACATGAATACAGATTTAGGATCACACACACACACACACACACACACACACACACACACACACACACACACACACACACACACACACACCCGCGGCTTCTACAGACAACAATGGCCCTCCGCTCCCCTATTTCGCCATGGAGGAGATAAGCACCATAGTCAGAGCCAACGGACTTCATATCTTTCACCTGAATGTCAACAGCCTTGGACCCAAAATGGCTGAAATCAGGCATATGTTTCAATGCGGTAAGGCGAACATCATTAGCTTCTCTGAAACCAAACTTGATGAGTCAACCAAAGACCCAGAAGTTGAAATAGAGAACTATTCTTTGATCAGAAACGACAGAAACAGGCATGGTGGTGGCGTGTGTATGTATATTCACAAAGACACTGAATATGTTACTCGTACTGACTTACAGCATGATGAAATTGAAACTGTGTGGGTTGAATTAATTTTCAAAAAAGCTAAATCAGTATTAGTGGGCACCGTCTACAGACCGCCTGACCAACATGGGTTCTATGATATACTTGAGGGGTGCTTAGCTGAGGAGGAATGTGTAGAGAAAATCCTGATTGGCGACTACAATACAGACATGCAACGAAAGGAAGCACCTGTGTTTAAGTCATTCAGTAAGTTCTGTGATCTACATAGTGTCAGTCAGCTAATTACCCAACCCACTAGAGTGTGTGATTCTACTCAAACTGTCATTGATCTCATTCTGTCCTCGGACAAATCCAGAATCTCCAAGAAAGGGGTTATTGTATGTGGGCTTAGTGATCATTTTATGATATTCTGTACCCGCAAAATACAAAAACTTAAGACCGGCTGCCACAAAACAGTCATATCAAGGGACCTCAAAACCTACTCTAGTGAGGTCTTTAACCAAGTATTGGAGAGTCTGGATTGGTCCGATGAGCTTAAATGCACACATGTCGAAGAAGCTTGGCTTGGCTTCAAAACCAAATTTACATCAGTACTGAACAACATGGCTCCTTTGAGAACCACCAGGGGCAAAACCCGCTCGGAACCATGGATGAATTCGGACATACTGGCTGCAATGAAAGCCAGAGACAAAAAATGCTCTGAAGTTCTAAAATGCAAGTCAAAGCTAGCCAAGCGCTTCGACAGTGTTCGCCAAGCTCGTTTGAACAACCTAAATACACAACGAATCAAACTACGAAACAGTGTAACTGCCATGACCAAATCAGCTAAAAGTAACTTCATTAATGATAAAGCTGAGGAAAACAAAAACAATCCTCATGAGCTCTGGAAGCTACTAAACAATCAACTAAGCTATGGTCAGAAACTAAAAACCAGATTTTCGAACATAAACATCAAATCTGACAACACTCTCATCACTGACAACCTTGATGTGGCCAACTACTTGAATATCTTCTTTACAAACATATCAACAACTCTGGTTAACAAACTGCCCTCCCACTCTGGGCTCTTTGGTGTAGAGCACATTACAACCTTCTACAAAAACCTAGGTGTTTGTAAAGACGATTTTAAACTAGTTATGGTAACAACTGATGAGGTAATTAAGAAACTGAGTGCCCTCCAACCCCACAAGGCCACAGGCCATGACAACATTCCCTCCAAATTTCTCAGAGACTCAGCCATCTCTATAGCTCCAATCATCACCCACATAGTAAACCTCTCCATCAAACAGGGACAGGTCCCCCAAGATTTCAAACTGGCCAAAGTAACCCCCTTGCACAAGAAAGGGAGTAAATTAGACCCCGGCAACTACCGCCCTATTTCTATTCTTAGTTCCATCTCGAAAGTGATGGAAAAAATAGTCTATGAACAGGTTGAAAAGTATCTTGCCACTAATAAATTATTGTACGAGTTCCAATCTGGCTTCAGAACATCCCACTCCACTGACACATGCCTCCTCTATTTGAGCGACCACATCAAACAAGAGGTGGACGCTGGCAAATACTGCGGCATGGTCATGCTGGACCTCCAAAAGGCTTTTGACACCGTGAACCACTCCATACTGGTTAACAAGCTAAAAGCAATTGGTTTCGATAGCACATCAGTGAGCTGGATGCAATCCTACCTGGAGGGGAGAGAACAGATGGTGGAAGTGAACGGAACACTGTCCCCCCCCCTCCCAGTGAGCTGTGGCGTTCCACAAGGAAGCATACTAGGGCCTCTACTGTTCCTAATATATGTAAACGACATGACTTCAGCCTGTGACTGCAACTTGTTCCTGTTCGCAGATGACTCAGCACTGCTGGTCTCGGACAGGGACAAACTGCAGGTTGAAAATGCCCTCAGCTCTGAACTCGGTAGAATCTGCACCTGGCTCGCTGATAACAAACTATCTTTACACCTGGGAAAAACTGAATCCATTCTCTTTGGCTCTATTAGTAATCTCAGCAAGGCAAATGGCTTCTTGGTTAGAGTGGGTGACAATGTTATCACACGTAAAGATGAAATTACCTACCTAGGTTCCATCCTGGAGGCTAATCTTTCCGGTGATAAAATGGCCACCAACGTAATCAAAAAAGTCAACCATAGAACAAGATTCCTCTACAGGATCTCCTCACTGGTCAACAAAAACACCTTGAAGACCTTAACAGGAGCCCTTGTACAGGGTTTCTTTGACTATGCATGCACCTCCTGGTACCACAGCACCTCAAAGGCCCTTAAAACCAGGCTCCAGACTTCCCAAAACAAACTGGTCAGGCTCCTACTTGATCTAGCCCCCCGAACCCACCTCACCCCTGCCCACTTCGACAGGCTGGAATGGCTTAGGGTCGACGACAGAGTACAGCATCTTGCAATGGGTCTGGTCCACAAGATTCGATACACCACCAAGATACCCATGTACCTGTCTAGATACTTCCTTAATGTTAACGAAGTCCACACCCACAACACCAGAGGGAGTGCAACGAACCATGTACAACCCAGATTCGGCACAAACAAGGGACTAAATTCTTTTCGCTCCTATGCCACCAAAATGTGGAACGCCCTACCAACTGTCATTAAGACATGCGAATCCCTTGACTCCTTCAAAACCGCTCTCAAAGGGCACCTACGGATGGCTGCAATTCGAAACTGGCCCCCGTAAAATCTGAATCCCCCCCCCCCCCGCCCCCCCCCTTTTTTCCCCTCACTGTATATATTTCTTTTCCCTTTTTACCTCCTTTTTGATGAATTCTTTTTTGATGAATTCCTGTTCTGTCTATAGAAGTGTCTATTTGTACGTCTCTAAATGTTTTGATGATTTGAACATGGTGGACCCTGTTGGAAACAAGTGTAATGCTTAATTGGGTCGTCCACTCACAGTTAACAGCCTTTGTATTGAGTTTGTGCTTGAAATGTACTGTAATTCTGCAAACTGTTAATAAATTCTTCAATCAATCAATCAAAACACACACACACACACACACACACACACACACACACACACACACACACACACACACACACACACACACACACACACACACACACACACACACACACACACACACACACACACACACACACACACACACACACACACACACACACACACACACACACACACACACACACACACACACACACACACACACACCTGCATCTATACTATTGCAGGGGTATAACACATACACATGCGCATGCACGGACACGCACACAATGTGCACGCACGCACGCACGCACACACAACAAAGACTTATATATTTTTCCCTTTGCCTCTGGCACCACCTCCTTTTGGGTGTAGAGACACACACTCTGTTTGGCTCCTTCCCTTTCGTAGTCCACTTCCTCCCGGGTGCTTCTGTGTTTATTCCCACTAACAACAACACCACTAGTATTAAGGCAGTGGTGGCAGTGGTGGCACCCAGGGCAGTGGTGTCTTGAGTGGTGTCTTGAGAGACATGATTACCTGTGCTTTTGTCATAGGCCTATACTATAGGCTGGCTCATAGGCACCTCAAGAGTGGCGTGCAAGAAAATAGAAAAGAAATCGGCACACAGCTGTTGCTCTGATTAAAAACGTACTGTATACAGTGCAATACACATCAATGTTTCAGGCCAGGCCAGACCCACATATTTTCAGTTTACGGTTATTTCTTTTGCCTTGCACCATAACCAGAGCCCTTTGATACAATAGTGTTACACTGCAGTACAGGGACCCCTCTAGCGTTAATTTAACTCTGGGGGTGTGAACAAATGGACCCAACGCGGGTGGAAGAAATGAAATAATTGATATAGGCCAGTGGATTTCATGTCAAGTATCCCCAAATTGTATTCGGGGGGTCCCATATGAAGGGTGCGTATAGCGTTAGTCATGACGTCCCGATAGGGTTTCGGTACTATACCTAATATTCCGACCATAGAGCCCCATAGAGCCCCTATCCCCAAACCCTAACGCTATAGCCGACTCACCCGCACTACTGCCCGCGTAGTCAGAACGGGATGTCGGGACTAAGGGGCTGATTCATACTCCTATTTTACCGCTGTGGTGCCGAAATGATTTCGGCTCGGCAGAAAATTTCAGTAGCACCGATGAGCCGGTACCCGCATCCCCCCCCCCCCCCCCCCCGAACCTCAAATGACGTCACATTGTAGGCTCTACAGAGCCGAACCGACTTTTATTCGGCTCTAAGGAGTATGAATCGGAGGAGTATGAATCCAGCCTAACGCGTGCCGCCCCCCCCGCATCTGGAAATAATTATGCTGTTAGATTTTCTTAATTATTTTAAATGATGCCACAATTTCAAGATGTTTTGAAAATGATACCAAAAAAAATAGCAGATCTACTCTATCTGCAGATTTTTTTGAAAAGGATAAAATAGGATTCAAGTGGTTACACTGCTCCTCGTTTTACACACTTTAAAGAACTATTGAAACAGGGAGTATAGGGGTGCAACAGTTATAATGGAACTAATCCGGTTGTAAAATCATACTATAATTAACTCAATGTCTGAATGTCTGTCAGAAACACCGCCGTATCTCCTCACCGCCTGCACCAATCGCTCCCACTTGTCACACAGGCATTGACCATAATAATATGGAGGTCTTAACGAAGCCCTTTTTCCAATTTAATGAATTATGAATTAATAATGAATGTATTAGTGAATTAAAAATGCGAAAACGCACCCAGGGCACAGCACCCCCCAAGGCAAGTATTTTTCTTAATGAACGGCAATTAAAGATATTTATGGGGGGGGGGGGGCAATATCTCACAACGGGTATAAGGGCTATATAAACAATTCAATCAATAGTGCGTGAGGAGGTTTTCTAATTTCCGGTGTGCTTTAAATTGGAGATGGCTGCTATACTTGTTGCTGTGCTCCATGTTGTTCTGTACAGTATTATTTATAATACATCTGTATACTCTTATTATATTACTGACAGTGTCTTTGCGTTCTGCACCCGATGGTATGAATATACCGTCTGGTAGGCCTGACCTCGAAAAATACAATAAAAAGTATTCTGAAAGAATTTTATATTCAAAGATTTGTGCCGCATTTTCACGTTTTTTTTCCAAAAATAGCAGACCTACAAGCTAGTGGCGAGCTACGAGCTTGTAGATCTGCTATTTTTCAATAGCTAAAGTATAACATAATGCTTAGTTAAAACACCAAAAGGGGTTCCCGTCCAGAATGGGTTAAAGGACCGTCCTATAATATTATAAAATTCAATTCTTTTCAATTTATTTTGTGTTTTTGGGGCTCCCATATGTATTTTCTATCCCCACAAATAACCAATTTTGAACAATTAGGCTTTCATATCATATAGGTGCTTTGATGGAAATTGCTATCAGGAACAGCTCCTCCTCTTCTTCAGTCTTCAGTTCCAAATGTGCATTTCCACTTTGTTTACAATGTCCACCATTGTTGATTTTCCAAACTGGCATGGAATGGAAACATTTACCATTTAGGGACATAGACAATATGATATTAACAGTTTTAAAATGCATGTTATTTCTGCTTTAATGTGATACCAGGATTTTGTGCATGATAACATATGTGCAACAAACAATTGTATAATGACGCATACATAATCTGAAGGCATGTGACAGTGCTTCATGAATAACACAATACAATGACATGTGTGTGTGTGTGTGTGTGTGTGTGTGTGTGTGTGTGTGTGTGTGTGTGTGTGTGTGTGTTGACAAGGTTGGATAATCACAGTTTTACCCGTCACACACACACCGCAGTGTGACGATGAAGAATTAGAATAATTTAGTTGAAATGTTTGCATGTACAAAGGATTTGTCAGTCTTGGTGCAGTTATGTGGATGCATTACACTGCAGCAACAGTATAGAACAGATATTTAGAACTATTTTCTCAAAATATTAATATAAGCAACTAGAAAATAGTGTTCCTGAAGAAACAATGTGGGCTCGCTGGAAGCCAAAACGATACTAGTAGCCTAAAAATAGTACAAATTCAGTTTGACTTGTTATCTCTGTATGTGTGTTGTGTATGGGTGTATATTTGCCTAGGGTTAATTGGTTATTCAGATTGGGAGCACCTGTTACATACCTTTTTTTCAAAATAGGAGATCTACAAGCTCACAACGCATCACATTTTAGATCAACTTTTTGTATGCAGGCCTATGTATGACAGAGGGGGTATGTCATGTGGTGTGGGAGTTGGAGATGTTATTATCAAAATATACTTTGAGTACCAAAGTAAAAGTACAAAAAATAGCAGATCTACAAGTTAATAATGTGCAACATTGTAGTTCTGCTTTTTTTTTAATAGCCAAAGTATTTAGTTAATTTATGTTTTCTTTGATAAAATCTGCAAAGTAAGAATAAACTAAAGCTGTCAAATGCTGTAATTGTAGTGGAATAGAAAAATGGAAAGTAAAGTAAAAGTAGGCCTACCTCAAAATGGTACTGTGCATTGTAAGCACATGTAGTGCCGGTACTTTATAAAATGTACTTTAGTTACTTTGCAATGACTGACTGATAGGAAGTGCAACGAACCATGTACAACCCAGATTCGGCACAAACAAGGGACTAAATTATTTTCGCTCCTATGCCACCAAAATGTGGAACGCCCTACCAACAGTCATTAAGACATGCGAATCCCTTGACTCCTTCAAAACCGCTCTCAAAGGGCACCTACGGACGGCTTAAATTAGAAACTGGCCCCCGTAAAAATCTGAATCCCCCCCCACCGCCCACCCCTTTTCCCCCTCACTGTATATGTTTCTTTTCCCTTTTTACCTCCCTTATGATGAATTCCTGTTCTGTTCTTTGACTATATAGAAGTGTCTATTTGTACGTCTCTAAATGTTTTGATGAATTGAACAAGGTGGACCCTCTTGTAAACAAGTGTAATGCTTAATTGGGTCGTCCACTCACAGTTAACAGTCTTTGTATTGAGTTTGTGCTTGAAATGTACTATAATTCTGCAAACTGTTAATAAATATTTCAATCAATAAAAAAAAGCCATCACCAGCTGTAATAATTGCAACAGTGCAGTGAAACATGGGTTGATATTAATGGTCTTAACTAAAAATGAATACATCACACGGCTCAGTTCTTTGGATTAAATCGGAGAGCAGACCCACGCAACCTTGGTGACGTTAAAACATATATCTGTATTAAAAATTGCACGTTCATGGAATGTTAATGTTTCTTTATGTGTCTGGATAGCTCAATAGGAAGAGCACTTATCTTAAAAACCACAAGGTCGTAGGATCGAATCTTGGCATAAAAAAACTCAGCATATGAACAATCTGGCTCCTTGGGCTCCCCAATCTGGAGGCTGAGCATTGTAAAACATTTTCGTCAGCGCTAAACCCCTTATCCCTAAACTTCTTTGCCTTTTTTCCTATTTTGAAAAACATTTTTGAATAGTTCAACTAGCCAATCTACATCGACACGTTGTGAGCTTGTAGACTGGCCATTTTAACTATTCTAAAATGTTTTGAAAAATAGTAAAAAAAAAAAAAAAAAAAAAAAAAAAAAAAAAAAAAGGCAAAGAAGTTTAGGGATGAGGGGTTTAGCGGTGACGAAAATGGAGCCCATAGACTTGTGTTCATTGATTTTGCTATACCCTTTAAAAGGACATGGCCATTGACAATGAAATCTGTGGCCTCTGTGGACCTTTTTAAAAAGTATTTAAAGACCCACCTTTTGACAGGCCTTTGCAACATAGTGCTGTACTGATTTCTTGATTTTTACCAGTGCCTTCTTTTTGTCTCCACCAGGTCGAAGGCATGGGGAGAGAGTATGTTTTGCACTCCGTCCGTCCGTCCGTCCTTCCTTCCGTCCGTCTGTGTACAGCTAATCTCCGGCACCGTTAACCCGGTCGATGCCAAACTTTGCACACACACTCCCTGGATGCCAACGATGAACCTCTGCCCCACATTTTCCAGAACGGCCTGTTATAGCGCCACCATGAGGCAGCTTTTCACATTTTTGACCTAAAACTGCACAGATCTGCGTGAAACGTTGCATGCACACTCCCTAGAGGCCAAGGACAAACCTTTGACCTGCATTTTCCGCATCTGCCTTTTATAGCGCCACCAGGAGGCCGACTTTTGTAAAACACATTTTTTGATATTACTCCTCCAGATTCTGTCCAAAAATCTCACAAATCGTCACACAGTATCTCTATGGTCATGTGCTCAAGTCGGATCTGTCTGATATTTCATATTCCATCCTAATTGGCTATAATTGGCTTTCACAGTTTGCAAGATTGCCCCGTTTTGAACAATAGCCTCAAATCATGAACGCAGCATGCAATTTACGTGAAATCTTTCACACATTTTCTTACTAGGCTGAGGAATATATCCCACCCTTTTCACATTGGCCTGTTATAGCGCCACCAACAGGTTGATTTTTGCAAAACACATTTTTGGACAAAATGCCTCAAATCATCCAATTGCCATCAAAGGCGTATGAAGAAATGGCAATCGGTACACATGATCTCTGTAGTCATGTGATCAAGACGAGTCTGTTGGATTTCTCAGATTGTACACTGATTGGCTAAGATTGCCTTCCAAAGTTCAGGAGTGGCCCGTTTTGTACAAAATGCTGCACATGTCTTGCTCATCCAGAATTCTATCCTCAGAGATGCTATGAGTGATCTGGCTCTGCATTTCCTCAACAAAATGAAGCAAATTGTTGCAAAAACAAATACAAAAAAACATCCTCCTAAACATTTTGCCAAACATCACACACACTCCTATCCTCCTGGTGGAGACCTGTGCCCGGAAGGGCACTTTTTCTAGTTTTTGTCTTTTTCTTTGCTTTATTCTTATTTTTATTTACTTTTACTACCATTGACATGTTTTGTTTTTATTGTTGTGAAGCACTTTGTGACTATGATGTCTGTGAAATGTGCTCTATAAATAACATTTACTTACTTACAATGCATTGGGCGCTTGAAGTTATATATTTTGAAAACTGCAAATACTTTCAAAGTAATAAACTGTGAATTGAGTTTCTCGGTGAAAGTATGAAGGAATAGGGAGGGTCCAACGTTGTATCACTTAAGTTTTAAAAGTTAAACATCTAAAAAAAACGACAAACATTTCAAAGTAAAAAAGTTCAGGCCTGTGTGTCCACAGTAAGCTGATGTTTTTCAATTGTGAATGTAGTCTCCAGGTGAAAATATGAAGAAGTTGTGATGTATCAATATCCTCCATTAACTTCCATTTGTAAAAGTAAAATATTTCTAAAACTACAAACATTTCAAATATTCATGAGATTCCGCACGATTCCACAGTAAACTGAACATATCATAGTTTGACGAAGTTTCTAAGTGAAAGCGTGTTATAGGTGCCAACGTTTTGGTCTTAACACATTTTGTGCCCAAGACGTCTGTGGTCTCTGAAAAAATATATATATATATTTTTTTTTAATAAAAAAAAATCAAGACAATGATTTATTTATTTTTTAATACGTGGTGCCAAAGTTTGTGTTTTCGCCATTGAGAATGCATTTGGCGTTTACATTAAATAACTCAGAAACTATAAAACATTTCAAAGTAAAAAGTTCCAGTATGTGTCTCCACAGTCAGCTGAATTATAAAAAATGTGAATGGATTTTCTAGGTGAAAGTGATTTTTGGGCAGTTTTGCGTGGGCTCTCAAAGACATTATGCTGTTGCGCAGAGCCCACAACAAGTAGGCTATGCATGGATTCAATGCATGCCATTTGGACTCCATAGAAGTCAGCATGTCTTATATATGGAAGCATGTTGCACACAAGGTGGCTGATCTATAAGCTCTCTCCATTTAAAGATGATAAAATGGTGTTATTTTGATCGGACCATTTGACTCAAAGGCTTTCAGGAAGAAACCAAAAATACACAGGGAAGACATATTTGAATATTATAACCACACCTAATGAATTGCATTTTTATAGCGCTTTTCCAAGTGCTCAAAGCGCTTTACAATGGTTCATTCATTCATACATTGGGAGGTGAAGCGGCGAACAGTCGGCGCCAGCATCCTCACTTCCCACATTCACACACCAATGGTGGCAAGCTCACACAGACCAACTCATTGGAGGCAGTTCAGTGTCTTGCCCAAGGACACTTCGACATGTGGACAGGAGGAGCCGGGATTCGAACCGCTGACCCAGGGATCATTGGACGACCTGCTCTACCTCCTGAGCCACAGCCGCCCGTGATACACCTGGGGCCTGGGGGTCTACTACACAAGAGACAACACAAGAGATGGTCGCGGCCACACAGCCAACTCAAGGTATGGCCACTGAGCCGACTTGGGGACCCAACGCAAGGACAACACAAGAGACGGTCACGGCCACACAGCCAACTCAAGGTACGGCCACTGAGACGACTTGGGGACCCAACACAAGGACAACACAAGAGATGGTCACGGCCACACAGCCAACTCAAGGTACGGCCACGGAGCCGACTTGGGGACCCAACGCAGCTCCTCCAAGGAAAACAAACAAATGAACGGAGCTGAACGTGAATCCCCCCCCCCGTCCACCCCTTTTTTTCCCTCACTGTATATGTTTCTTTTCCCTTGTTACCTCCATTATGATGAATTCCTGTTCTGTCCTTTGTCTATATAGAAGTGTCTATTTGTACGTCTCTAAATGTTTTTTGATGATTTGAACATGGTGGACCCTATTGGAAACAAGTGTAATGCTTAATTGGGTCGTCCACTCACAGTTAACAGCCTTTGTATCGAGTTTGTGCTTGAAATGTACTGTAATTCTGCAAACTGTTAATACATTTTTCAATCAATACTATAGTATATCTTAGCCAGGTCCTCTACTATAGAGTAATGTTAACTCCATAGACACATGCAAAACAGAAAAAAGTACAGAAATCACAGCACTCCATCTTTAAGATTATATCAATTGAAGTGGTCAAACTATAGCTGTCACGGATGCAGACAGAGAGTTGAACCCAAGTGCAAAGTCACAACAAACAAGAGTAGAGTAGTATTTAATAAAGAATCAGGAGATATCTTACACAGGAGATGCAGGTAGGAATCAGGCAATGGAGAATGACATCAAAGTCAACACAGGAACAGGCAGGACATCTATGACAACAGGTTATGAACTGACAATGAGTGTTTGCACTGAGTCCAGTTTTATAGGGAGCAGGTTGATTGGAGAAGTGTTCACTGCTGGGCTGATGAGGTAGTTGAAGACAGGTGTGTAAATGGAACTGGGTGTGCTGGAATGGGATATGGGAGTGGCCAGTGTGGAGTCACAGACTGAGGGAGAGACAGACTGTGACAATAAGCCTATCTCACAGAATTTCCCCGCCCCCCCTTTCGGGGTTAGTGGTGATAGCGTGACGTCACTCCATAGACACTACATGTTAACCGAGGTAATTTAAGAAGTCTACAACTTTTGTTTTCTCAAGGTAAGGTTTGTTCTATCTGTTCGACCTGATTTACCATCTTGTTTGCTTCATAATAATATTGGTCTGTCACATTTTTACATTAGAAAATGTACTTAGATTCTCCAGAGAAAAAAACGTGTAAATGCTCATGTTAAAGACACCACTATTTACCGGAAGTGGGCGTGGAAAGCGGGCTGTGAGATAGGCCTATAGCAAGATGTGCAGAGGCATCCTCCATCCTAATAGTCTGGGATATTTCATAAAAGCATAATTATGTCATAAAAGCATATTCGAGGTACTAGCGGCCTGCCATACGGTGTGTTTGTCACCTCCCCCCTTCACATTCAACAGATCCTGTGATCTTTTGTGGCCAGACATAATAATAATAATAAAGAAATCGCCGGAAAGTTTGGTAAAAAACAATACATATTTAGTAAATGGAAAACCAAAAACCAAACTAAAGGTCATCTTTTACTTTATTTTTCATCTCCTGGTTGATAAAAAAAGTCGTAAAATAATGCGAGTACTTTTACCACCACTGTTTAACCCATTTAGGCCTGACGTCGAAATAAAAAAAAAAGTCTTCTGAAAGAATATATGTTCAATTTTCAAAGATTTGTGCCGCATTTTCACGATTTAAAAAAAATAGCAGACCTACAAGCTCGTGCTTGTAGATCTGCTATTTTTCAATTATAACATTTTGGGGTTCCCGCCCCAAAATGGGTTAATTAGAAGGAAATTGGTAGAATCTGCCTGTCTTGATGGGCTATGATTGGTGTCTTTACTCTGACACACACACACACACACACACACACACACACACACACACACACACACACACACACACACACACACACACACACACACACACACACACACACACACACACACACACACACACACACACACACACACACACACACACACACACACACACACACACACACACACACACACACACACCGCCATGAGGTCGGGGCCGCATGTCAAAAGAAACAGATCTTTACCGCATGAACGCCAACACTGAACTGAACAGCGTTCAAGGACGCAGGAGAACCGAGGCCCTTTGTGGGAGGGAGCAAGAGCAACGAGTGCGTTCAGAAATGTAATAAATAAAGAGCCGAGTGTAAGCGGTGAGTCAGATGATGGTGAGTCACTGCTATGGAGTAAGTGAGGGAGAAATCTATCTCGTCTACTGCAATACAATTTGTGTGAATCGAAAAAAAAGCACGGGACGCAGAGCTATTATGGAAGTATGACATTTTTGTACTTAAGTAAAAGTATCAATACTGCAATATAAGTAGAAATACTCCATTACAGGGCGTGTTCCCTCCTCCGCGTCATCAGCGCCCATACCCGAGGTGGGGTTGGCGAAAGGGCCTTTCTGTGTGGAGTTTGCATGTTCTCCCCGTCTCCCCTAGGGTAGGTACCCTCACAAAAACATGCAGTAATCCTGGTCTCTAAAACTACCTCCCCCTGGCCAGCCGGGGTGCCTGATGGAAGGGAAAGGAACTGGTCGGAATAACGTGTTCCTTCCACGCGCTACGTCCGGCCAGGGAAATTCCCCCCTGTCAGGTGAAAAGAAGCAGCTTGGACTCCTCATGCATAGAAGGGGGCATGAGGCCAGTCCGCTGCCCCCCCAGGTTGGCAGAGGAAGTGTAGCGCCCAGGATTACATTAGATAATTGGCACTGGGTGAAAAAACTGGGTTACAAAATCGTGGGATAAAAATTATTAAAAAAAGAAAAAAGAAATACAAGTAAAAGTCCATAATTCAAAATGTAGTTGAGAAAAAGTCTTGGGATCAAAATGTACTTAAAGTACCAAAAGTAAAAGTACTCATTGTGCAGATCTGTCCCATTTCTAAAATGTAAATTATTTTGAAAATAGCAGATCTACAAGCTCACAATGCGTCATAAGTTAACGCAACACATTGTGAACTTGTAGATCGGCTGTTTTCGAATGGCTGAAATATATATAGGGCTGGACTGATTGTCTGTAATAATAATCAAAATCTACAAAGTAACTATTAACTAAAGTTTTCAAATAAATGTAGTAGAGTAAAAGTACAATATTTGGATCCGAGATGTATGGTGGAGTAGAAGTAAAAGTATTGGAAATTGGAAATACTCCAGTAAAGTACAAATGTATACCTCAGGATTGTACTTAATAAGTAGGCCCGGGCCGTGGCTCAGTGGTCCAGGCAGTGTGCCGCGGGTTCGACTCCCCGATCCCGACGTCCTTTACTGCATGTCACCCCCCCCCCCCATCTTTCTCTCCCCATTTCCTGTCAGCCTACTGTCTACCCCTCTATAAACATAAAAACAACATTAAGTACAGTACTTAAGTAAATGTACTCAAGTTACTTTACACACCACGGCTTAGGCTTGGCTATAGGGAGGTGCAGGTACGGTTACGGTACATGTGGTTCACCTGAATGTCCCTCTTTAATATTATACAAAGACGAACGCTGAACTTGCCAGGCAGGCACACATGCTAAAGAAACAGAACTAAATGCATATATAACATTTATACGTACCGCCTGGAAGCGGCATTGAAATGAAATGGAGAGACGGAAAACTGAGGGCAGATAGGGAGCACGTGATGCAAGTAAAGCACATCTTTAGGCGAAATCGAAAACCGGTACTTTGAGATTGTATACAGTGCAGAATAGCTGGTGCGCTATATTAGGTCGGCTGCTGGTATATTCTGTGCTTATCGTGTGCGTGCGTGCGTGCGTGCGTGCGTGCGTGCGTGCGCGCGTGCGTGCGCGCGTGCGTGCGTGCGTGCGTGCGTGCGTGCGTGCGTGCGTGCGTGCGTGCCATGCGTGATGATATCAGTATATTAGCAAGCAACCATGCAGCTAAATTGTATAAGCTCTGCTCAAAACGTTGTGAGCTGGTAGAATCGTCAGAATGTCAAAATGTCAGAATGAGCATGAGTAGGGCTTACTGTATAAGTGATATTTCATATTTACTTCTTAATATAGTGAACATAATATATCGGCCGCTAATTTATTGAACTTCAAAGGGATTGTGAGCTTATAGTCGATGCGTACTGTTTGTGTACACACACAGACCAGAAATCTTACATATAGTCAACCTTTAATATTTTGCCCATTAATTTGGGGGCGGACTTGCAGTATATCCTCACAGCCCACCTAGTGGGCCCCAGCCCCTCACAGCCCACCTAGTGGGCCCCAGCCCCAAGGACCTTAAACACCTAGTGGGCCCCAGCCCCAAGGACCTTAAAGTGAGGAAAGCACTCGCCTGGAGAGCTGTTAATGGTATGTATGACCAGTGTGTGGAAATCCAACCTCCCCCGACACATCAAGATCAGTTTCTTCTCTGCGACCGCATGCAGAGTCTGTTCTCCTCTATGGCCGTGAATGCTGGACACTAACACAAGCCCTACAGAAATCCCTGGACGGGTGCTACACCAGAATGTTACGTGTGGTCAGGGCCGGATTTAGCCAGCCCCACTCAGGTGGGCAGACAGAATTGTAAGGGGGGCGACTCCGCCGGCGCGGGTGGGGTGTCAAACCCACATTGGGTGGGCAGGACGCTATGCCCACCCCTGCCCCCCCCTAGAACCGGCCCTGCGTGTGGTACTGAAGATCAACCAGGACGAGCACATCACCAACAGGATGAGGAGGATGAGACTATAGAGAGTATGCGCGTGACGTCATCATCAAACCAGGAAGTTATGCAGGAACGCCTACTGAGTGGCAAAAAACGACTTTCCTGGCCTTGACAGCCCATACATAAACAGAAAAGTCATATCTGTTTGCATTAAACAACGTTAAACAATGTTAAACTCACTTTGCATGTTGCTTTGCCACTCGATTTGCCACTCGATGTGCCATTCACTTTAAGCATGTGCATACCCTCTATAGCTGGCCACTGCTTGTACTGTGGGAACCAACACACGGGCATCGATCGAGAGGACGTCCCACACCTATACCTACGTGGACGTACAAGATGCTGGTGCAGAAAGCACAAATGAGCTGGCCAGATGACTGGAGACGCCGATGGAGGGCTCGTCTGAGGACGACGTAGAGAGAGCCCCACGGGTTGAGAACGGCTGATCTAGGACTCACAAAAATGGAGCACAGCGCCAGAGGAGTCGGGCCCAGAAACATGCCGCGGGTGTTTTAACACCTTCAGCGCTGATACGATCAGATGAACATGCCTGAAGCCGCCTGCCATCCCACAGGTTGCCATAGTGACAGCTGTTCATATACAAACTATAACGGGTGTTAGCGGTCTCAGTTGAGAGCCCCTCTCAACGCTCTGGTGAAGAGAACGTAAGTACTTTTACGCAAGGGCTGTACTTAAAGGAGTACTTCACACACACACACGCGCGCGCACGCGCACGCACACGCACACGCACACACCCCTTCAATACCCCACAAATAAAAACTTTAACAGAGATTAGGGCCATTGGAAGGTACTGTCACTCACTTCAAATTTGGAGTAGTGCGCCGCGGGCCTTTTACTTGTAACAGAGTACGGCTTTGTTACTTTTACTTAACCCATTTTGGGCGGGAACCCCTTTTGGTGTTAGCATTATGTTATGCTTTAGCTATTGAAAAATAGCAGATCTACAAGCTCATAGCGCGCCACCGCGCTACGAGCTTGTAGATCTGCTATTTTTGAAAAATCGAAGAACGACTGACATTAGAAACTTTTTCAGAAAACTGTCAGGATGTAGAAGACATTTTTAGAATCTGATCTCAGGTCAGGTCGGCTTTGCTACTTCTACTTGTAACAAAGTACGGCTTTGTTACTTTTACTTAAGTAAAACATCAGAGTTTTCCGTCCACCACTGCTATCTACACTGCAATCCTCCTCTCGTTTCATCCTCTCTCTCTCTCTCCAGGATGTAGGAGTGCCCTTATCTTTGATTTCTCAAAGGACCCATGCACCAAGACAGTCACGTAACATCTCTAACAACTCCCTCTAGGCACACAGATGCTATATAACTTCTTCTTCATTCTATTGATTCCATATGTCAGGGTTTGATTTGCTTGGTGGGGGACGGGGGAGGATATCTATGCTGCTGCTGCTGCTTTTGATATCCCTGCATCTGGTCATTTCATTGTTTTATGGCCATTGTTTTATGGCTTCTGGTCAAACCGAATTAAATACATGCATTTCCTTTTGGGGAAATAATGTCTGCAGAATAAATATCACAATTCAACAACTTAATTAACCTCAGGCCGATTCTACAAATTCCTTCTAAATCCGTAGTTCTCAAACATTTCGACTCGCACAATGATATATATTTGGCCATCGACCCCCATCTGAAAATGTTTTGTGCCAGGGACCCCCCCCCCCCCCCCCCCAGAAGAGAAGTTGCATTTAAGAAAAAAAAATCTAAATTATTCAAAAGGTTTCAAGATATTAATGCTGTTTAAAAATAGCAGGTGGGCCTCCCCCTGGCCAAGGGCGCCTGATGGAGGGGAAAGGAACTGGTTGGAATAATGTGTTCCTTCCACGCGCTACGTCCAACTCAGGTGAAAAGAAGCGGCTTGGACTCCTCATGCATTGAATGAAACACGCATGAGGTCAGTCCGTTGCTCTCCCCAGGTTGGCAGAGGGAGTGTAGCGCCCAGGATTACATTATTAGATAATTGACACTGGGTGAAAGAATGGGTGACAAACTCGTGGGATTAAAATTAAAAAAAGATTGCAGGTGTACCACCTTGCAGCCCGACAAGAAGTGACGTACTGTGAGCTTGTATATCTGCTATTTTTGAGAACTACTGTTCTAAATTCTAAGAGTTTTTTTGTTTGTGTGTTGCTACTTTAAGTACACTTTGATACCAATACTTTTGTACTTTTACTCAAGTAAATGTTGAGTTACTTGTAACAGTATGTATTTCTATATTGCAGTATTGATACTTTTACTCAAGTACAAAATGTGATACTTTTTCCACCACTGCATATTGCTAGAAGCTAAGACTCAGTGCAGCTCTGCTCATCATGGGTCGAAGCCACCTGGTGGTTGAATAGCCACTCCACATATGAAAATAAACCTGTGGGTGTGGCTGAGAATATGGGGGTGTGTCTGTGGGTGTGTCTAACAATGGTACCTTTCAGAACCCATAGAGACCATTTTGAGATTGAGGAAGAAACTTAGGGGACAGGACTGTAGCTAAAATCTAAAATGACACAGATGCTTTCCCGGTTTTAATGGAATACCTGGTCAAGTTTGGGCAAACATCCGATGTATCTAAAATACATAGTTAACCGGTTACAAACGTATACATCTTAATAACACAACTGACATCTATCTAAATAGACACCACAATATCACAATAATACATCACATACAGACGTTTAACATATTATTTTGAGCCCCGCAGCACAGCAGCGCGTCCGCAATCAAGCCGTGTCTTATCTGTATCTGTTTCTTGAATTACATTTGTTGCGCACTCACAGCTCCCCTCCTTGAAATTATATTACGGTCATTGCTTGCAAATTACTTTCCCAAAACAATCTTTTATTCCACACTAACCTAATTGAAACAAAATTGTTTTGGTGGTGACTCATGGATTGTGTCTATTTTCCTCAGGTTAATGGCTAGTGAGCGTGGGGTGCGGTGCACTGCACACACACATGCACCAGTAAAGGCTATATCTCTCATTCCCGAGTTTCATTAACCCATTTTTGGCGGGAACCCCTTTTGGTGTTAGCATTATGTTATGCTTTAGCTATTTTTGAAAAATCGAAGAACGACTGACATAGAAACATAGCTTTTTCAGAAAACTGTCAGGATGTAGAAGACATTTTTAGAATCTGATCTCAGGTCAAAATGGGTTAAATTCCGTTGTGAAATAAAAGTTTTTGTTGTGTCCTCTTTGCAGAAGAAAATGATACAACAACGATATCGTGGCGAGGGATTAAATGCTCCCGTGCCTCGTTTGTATAGTTGGTTGCGTGCCGGACGTTGCCTGGCTTATTAGCCAGGCTAGATCAGTGCCCATTGGCGGGTTATCAGGTGTGATGTCAGAACAGGACAGCTCCATATATGGAGATCTAGGGGAGATCTGGATTTGGGCCCAGCTGTCCGGACCCTGGGCAGAGAACCTTTGTGCTGGTTCCGGAAAACCGTGACACCGGGCACGGCACTCCCTGTGGGGGGGTGTGGAACGCGTGTGTCACATTTGAAGTCGGTGGGTCGAACGGTTCTCGAGTTACGTGGATTACAGACATACGTACACACACATAGAGACTTGGTGCATTTATAGTTAGATAATAGATATGAAGCCAATACTTCCAGACCATTACTTGTGACAGAGTATTTCTATATTGCAGTATACCGACTGTACTTTTACTCAAGTACAAAATGTGAGTACTTTTTTTCCACCACTGCTCAGCAGCCACGGCTCCTGGAATGAATCCCATCATCGCATCTCCTAGCATGAAGAGAGCATCGACCATGAGGCCCTCTTAGCTGTCACTGTGTTTCCGCTATAGTATTTCTTAACCCATTTTGGGCGGGAACCCCTTTTGGTGTTAGCATTATGCTATGCTTTAGCTATTGAAAAATAGCAGATCTACAAGCTCATAGCGCGCCACCGAGTGGCGCGCTACGAGCTTGTAGGTCTGCTATTTTTGAAAAATCGTGAAAATGCGGCACAAATCTTTGAATATAATATTCTTTCAGAGCGAATGTTTTTCACTCAAATCTTTGCTTCTGAGGGGTCCCTGGAACAACATATTTTCAGATGGGGATCGGTGGCCAATTACATATCATTTTTGGGGTTCTTGACATGAAATATGGAGCACCACCGATACAGAAACATCCTTCAGAAAACTGTCAGAAGTTAGAAGACATTTTTAAAATTTCGACGTCAGGCCTAAATGCGTTAAATTGATGAGCTCATACGGAGCCACTCGGCTGTGCTGCGCCGGCATTGTGTGTGTGCAGCCTAGGAGAGTAAATACCGTTAATTGACGCTTGTCGTGGAATCCATGGTGGCTATCTATTGGGGGAGGATTTCAATGGCGAGAAGAGAAAGAGATTTGGGTCACGGATGTATAGGCATAGAAAAAAAAAAGATGAAGATCAATAGGGGTTAATTTTTTTTTATTCCACGTTATAATGGCCGAGAGCAGGAGTGATATTGATTCTGTGTACAATTGTGTTGTGTTGATATAGAATGTGTTATGAATGGAGCTGTGGGGGGAGGGGGGGCGGGGGCATTTGGCGTGGCCCTAAAGAGAACACTGACAGTCTGTTGCTGTTAACTATAGCAGAGCAGAGTGGGCCGGCTGCTGGATCTATTAAACTGATGTGCGTGCATGGCATCCGTCCGCGTCCGTGCGTGTATGGCTTACGTGACTGCGTTCACGCGTGTGTGTGTGAGTGAATGCGTTGGATTGTGAATAAGAGGGAAATATAATTTGAAGTCAGTCTGACTATAGTCCTCTATCAGGCTCTTTCACAGAGATATCCAGCACGGTATATACCACACTGTTGTTATCATTTCAAATGATTGCGAACAGGACGAGTCGTTCTTTAATATGCATTCAGTAATCGCTCGCTTTCAAGCATCTGTCATGTCAAGTGCAAAGAAGAAAATGTTTTTTTTGTTTGTTTTTTTCATTTGAATGGACTGCAATTAATTAGTGTCAAAAATTGCACTCACCCACTCCAGGAGAGCTTGAATCAGGCCGTCTCGGTGAAGATGAGAGGAGTGGCTGGTCTCCAGGGAGTTTCAGCTCCATCCGTTTATTGCTTGTAGACTCGATTCTTTGGCAGAGAAGAACAATAGAAACGCCAGTTATCCATCGACGTTCAACGTCGCCGTAACTATTTGAGGCATTTGATTAGCCGGTCTACAACTTGTGACTCCTTATAGTTGCGACCCATTGTGAGCTTGTAGAATGTCCGTTTGAAGAGATTTGGTGTAGACTGCAGGGAAATAAATCAGTCCAAGTGCAGAGTCAACTCAGGAGTCTCAGGTCAAATTGAGGTTTAGAGGGTGGTTAAATAGCAAAGAATAGCTGATCTACAAACTGTGAGTTGAGCGTTACTACACTGTGTTGCAGATGGGCTTAACCACTGGCTTAACCACTTCTTAAATCCACTGTACTTGGTAAACTGGACTTGACTTGCCTGCATTTAGTCGATCTAAAAGCTCACAATAGGTTGCAATGTGACGCGTTGTGTGAGCCTGTAGATCGGCACATTTTGTATTACCCCCAGAATAACCCCCAGAATAAGGATGCTTCAAGTAGTTATATAGGGCTTAATTAAAGGCAGTGGTTGTTGCCATGCCCTCTTATTATAAGTGACATATTTCTTTACTTGGCTTCTGTAGAGTTGCTTATAAATATTAGTTGTTATAGGTTATAGGTTGTAGGTTGTTCTTTTTAAATGGCAGATCTAGGCTGAGAACTTGTATGTGTATACATTAGGTTTCAAGTGCTAATGTGGCAAGGTCACTTCTTAAGGGCTTGTTGTAGACATGGCTCACAGAATCTGGCAACACTGCCAGGAGTAGGAAGACTGACAGAACTGTAGGACATATTAACATTCAGGCATATGTGATTTTAGCCTCTGAGAGAGAACAGAATACACCATCTAAATTGTGTACAGTAGCCAAAACTAAATTGTTTACACTACTAAGCCAATGCCATATGACAGCTCAATATGGCAAAGTAGCCTAAATAGAATGTAATCAAATAGCATATGTGCAATGAATCAAACAACGGTCATTGCACGTCTATGATTTATGTATTGTTTTAGGACTAAAGGAGCATTATTAGCATAGCCAAACAACATATTAACACCAAAACTGTGTGCACAAATTCACAATAATGTTGAACGCAGCATTGTAAATGAATTAAGCATGTGTCTAACAAACAAGCAAATCAAGAAATAAACTAGAAAAAGTGCCCTTCTGGGCACAGGTCTCCACCAGGAGGATAGGACTGTGTGAGATGTTTGGCAAAATGTTTAGGATTAATATTAACATGTTTTTGAGGCATTTTGTTCCAAAAATGTGTTTTGCAAAAATCAACCTGTTGGTGGCGCTATAACAGGCCAATGTGAAAAGGGTGGGATATATTCCTCAGCCTAGTAAGAAAATGTGTGAAAGATTTCACGTAAATTGCATGCTGCGTTCATGATTTGAGGCTTTTGTTCAAAACGGGGCAATCTTGCAAACTGTGAAAGCTAATTATAGCCAATTAGGATGGAATATGAAATATCGGAGAGATCCGACTTGAGCACATGACCATAGAGATACTGTGTAACGATTTGTGAGCTTTTTGGACAGAATCTGGAGGAGTAATGTCAAAGAATGTGTTTTACAAAAGTCGGCCTCCTGGTGGCGCTATAAAAGGGAGATGCGGAAAATGCAGGTCAACGGTTTGTCCTTGGCCTCTAGGGAGTGTGCATGCAACGTTTCACGCAGATCGGTGTAGTTTTAGGTAAAAGAAATTAAAAGCTGCCTCATGGTGGCGCTATAACAGGCCGTTCTGGAAAATGTGGGGCAGAGGTTCATCGTTGGCATCCAGGGAGTGTGTGTGCAAAGTTTGGCATCGACCGGGTTAACGGTGCCGGAGATTAGCTGGTAACAGACGGACGGAAGGACGGACACACACACACACACACGGACACACGGACGGAGTGCAAAACATACTCTCCCCCCATGCCTTCGGCCTGGTGGAGACAATTAGCCTACCTTTTATATAGGTCTACATCTACATGCCTTAAATTATCTGCACCTCCTGTTATGGCCCTGAGGTCATAATGTATTCATGCATGTATGTTTTAATCTTCTGTATATAGGTTTGTGTATGCCTATGAAGGGATTCAGAGCTAAACCCTCGGAAATGTCCCTTGACCAAACTTTTCTTCTTCCAAATATTCCAGTTCCAGAAGTTTTCCGACCCCAACACTCTTTATCAATTTCTGATCATGGTTTAGTATTGGCCTTAAAATAGTCTCCTTCACAAACCACCACCTGCCAAACAAACACTATTTTTGATTCCTAAAATGGAACCCGCCCCCCTCACTTCCTGTACTTTTACAGATGTTCCTGGTACTTCACTTCCTGGAAATATTGCTAGCATGCTTTCCCCCACAGCTCCCCCTATGATCAAACCTTGTCAACAGAAAATGAATCACATATTCAACTACGCAAAACAAAACATTGTTTCCGTACACTATACATTTCGGTGGAATATTCAACCATATTCTCACCAATATATTCCCTTTGTTATCACCCAGCATGTTATGCTTCATTTTATTTCAATACTCATACCAGGACCGGAAATACATTTCTTCACACATTTATGTGGCAGTGTCACATGTTGGCAGCAGTGCATCTCCGCATGTGGCTATATGAGCGCTCCTGCAGCCACAGATGGAGCAGGTGAGGGTTGACATGGATCAGTGGAGTGATGCCTCCGTAGACTCTGCTCTGTGCATTGATTAATCCACTGGGTGTCAAGCATGGCAACGCCAGAAGAACATCATTAAGCACTTGTCTTAAACCCTATACTTAGTTGACCATGGTGCCCCGGAGGTCTACTTGGTCCCCTTCACCAAATGTGACCAGATTTGACTGAGAGACTGCCATCGCGCAAATTCCAGCTTTTCACCAGAGGAGAAAAAGTATTTCCCAAAATGAGTTAATTGCACAGGCAGACTCTTCACATACTAGAGCATGTCTGAAATAAGTGTCAGAGCTGAAATCGACATGTAAATATGAAATAAATGCTTAAACATGTAGTTAGGTTTAATGTTAGAGACCACAGAAGTGAACCTTTCAAGCCTGTTTTCTCAACTCGCTGTTTTCTGCAAGACATTACTCTATAAGCCACATCTTCAAAACTGGTGGGTCAAACTGAACAACCAATATGTCAATTTGAAGCTATGATTCCCTGCTTTCATATGACATGAAAAAACGAAAATTCAAAAAAATCCAATGGCAGTCCCTCAGTCAAATGTAGTCACAAATGTTTGCCCATTATGACATGCCCGGAATAGGGATGCTAGGGTTCATGTTAATCGCCAATCCAATGGCTTACTTATACCTCAATGTAAACTGACTTGATGCTACATTTATTATTATTATTATGACTTTATTTATATTGTTCATGTGCAACAAACATACACGTGCATTAACTGTATTTTAAATATTACTTCCCCACCCTCTCACACTCCTAGAGGAATCATGGAGAGTACCTCTTGACTCACTGTTTGAACGAGGGGCATTTCCCCCGACTTCCATTGCCGAAGAATCAAGCTATGGGCCAGCCCAGCAGTATTATAAATGCTACATCGTTTGCACACATTTGTTTTTATTCTTATTTGTCCACCACATTTTTATGCTGGCAATTCCCGTGCATTGGTTGACCAATTACAAGTGTCAGGACAGGCAACATGCGGACGCCCTGATCAACAATGCTGTTTTGCCCATAGATATTCTAAGAAATAGATGCCTCACTGGCCGTTGCAGTTCATTGGAGCGACGTGTATCCCAATGAAGGCGGAAGTGCAGTGCTGAAGGCTTTTTTTTTTTTTTAACAAATCTTTATAACAGTCATGACAATATACATTACAATACAAAACAAGACAAACAAACAAACAAACACAAACAACAAAGTTATTAACAATACAACATCAGAGCCAGGGGGGATTAGATTACTAACAGAAAACATTAAAGAGTGAACACAAAGCAACAGTTCTCCGCAGATTTCTTATTTAGAAGTGCTGAAGGCATTTGCTGAAGGCGACTGCGTCGCCGCCCAAGTGACGTCACTCATGCGACTCCTCCATGTCTCTCGCTGTCACTCAAGTGACTACTGGCCAATCACAGCGTGTCTTTTCCGGGACTTATGTTACGCACGTGGAAGCTTGACAAGCTTCCGCTAATGCATTGCAAGGAATGTCGGGAAAATTGTGCCTTCAATGGTGACACGCGCCTCAGAGCCGGAAAGGGCGTCTACGTATATATGTCTATGGTTTTGCCAGCCAGCGTAGCTGACACTGTCGGTTTGCTGGATGATGCGGACACGAGGGACATGAGATTCACTCTGGCTTTCAGGATCTTCCTGGTGGTATAAGAGCTGTGTGTCGGCCCCCAGACATTTGATATACAGAAGCAGAATCAAATCCCCAAGCCTAATGGGCCGTCCACACCAAGTACAATAACTATAAACGTATATATTGCATTTTGTTACACATTGTTCTAGCTCAAGTGGATGGCTATGAGTCTACACACCCCGACTACAATGACAACATCAGTGTGAATGCTCACATAATTATCGTCACAGTTATAGCTTTCTTGCTTGCTGTGGACGGCCCTTAAGGGCCAAATTATAACACTGGAGACTAGAACGGTTGACTTTGTTTTAGATATTGGAGTTGGAGTACAGTTCTCTGGCTCTGCACATTCAGCCAAATAATGACGATTGGCATGACTTAATTATTAATTTAGCCCCCGCTCCATTAGCTCTGTTATTTTTAGTCTTGGTAGCCTACATTTGCACATACTGTATGTGAGAGGTGTCCTCTGCAATATCCGTTCTGATTATTAAGTGCAGTGGGGCACTATTAACCGTTAGTTCTCAAAGTGTATACTTTGGCTATTCAAAAGTAGCAGATATACAAGCTTAAATATTTTCTTCTGGGGGTCCCTGGAATATAAATGTGGTTCAGATTCAGATTTATTTGCCATTGAGTATGTATACACACATAGGAATTTGTTTTGACATGAATGGGCGGGAACCCCTTTTGGTGTTTTAACTAAGCATTATGTTATACTTTAGCTATTGAAAAATAGCAGATCTACAAGCTCATAGCGCGCCACCGAGTGGCGCGCTACGAGCTTGTAGGTCTGCTATTTTTGAAAAATCGTAAAAATGCAAATCTTTGAATATATATTCTTTCAGAAGACTTTTTTTTTAGGCCTAAATGGGTTAACATGAGTGAAAACACAGCACACGTTAACGCCACAGCAGCCCTGGACGGCGCCATCTTGACAGCTTCCCCACTGCATCTCAAAGAGCGACCGCCTTCTTTGAAGTCCTTGACGTCTGAGAACAACTTTAACGAAAAATAAAGATTTGTCCGTGACCCACAAATGGGGTGACCATAGCTCAGTGGCCTTGTGGTTAGAGTGTCCGCCCTGAGACTGGGAGGTCGGTGTTCAATCCCCGGCCGGGGTCATACCAAAGACTCTGTAAAAATGGGACCCAGTGCCCTCCCTGCATGCTTGACACTCAGCATCAAGGGTTGGATTGGGGGTAAGTCCCTGCGACATACTAGCGTCATGTCCAGGGGGTGTGTTGTACATCAAGCTGTCTCACGCTACAGAAACAGGAGATAGGCTCCTGCCCTATGGGCCTCATGGCTCGGCAAGGCTACTTACTACCACAAATGGGTCAAGAAGACTGACAGCTAGATCTTGTGCCACCCCTTGGGCTGTATTTTGAGTGTCTTAAGTACCAGGTCTTAACTTAAGACCTGGAGGCGTGGCCAATGCTGTTTAGCTATTTTGAGTGGCCAAACAGCATTGGCCACACCTCCAGGTCTTAAGTTAAGTCATAAGACCTGGTACTTAAGACACTCAAAATACAGCCCCTTATCCCTAAACTTATTTGCCTTTTTTTTTTACTATTTTAAAACATTTAAAAATTGTTCAAATAGCTGATCTACAAGCTCACAACGTGTCGACTGGCTAGTTGAACTATTTTAATGATTTAAAGTAGTACAAAATGGCAAATAAGTTTAGGGATAAGAGGTAAGGGGTAGCACAAGATGGGGCCCCCAGTGTTTGGGAGAAAGTGGGTTAACCCATTTTCGGCGGGAACCCCTTTTGTATGGAGTTAGCATTATGTTATGCTTTAGCTATTGAAAAATAGCAGATCTGAGGTCAAGTTGAAGTCTTCACAGATAACTGGTTTAGATGGATTACTCATGTTTCTACCATAAGACCTGATTTTGTATAAATTCAGTTAAACCTGTATATGCACCTGTTTGAGGTACTTATGTATTATGATCATCAATAGAGAAGAGAGGCAGATATCTCCCCTTGTGTGTATTGTACGTATATTGTCTTGTTTTGTTTTGTTTTCGGTTGTATGTATTGTCAATTGTCAGTTGTCATGTATGTTCGATTAAAATTCAATAAAACATAAATTGAAAAGAAAAAGAAAAATAGCAGATCTACAAGCTCATAGCGGTCTGCTATTTTTGAAAAATGACTGACGACTGACATAGAAACATATCTTTTTCAGAAAACTGTCAGGATGTAGAGGACATTTTTTGAATCTGATCTCAGGTCAAAAGTGGGTTAATACAGCAGCCACTGTTGGAGCAGTGTGTACATATGTCTCGTTCAGGGACACTTAGACAGGCCGAGGGGTGAAACAGTGACCTTCTGGTTCCCAGACGGCCCGTCTCTACCCAGTGGCCTATGACAACATCAACGTGCAGGATGCTCACATCATGCCATTATAATAATAGTAATAGTTATTGCTACCAATGATTGGTGTCTGGACGGCCCTCAAGGGCCATATAACGTTCTATAGAGCGCCGTTTCCCAAACAGTGGGTCGGGCTGTTGACTGAGTCGAGGAGCAATTTGTATCGGTCACAAGTTAATTATCCCTCTTTTTTTGTTTCCTACATAAAAAAACAAATCATAATATTAAAAAAAAAAAAAAAAAAGTAAACAGTTCTGACGGACGGACGGACGGACGGACGGACGGACGGACGGACGGACGGACGGACGGACGGACGGACGGACGGACGGACGGACGGACGGACGGACAGACAGACAGACAGACAGACAGACAGACAGACAGACAGACAGACAGACAGACAGACAGACAGACAGACAGACAGACAGACAGACAGACAGACAGACAGACAGACAGACAGACAGACAGACAGACAGACAGACGAGGCATGAGTTATGCCTGTTCAAAGTGCCTGTTATCACTGCTTGCAGCTATATTTTTTGTGCACATTTTTTCACGTACAAACTTCTCTTTCAGAAAATGGTCCATAGATTGTGTGTGTAGAACATTTCACGGAAAATGCTCAAAATTCCCGGCCAGAAAATCAGGTTTAAGCATTTTTCAAACTGCTCAAAATGGCCGGAAAATCTGAGGGCCGAGTTTACTGGTCAAAGTGACAGATGTGTTTTCCGCATGAGTCAATGTGTAAACAAGAATGGCTTTTGGCCAAACGAGGCATGAGTTATGCCTGTTCAAAGTTTTCAGTTTACAGTTCACAATGTGACGCAAAGCGACATGTTGTGCATGAGCTTGTAGATTTGCTATAGTTTGGGTCTTCAGCTAAAACATTTGGGAACCGCACTGTTCTAGAGAGACTGTTCTAGAGAGACTGTTCTAGAGAGACTGTTCTAGAGAGACTGTGTTTCAGAGTTTTTGCGGCTCTCAGGATGTCATAAGCAAGACAGGAGCATAGAGGGCAGCCCTTAGAGTATATATGAATAGAGACGGCACCCGAGTTCTCCTTCCATCCACTTGCATTAAAGGAGCATTCAGTGATTTGGGTGATTTGGAAAAAAACCTGGTCCACCCGGTAACAAGATGTGCACATGCACACGCTCTACAGTGGGGGAAGTACAACAGACCAACACCACGTTCACGTGTCATCATGAACGTGCGCAATGATAGTCAACGGACCAGCGCGTTCATGTTCTTGGCCCAGCGCTCCAATACCAAATTCGGCCACTATGTCCATTGCGCCTCAGGGTTTCCTCCGGGTGCCGTCTCTATTCATATATACTCTAAGGGGCAGCCACGGTATAGTCACACTGCCCAATGTCATCCATGCCAATCCTTTTAGGAGGTTCAAAGAATGACGACTGACATGACTTTCTGATTTCTATATGTATACCGTGCAGAAGAAGAGGGCAATGGCGGCAGGGCTGGACTGGCCATAGGACGCACCGGGCATATTCCCGGTGGGCCGCGACCGTAGGGGGCCGCTATGATATTCCCAAAAAAAAAAGAATAAAGGTCCGTGTATGCTGCCATTCTGCCAGTGCCATCATGATAAGTTCACTGTACCTGTATCAGTGAGTGACAAATAATAAACCCTCTACAAAGGGTTGTGTAGTTGTCTGTTGGTTTGTATCATTTATGTTGTTCTGTAAAAGTGGTGGTATTAGGGCTTGTTTGTTTGTGTGTGCCTCGACGGAGCGGGCGGTATAGTTTCTGCTATCTGCGCAATGGTTGTGGTGGGCTGGACGGGGCCAAATCCGCGCGAAAATGACCGGGCCGAATTTTTGTCCCAGTCCAGCCCTGAATGGCGGTGTAATGATACTGATAGGACATAGTGTAGATTACATGGTACCGCCATGCTCATCTGCCTCCTGGATATCATAATGGAACTGTTTGAGAAATGTAGATGGGACTCCACTTTCTGTGAGCGCTCTTAGTCGTATACGACAAACAGTGGAAATAGCCAGTCTACAAGCTCAAAACATACTGTATCACACCTTGACACAAAGATCTGAGCTGGTAGATCTGCTATTTTTGGTATTTGTGAAAACGTTTAAAATCGGGACTTTTTTGGGGGGGGGGAAACATTTTGAAAATGTTTTGCATTTTTTTCACAGACTGTAATGGCAGCAGGCAGGGCCCAAAATCAAAATGAGGGATGCGACTGACTGTGAAAGTGGTTTAAATAGCCTCCAGAGTAGTGCTGGTTCTCCACAGCATCATCAAAGGCTTTTGGAAGATGTATCAAAGAGTATATTACACAACTCCACCCCACAGGAGAAAAAAAGAGAGAGAGAGAGAGAAATGTTCCACTTCGACAGCCCCTCCTCCCGATTTTGGGCTGGTTGCCCTGGCCAGTGCGAACAGTAGCAGCATCTGTTAGTTCCTGTAATCCATCCAGTATTTAGACCCTGTGAGCATCTGCTGCAGCACACCCCGAGAGAGAGGAAGAGCTGTGAGCGAGGGAAGGAAGGAAGACTAATACAGAGGAGACAGAGGGAGGGAGGGAGAGGAGAGGGAGAGGGAGAGGGAGAGGGAGAGGGAGAGGGAGGAGAGGGAGAGGGAGAGGGAGAGAGGGAGAGAGAGAGAGGGAGAGGGAGAGGGAGAGGGAGAGGGAGAGGGAGAGGGAGAGGGAGAGGGAGAGGGAGAGGGATAGAGAGAGAGAGAGAGAGAGAGGGGGGGGGGGGATATACAGAAGGCAGGAGGTAATGAAATAGCTGTAAGGATTTGGAAAGCAAAAAAGCTAAAGATGATGATGAAATATAAAACCACGGTGGAAAAATTGTATACTTGTGTTTTTTAGCTTCCAAATTAACCGCATGAACCCTGGCGTGCCTATCATGGGCATTTCGTAATATTTGGCAAACATTTGGTGAAAATAGCTTGTAGATCGGCTATTTTAGGGGTAAGATTTCGGTGTGGAGGGACATGAAGGATGGGGACCACTTCAGCATACACCCGTGGGGGACACTGAACAACACATTATATTGGGGTTAAAAAAAATGGTTAATAATTCAGTGAAAGTTATTGAAGAAAATCACCTGCACATAGTTAGTAAGCCTATAGAGAGCATGCGCGTGACATCATCATCAAACCGGGAAGTTATGCAGGAATGCCTACTGAGTGGCAAAAAACTACTTTCTGGCCTTGACAGCCCATACATCCACACAGAAAAGTCCTATCTGATTTCAACAACATTAAACGATGTTAAACTCACTATGCCTGTTGCTTTGCCACTCGATGTGCCATTCACTTTAAGCATGCGCATACCCTCTATAACGTGAGATGGTGTCGACACATACAATCCAATAAGCCTTCATGTCTCTGCTGCCTTTTGGTTTGATTCTCTGCCTGCCACAGCAACAGCTGTGGTCATTATTAGGCAGCGGCAGCACCACAAACCCCTTGACGGCCAACGGTCAGCCTCACTCATATCTGGGCCTTGCAGATTAGAGCTGGCTCCATCTGCCTCGATCTGGTTGAGGAAATAACGGTTAACGGACAATAAGCAGGATATTATCTTGTGAAACAGCTTTTGATTGGAACTATATATGACGCCAGTCGAGAACGAGAAACGATCTCCTGCACTTTTGGTTATTGCCAACATTATACATTCAGGAGAACTCACTCCACATGTACCTCACATTAATACCTACATACAAGGTGGTCATCATTGCACGGCCTCGTTTAGATTTGAGCATACAGTAGGCTACAGCGGAATTTACCTTTTTCTGACAGCTAGATATCATTTCAGTACAACAATACATGTAAAAACACTATAATTACCTACAGAATATTTGGATTTTAATTGAAAAACGTGTGTGCGTGCGTAAAAAGTTTGCAAAGCATGCACATCCAGAAGATAAAGTCCCATGGAGGTCTGGACAGAATAATTATATTGAAAGAGAACACAAGAGTACACACACTGAATCATGCTCCCACAGTTCATTTATTGGATTACCACCAAGGTGACTTTTCGCAGTGTCACTACCTGTGTGTGCGCATGTGTGCGTGTGTATGTGTGTGTGTGCATGCGTGTGTGTGTGTGTGTGCATGCGTGTTTTGTGCTATATACCACAATTCTACTTTCTTAAGACGTTTCTTTAGTAGACAGATACCCTGGGCTTTGCAAACTTATTTTTCCTCCATCTCATGTGTGCTGTAAATAGCACTCTCAGCATCCCTGTTCTGCCAACTTTCTAGCTAAGAGGAGCACCTAACAGTATAGCAGCAGAGCTGGCCTGGCATATCAAGTCCTTCTGAGGATAGCGTCTCCATGGCTCAGACAGCTTTCTCTTCATTCACAGTTTCTCCATGGAGAGAAGATTAAATGTCTGTTGTACTTTCATCCATTTTTTTTTCTTCTTTTTTTTAACTCATTCTGAACGGGAACCCCTTTTGGTGTTTTAAGAATTATGTTATACTTTAGCTGTTGAAAAATAGCAGATCTACAAGCTCGTAGCGCGGCACTCGGTGCCGCGCTATGAGCTTGTAGATCTGCTATTTTTTGAAAAATCGTGAAAATTTGCAAATCTTTGAATATATATTCTTTCAGAGCGAACGTTTTTAACTCAAATCTTTGCTTCTGGGGGATCCCTGGAACAACACATTGTTGTTGGGGGTTGGTGGCCAATTACATGTATTTTTTGGGGGTCCTTGACATTGAAACATGGGTTTTTCAGAAAACTTTAGCAGACATTTGTAGAATCGTCCTCAGGTCTAAATGGGTTAAGTCATGCATGCTCCTTATTCTTTTTAAAGTCATCCACATACTAAGTAGTATATACGTTTTAATCTGATGCAAATACGCTTCCAAATATACTGTAGATTCAGGTCAAGTTGACAGCTTGTGAAAGCTTTTGTAATTAATTAAGCTGAACGCCTGTAGCCCTGACTGGGTATAGAACTTTTGGATATAAGAATTGCATTTAAGTTTAGACATGGGTTTGATGCGAAGGATCATTTAATTTACCATTATTGATTCCTTAAAAATCATTAGTATGGTTTAGTTTGTGGTTAAGTTTGTCTAATAAAGCATGGGAGGCTGCTATAAAAAAATATTACAAGGCTCTACGCATAATTAGGCACTGTGCTTAGGGCCCCGCAACTCTCTTCATGGGACCCCGTCTTTGATGCCCAGAAAAACAAAAGAAGAAGAATAGCTATTTAACATGTTCCAGGGCACGGCGGCGCAGTCGGTAGCGCTGTCGCCCCACAGCCTAGGACAAAAAAAAGAAAGTTCTAACAATGTTATTCCTTCAATTATGAGGAGTAGAGAGTCCCCGGCTCCATTTGTGTAGGAGTTAATGATTTACAGTGACAGAATACGCTAAACTTTTATTTTATCTTTTTGAGAGCCGCGGAGCATCACATCGTCAAGCACAAGTTGAAGGAGGAGAGACTATAATAACACATACAATCCCATCGTGTAACCTAAAAGGCATTATGAGCAGGGAAAAAAAGAGAAAGTTCAAACCCAAAAAAAAGAAATGAGGTACTCAATTACAGTAGCATTACCTCCAGCCTTGTATATCAGCTGTTGTTTACTTCAGACATAATTTGTGCTTGCATTAACATTGCCTTTGTGTTTATTTAAGTGTCTATGTCAGGGGCAATTTGTTTTCAAAGGGTGTATGCTATTGAATTAAAAGGGGATGTTGTTTGTAGAGGTGAGGGAGGGCATGAACAATTTCCAGTGAAGGCCGCACATAATGGCAGGGCAGCCCTGTATATACACTGATTGCTGTTTAATAGATTCATAACGAGTGTGCAGTTTACCAGCTAACATACTGGTGCTTAAGTTACAAGCCATAGGAAGTGGATATTCAGCCTCAAAATATCGGATGATATGATATGATATAGTACTTTATTGTCAGTTCACACTGAAATTTGTCTTGCGACACAGCAGCCAAGTATGCAGAACACATATACGTACACACATTTGACATAACACAAAGAACAAGACAATTTACATACATAAAGACACGAAGACAAGAGCAATATCCACCGCTTAGATTATCCTGTGGCTACTACGACTCCTGATTAAGCCTCAAGGTCGACTGGTGGACAAAGGACCTCTTTAGTCTGACCTTATTGTATGCTGGTACACCATATCTCCTTCCTGAAGGTAGCAACCTATATTCTCCATACAACACATGCTTAGTATTAGAGGTGATATTCCTTGCTAATGGAATTTGTAAAGAAAATTAACTTTGTAACGTGGTTCTACAGTAGAAGGCTCCAGCCTTCTCCACCACTGAAGGCTTGCATGATGCGCTCGTTATATATCTTGAGTGCGACCCGCAGGAATGATGTGGAAGTTTGGGTTGTTGGCTGTCCTCTTTTTACCGTATGCTAAATGCAGGTAACGGAGACTCTAGAGAGAGAGCATTCCTGCTTCCCCATCGGAGTAGGAATGCGCGGAATGTAAGCAAGAGCACGTGGCTTCCCTTGGACGCACACATGTGCGGGAGTGACATAATGGAATAGCGTGAGAATCGCAATACAGCTTTTGATTTCGGTACACTGTTGTGACGGCCCCAGGGCCTATGTCAGGGTTTATGTGTGTGCTTTACTAATAGTAGTCTGTCTTTCAGTGTGATGGGACCTAGTTGGGAGAGTGGTGGCAATCAGTGATTGGAGGCAGCTGGCCAGTGCCTCCAATCACTATAAAAGAGCCACCTTGCCACTGGTTCTTTCTCTTCCACCTGGGCCATATGTGCACCCGAGCATGGCCACACAGGGCATATTGTTTGTTTGATTCAGTTCTCAGTTTGTGGTGGCAGTTTAGTTTCCCTGCCAAGTTTTTGTTGGAAACATGTGTTAAAATTAATGATTATATTTAATAAACTTTACAATTTTTGCATTTAGCCCATGCTTGTTTCCCTTCTTTGTTATGGTCTGAGAGCCGGACCTTAACACTGTCAATTTCTGTAGGCCTATACGTACGTACTTGGACCAGCTCAGTGGCCTAGTGGTTAGAGTGTCCGCCCTGAGACTGGGAGGTCGGGGTTCAATCCCCGGCCGGGTCATACCAAAGACTCTAAAAATGGGACCCAATGCCTCCCTGCTTGACACTCAGCATCAAGGGTTGGATTGGGGGTAAGTCCCTGCGACATACTAGCGTCATGTCCAGGGGGTGTACATCAAGCTGCCTCACACTAAAGAAACAGGAGATAGGCTCCTGTTTCTGGCTCGGCTCGGCAAGGCTACTTACTTATACGTACAGCGGATTCGATCGTTATCTCTGCATTGGAACGGCGAAATCATCCGTTATCAGCACGTTTGAATGGTGCCAAAATGTCCATACTGGCATCCTCACCACATAGCCTGGTCAAGGTTTCCCCCTGGTGGACGTGTCATTTCCAACTATTGTCGGTGCATGGAACTAGGAGCTACTAATATATACTATTCTCTGCCTATCAGGACGTAACTCGGACGGCGCTGAGTCGGGTCTGGTGGCCTTCGCAACGCTCGGCACGGCGACTCGCTCGGCTAGCACCTCGCTCGGCGGTGCCTCACGTAGCTCATGGCCATCCGTCAGGACATCAGTGATAATGACAATGCTACAATCGCAGATAATGACATACTGAACAGTGAGGATACCAGTATGGACATTTTGGCACCATTCAAACGTGCTGATAACGGATGATTTCGCCAATTCAATACATGATACCAGTCGAATGGGGTGATACGTATCGAGTATCGTGACGGCCTTATCAATTTCCCACCGCATGACACCTTGAATTCATGGACATTTTGTTAAACTAGAGTCGGTCTCCTACTGACTTATTGTCTCCGGAATGCGACAAACTACTCAAATAAAATCCATCCTATAAACCATGCAATTCCATTCCTAAACATGAAGGAGCATGCTTCGGTTAATTATTATACACAATGGCTTCATATTAAATGAAGTGATCACCTGAATAATTGAGTCAACATTATTGCGTGGTTAATAAGTAATGGAAGTGAATTTTCTTTGTGAAATCACCTTTTCTATACTTCTAGAGCTTTCAATTATAAGCTGCACTTTAAACTTCATTAAAACAATAACTATAACGTAACTTTGAGTGACTAAAGATAACTGCACAATATTGAATGTGTTGCATTAATTAACTACCTTAACGTATGTTTTTAATAATAATCAAAATCAAGTATATAGTAACTAAAGTTAAAAAAGTAAAAGTGCAATACTTGGATCCGTGATGTAGTGGAGTAGAAGTAAAAGTATTGGGAATTGGACATACTCCAGTAAAGTAAAAGTATCTCGAAATGTTACTTAAGTAAATGTACTTTCCACGACTTATAAGCACGCTCTGAAAATGCAGGTGGTGTGGTTAAGCGGTCAGATGGGTGGGCCACGAACGCTTTTGATATGTTCAAGTGGGCCCTGGTCCAGAGAGGTTTAAAAACCTGCAGGTATAAGTGGTTATGGTCACCTTCAGCATGACGTGACAGTTAACGGACCGATAATCATCAGTGAGAATATTTTAAGGCCCACTCCATGGTCCAGGTCAAATGGGGTCGACAACCACATATCCAACTGGGCTGAACATTTTAAAATCATCCACAGCTCGTTCCTAGAATCAGGCTCGTTTATCAGGAAATGAGGAATAGTGCATTTCACAGCATGGCATGGCATGGCATGACCTAGTAGAAAGTAATCATGGCCTGGGGAAAAATGGCAACAGTCCTTGAACTCTCTGCTAACATAGATATACAAGTATACTGTAAAAGTGTACTGTATGTTTATAGACTAGAGGCACAAAACTGGGTAATGTAAAGGCAACTAATGAGAGTGAGATGAGATACACTTAGTACATTTTCATGTACTATGTGTATATTCTCTTTTCAATATCACAATGCATTGCTGTAGTGAAGCATATCAACACATATGTAATGGGGTCGCACACACCAAGAATGCATTTTTAAGATGGTTTATTTCTCTACATCACAGAGCAGACGTTTCGGCCATCCAGCCTGTTGACACTGATGAAGGCTGGATAGCTGAAACATCTGCTCTGGGATGAATAGAAATAAACCATCTAAAAATGCATTCTAGGTGTGTGCGACCCCATTACCGGTATTACAGTATATGTGTTGATATTGTTTTGAGCAGGCAACGCACCATAAGGTCAGAACGCGGTGGTCACGAGAAATGTGTGAAACATAAGACATTTTAAAAAAAAAGCTTTTCCAGAAAGAAATATAGCGCAAATAGCAGATTTACAAGCTCACAACTACTCCTTGCACGTGCTTCATGCTGTCTGGCTATTTCAATATATCTGAATAAATTAGAAATTAAATAAAAATGTAGGCATTTAGCAGATATGCCACCCGAAAAATGCCTTGCAGAAAGCAAGGTAAACACACACAGTACATCAAAAGCGACAGTGTAGTGCCTCATAGTACCTTAGTATCATAGTACACCCACAGGGAGTGCAGTCAAGTTCCCGCGTTGTCGAGTCCGTCGGATATAACCTTTTCTTATTATTACACGGCTTGGTTGAATGTTTGATTCTGATTGGTCAATCGGCTGAATTCAGCGGTGTGTAATATCAGACCCATTGGAGGAGAGTTATGACATCGCCGTTCACTTCATGGGGCCAGTCCAATGGCATCTCTTTTACATAGACTTCTATAGAGTTATGACATCGCCGTTCACTTCATGGGGTCAGTAGTCCAATGGCGTTTCTTCTACATAGACTTCTATAGAACGTCGCAGTCCCGCCCCCCTACCAGGGCCCAGGAAATGATTCTCCGTTCATTTTCCTCATAGACATTTCAAAAAGTATTTATTTAAAAGACCTTTTAAGCCTCGTACAAAGCCAACTCTTGTCGTGACAAATCAGGATAACAAAAAAAAAAATTCGGGCCGAACAAATAATTAGAAAGAAGAAGAAAACGGCAGGTTACAAAACGTTGTTTTTCTTCATTTGTCACAACTCGAGTTGGGTTCGTACGATGCTCGTAAGGTCTTTAAATAAATACGTTTTGAAATGTCTATGGGAAAAATGCATTGGGAATTATTTCCTGGGCCTGGCGACGCTCAAGGACTGAACCGGAAGTTTACGGAATGCATTGGAGTCTATAGGGCTCGCGTGAGAGACAAACGAGTCTCTCCTTTTTAATGACTCTGGTTATATATTGATAATGACGCCCTTCAGGATGATTAAACATCGCGTCGGTCATTATTTCTCAACAACTACCGCCGCGTCATTCATTATCCCTCCCCTGCATAATAAGACTGCATGGTTGTCAAGGCTAGAACAAGTGCTCATGAGCACCAGAAATAAAAAATAACTAAAAGTAAAAATGCAGATACTCAAAAATTGAACCTCAAGTAAATGTACATCGTAATACTGTCCACCCAATGAATGTGACAGAGAAAGATTACAGACTACAGTATACGGAGCCGGGCTGTAAGTTTTATTACGGACAAACAGGCTGAACAGATTTTAATAGTGGTGGCGCATGTACGGTCATCTGCATTCACACCCTTAACCCATTTTGGGCGGGAACCCCTTTTGGTGTTTTAAGCTATTGAAAAATAGCAGATCTACAAGCGGTGCCGCGCTACGAGCTTGTAGGTCTGCTATTTTTTGAGAAATCGTGAAAATGTGGCACAAATCTTTGAATATATATTCTTTCAGAGCGAACGTTTTTAACTCAAATCTTTGCTTCTGGGGGGGAACAACATATTTTGAGATGGGGGTCAGAGGCCAAATACATATTATTTTTGGGGTCCTTGACATGAAATATTGAGAACAACTGACATAGAAACATAGGGTTTTTCAGAAAACTGTCAGGATTTAGAAGACATTTTGTAGAATTGTTCCCAGGTCAAAATGGGTTAATGCAGTGGATTCCAGATCAAAGGAGAAGGGTCTATAATCCTGTTCTGTAATCCCAAACACGGGGCAATCGCTTTCCGCCAGCGGCACCACTCCGCACTAAACATAGGAACACAGATGGCTCATGGGCCGGTGTTATATGCGACACCACATAAATGATCCGCAGCTTGTCCGCGGGTTCAGTTTCATGCCGGCGATGACACTAAACCCCTGGCTAGGATCGCAAACCGTGTTGACACAGAAAGTAGGTGGAGCACGGGGATATGGGAGAGCCTGAGTGGAAGCGGCTGGCTAGCATACAGATTATAAAATCTGCCCCGACGGCCGTGGATTCACTTAGACAACCAAAGCCATGTGTGACATGATCCGTGTCAGGATGCAAAGGCAAAATGGCTCGGAGTGTGTACTTGTTTACAAGTAGGCTTACCTTTAACTCTGAGACACACTCTCTCACACTAAACGCGCACGCACGCACGCACGCACGCACGCACACACACACACACACACACACACACACACACACACACACACACACACACACACACACACACACACACACACACACACACACACACACACACACACACACACACACACACACACACACACACACACACACACACACACACACACAATACATTACAAGGGTTGACATATTTTTCAGTTGCTTCTGATGTCCTACACACACACACACTCAAAACATGTGCCTCAGTGCTTGAATCTAAGCAAGTTCAGAATGTACAGAATCTAAACAGAACAGACATATTCACAGTCAACATTGCGGTATACATTTCAGTCACCGGAGGAAAATATGTGTACAGGAAGGACATTCTCCTCCAAGCAGATCGACTGCCTATATAATGGAGGAGATTGGGGCAGTATTTTGCACTTGGACAACTAAACCTCATAATCCTCAAGCCTCTGACCACCAACGCCTGCGGACATGGCCCAGGCTGCCATAAAAACAATGAGCTGACACTTATAGCCTAGAATGCATAATGGCTTGGTTGGTATTTTACTTGTTTAGTAAGGAAGACTAATTCTAAATGTAAATCAAAAGCAAAGCCGACTTCCAAAAGGAAAAACTCTCTCTGCTGTTCTCTTCAATCACAATGACGTCGTCCTGTGTATTTGCAGTTATATTTGCAAATACATGACGTGGGTCATTGCATTGAAACATTGCTGTTTTCACACAGGATTTTTTGTAAAACACAACAAACACAACAATTCGGTCCTTTTAAACGTTAGAGGGAGTGAGAGAGTGCGTGTGTGTGTGTGTGCGCGCGTGTGCGTGTGTGCGTATTTGTGTGTGTGTGCGTGTGCGTGTGCGTGTGTGCGTGTGTGTGTGTGTGTGTGGGAGAGAAGAGGCATGTAGATAATTCTTTTTTTAGATAAAAATATTTCACTTTAAAAAATAAAAACAAAATACCAGAGAGACATTATCTTATTAGTTTCTGCTCAGTTTTGAGATAGATAAATAAATAAAATAAAAGTAATTGTATAGAACTTTAGAATGTACAATGATGATATAATGATGATGTCTGGTCTCGTTGAAAAGAGCAGTGTATAGAGCACCGAAGTCCTGACGTCACTGTCAGTAGAGGGCGTCAGTCCCCAGGTTCGTGTACTTTTTATTTGCATTGTAATCTCCATAGGGGGATTTTTAGATCGCCTCATATAAGAACTGTGTTTGAAAAATAAACCGATCACCCCGGCCTTTTCACTCATATGGATATGAAGCATCGACTGAAGGTGGAAATGTACAAATATACCCAAAGAGTAACAAAATAAGCGTTAGAAACGATTCAAACAACCCAGAGACTACATTTCCGGGTAGGCAGGGTGGCTGCATCTGCCCGTCGCACAACAGAAACTGAATGTTAATTACGTATATTTTTATTTTATTGATATTTAATGTGTCGTGGTTAGTACGAGTCGAGTCACCACCAGTTGAGCTTACGTCAACGAGGAATCTCAGGAACGCAATGTGTTGACAGCTGGGCATGACGTATATTAGCAGCGACATTGCCTTCATATGTAGTTTCAAGGCTTTTGCGGCCACATTAATCCATTTTCTCCAGAAACTGGCTGTATCAAATATGAATGGAAATCATTAACGACGCACATCCACTCCCCTGACAGAAAGGCCGGGGTGGTCGGTTTATTTTTCAAACACAGTTCTTATATGAAGCGACCTAAAATCGCCCTATGGAGATTTCACTGCAAATAAAAAAATACATGAACCTGTGTATAGGCGCCCTCTACTGAAAGTGACGTCAGACTTCGGTGCTCTATAGGCAGGCACAGCCAACACTGTTCCTGCCACTCACCTTCAAGCAATGGCATTCTAGCACACTGGCTAATATGAGCTGCTAAACCTCACGTTATTGCATCTTCAATGTGTTTGTTGTCTCCACCAGGCCGAAGGCATGGGGAGAGAGTATGTTTTGCACTCCGTCCGTGTGTGTGTGTGTCCTTCCTTCCGTCCGTCCGTCCGTCCTTCCGTCCGTCCGTTACCAGCTAATCTCCGGTACCGTTGGCCCGATCCATGCCAAACTGTGCACACACACTCCATAGATACCAACGATGAACCTCTGCCCCAAATATTCCTCAACGGCCTGTTATAGCGCCACCATGAGGCCGATTTAGGCAAAACACATTTCTGTAGATTACCCGTACACATTTTATCCATACATCACACAATTCGGTATACACTATCTACATAGTCATGTGATCAACACGGATTTGCACCATTTCCCATCTTCCATCCTGATTGGCTAATATTGCCTTCCAAAGCTCACATGAATGGTCCGTTTCGAACAAAATGCCACAAATCACAAAAACAGTGTGCAATTTCCGTGAAATTATACACGCACATTTCCACTAGGCCGAGGATGACATGCCACTCATTATTTTCCAAATCAGCCTCATGGTGGCGCTATAACAGGCCAATTCCTGTTTTTAGCTATAACTGCATCAATCTGTATACAACTTATGTATGCGCACTCCCTAGAGGCCATGGAAAAACATTTTCCCTGCATCCCTCCACATCTGCCGGTTATAGCGCCACCATGAGGCCGATTTCTGCTAAACACATTGCTTATGTTAGTCGCACAGATTTCATCCAAATCTCACGCAAATCGGTACACACGATCTCTGTAGTGATCAAGACGAGTCTGTTGGATTTCTCAAAGTTTTCAGGAGTGGCCTGTTTCGTTCAAAATGCTGCACATAAACAAACAAACAAAAAAACATGTTTATATTACTCCTAAACATTTTGCCAAACATCACACACCGTCCTATCCTCCTGGTGGAGACCTGTGCCCAGAAGGGCACTTTTTCTAGTTTTTTCTGCACTGAACCCATTCTATACGCTAGCTAGTTGGTCTACTGGCTTGTGATGAATAAAGTGTAGTGGTGGTGGTAGAGTTGATTACGTACACCAGTAGTTCTCAAACTTATTTTTATAATTCCAAGGACTCCCATGGGCCATAACTCAGAGAGTGTGCAAATGGAACCGGTTTCACACAGGACTTTTTTTTGTAAAGCACAACAGAGGAATCAAACGTGGATGACACTGTCACGGTGTGGACACGGAGGTATAGGACTCAAATGCAGAATGACGACCAGGCCAGGCAGAGAAGTGAATGTTCAAGAGGTTTCATTCTCAAAAGGCTGTCTAGATACTTCCTTAATGTTAACGAAGTCCACACCCACAACACCAGAGGGAGTGCAACGAACCATGTACAACCCAGATTCGGCACAAACAAGGGACTAAATTATTTTCGCTCCTATGCCACCAAAATGTGGAACGCCCTACCAACAGTCATTAAGACATGCGAATCCCTTGACTCCTTCAAAACCGCTCTCAAAGGGCACCTACGGACGGCTGCAATTCGAAACTGGCCCCTGTAAAATCGGAATCCCTTAAACACGGACGCAAGGACAACACAAGAGACGGTCGCGGCCACACACACAGCCAACTCAAGGTATGGCCACTGAGCCGACTTGGGGACCCAACACAAGGACAACACAAGAGACGGTCACGGCCACACAGCCAACTCAAGGTACGGCCACTGAGCCGACTTGGGGACCCAACACAAGGACAACACAAGAGATGGTCACGGCCACACAGCCAACTCAAGGTACGGCCACTGAGCCGACTTGGGGACCCAACACAAGGACAACACAAGAGAAGGTCACGGCCACACAGCCAACTCAAGGTACGGCCACGGAGCCGACTTGGGGACCCAACGCAGCTCCTCCAAGGAAAACAAACAAATGAACGGAGCTGAACGTGAATCCCCCCCACCGCCCACCCCTTTTTTTCCCTCACTGTATATGTTTCTTTTCCCTTTTTACCTCCTTTATGATGAATTCCTGTTCTGTCCTTTGTCTATATAGAAGTGTCTATTTGTACGTCTCTAAATGTTTTTGATGAATTGAACATTGTGGACCCTATTGGAAACAAGTGTAATGCTTAATTGGGTCGTCCACTCACAGTTAACAGCCTTTGTATTGAGTTTGTGCTTGAAATGTACTGTAATTCTGCAAACTGTTAATACATTTTTCAATCAATCAATCAAAAGGCACACGGAAAAACACACACAAAATACTAGGAGACACAAACTAGAACTGACCACATCATATACGATGACAAACTGACCAGGAACTGAAAACACTGGGGCATAAATAAATATATATATATATTTCTTTTCAGGCCTATGACGGGGTGGGTTGGGAGGGATTAATTTATTTTTATTTATTTACAATTTGTTCGATCGATTTTTATGTTGTATTTAATTGTTATAAACATTACTATATTTTCTCTTTTTTTTTGTCAACGGTGGTTGGTGCTGATTTTTAAAAATGAGGCAAGGGGCAAGCCACTGATTGTAGTTGGCAAATAATTTGAATTGTGTTTTGTGTGCATTTTCTTTGTATGCCTGTACCTGTGCCTTTCATCCAAAAATGAAATAAAAATGTATTATGTATTATATAAAAAAAAGATATATATAGACAAAGACTAACTAGACACAGGTGAACTAAAACACACAATCAACACATGGGATAGGCTAACAGGCAACAGGTGGCTAGGGTTACAGGAAATCACAGAACACTGCTACAAAATAAGGTACAGAACACAAATACAAGTAAAAGTCCTAAAACACAGACAAAGTCCATAAAGGGCACTACCGTGACAGACACAGCTTTGGAAATAATGTCAACAATATTCTGTCATCATGCACAGTCCTTCTGTGGTGTATTATGAATCATATAGCATATTCCATAACTACTTGAACATACAATGTTAAAATTAGACGGCTACAAAGAGGGTTTCTCTTAGGCAAAGTTTGAGATTTCATGCCAAAATGTTTCCTCCTGCTGTAGACTAAACGACTCCTTATTTACCATAGTAAAGCATGTTTACACTTCAACGAGCGGGACCAAAAGGGCTATTGATCAATGTCTGAGCTAGCAACTCCCGAGGGTAGAATCATGCAATTCCTTTGTCCTGAGCTTCTTTGAAGCTCCCGGCAAAGTGTGAATCAAAATAGTTTATTGTCCTACAAGTGAAGGCACAGGAAGCCAACGAGGCAGACTGCTAGTTTTACTGACTGACTGAAAATGTTCATTTAATATCTATATTCCTGTTTGGGCCTATGCTTGTTGAACTTAAACCTTCTATATTGAATCTTAAACACTCTTCTGTCATTTTAGAATAATGAGACGGTTACTAAAGTGAGTGCATTCTGTACTGATTTAAACTGTACTAAAAGACAGGGTATTCTCATGATTATAGTTTTCTTTAGTGGGTTAAACAGCTTAATTCATTTCTTGATATAGTCTGTTCAGTTTCATTTATTTCTGTTATGTTTTAACTACGTTTTCATTGTATCTTTAATTCATCATTATCCGTTGTTTTATTTCAAAGTTAACTCTGTCAAATATGTAAACAATTAAGAAAGAACATGTCTTTGTCAGAGTGCCCAGAGTGCCCGCCTCTCTGTAACCGGAAGCCGCTGCTGACTCAGACCTAATTGGTCAGAAAGTCAGGAAGTGCATAATCCATGTCCGGTGGAGAGGAGGGACTTTGAGAAAGTATTTCTTCTATATAAGACCTTGGAGGCCTTCTCTCTGCACTGAATCGACCTGGTCTCACTTTTGACACGGAGGCTGGTAGAGACAGACAACCCGCATGTGCCTTTGTTTACATGCTGTTTTGTAGCGATTTCATCTCGTGTGTTTTGCCAAATAAATGCTGAGATCCTGAGAACTTTCATCACACGAATCCTTTGTCCTTTTTCCTGCTTTTCCGTCCGAGCGACACACCGGGGCTAATATTCAACACTTCCAAATGGAACCAAATGGACCCGTAAGAGTTACAGACCCGACTGTAAGGGTCCATTCGGAACCCTCCCAACTAAGCAACCCTGGGGGTCCCTGGTCTGGACCCCACTTTGAGAACCACTGATGTACACCAAATGAGATTCCCTCTCAGACTACTTGCCCAGAGTGCCGTGACGTGAGATCACCTGTGAATCGAAACTGAGACCACCAAAACAATGTTAACCCATTCTGGGCGGGAACCCCTTTTGGTGTTTTAACTAAGCATTATGTTATACTTTTAGCTATTTAAAAATAGCAGATCTACAAGCTCATAGTGCGCCACCAAGTGGCACGCTATGAGCGGTTTTCGCCTTTATTTTATATTTTTTATGGAGGGACAGACAGTAGGCTGGGAATCAATGGGAAGAGAGGTGGGGGGATGACATGCAGTAAAGGCCGTCGGGATCGGGAGTCGAACCCACGGCACACTGCCAGACTGGGTTACCAGCCAAGGTGCCTGGACCGCTGAGCCACGGCCCAGGCCGCTCGGCTGACTTTTACATCAATTGAAACACGGACGTATGAAAGGAGGAGGAAGTGTACGTATAGGTAGGCACCCTGTGGATGCGGCCAGCACCCTTATACCACCAACACACCCTTGTATTTCATCTGTGTCAAAATGAAAGGCGCGTGGGAAATCTTTTGCAACATGCCGAGACACAATTCCAACAATAAAAAAAGGCAGTATAATTATGATCATAAATTATCTAATCCCGCACCCCAAGATTAGGGTCAGAATCAAGGTCAGGTTAACGTTATATAGAAGGCTATAATAAAATGTAGTTCAGTAGGGAATGGATGTAATCAGCTGAGGATCCACACTACAGTAGTAGCAAATTGTGTGCGTGTGTGTGTGTGTGTGTGTGTGTGTGTGTTCAAGACTGTGAATGTGTATGTGAGGCTGTGAATGTGTGAGTGAGTGTGTGTGTGTGCGTGTGTGTGTGCATGCGTGTGTGCGTGCATGCGTGTGTGCGTGCATGCGTGTGCGCGTGCGTGCGCGCGTGCGTGTGTTTATGTGTGATTGTATCATTCTCTGTGTGGGGGAGAAGTTTATATCCATGAGATTAGCTGAACCATTTTCAGAGGCGGTGCCGTTGATATATTAAATGAAATCTGTGGACTGGAAGTTGTTAACCATGATGGATTTAAGCCATTTGGAGCGAATAACATACAGTACTTAGCCTAAATATAAGAACAGCGGACAAACACGCACACATTGGAAAACAGAATAAATTACCTACTCTATCTGGACTCACCTGAGCCTCTTCGCAGCCCCAGTCCTAATACAACTTAATCAGGGGATTGGGTGTAAAATGTAACTTCTTCTTCATCTGTAGAAGAATGACTACTAAGATTGTTTCTAAAACGGTTAGTCCCAATACTTTATTCTGATTGGCTGGTTACCGTCACGTGACCGTTGTAAATTTCACCGATAACCCACACCTTCAATCACTTTATATCATTCGCAGCTGATTCCGCATCTCTGTAGCTGTACTGGGGAAGGGGAGCACTTGATTGCCTTACGAACCCATGCCGTGCGGGCGTCTAACCACCGCCCGGCTCATATGGCTGTGAATGTGTGGCTCCAGGCGGCCCCGTAAAGACATCAAGCGCTATTCTCCCGTCACATAGTCTACTTGCCGAGCAAAACAAGGAAGTGATGTGGCTCGCTCTGGTGGCGCAAAGCGTAGCTACTTTTCTGAATTTAATAGTTTTATTAGGTTAATATTGCTATATGTTTGTAACCGTTTTAGAAAAGGAATAAGCCACTCGAGGCCCCAGCTTATCGGGTATTTTACAATGGCTGGGAGGTATAGAAGACCCTCCGCTGCGCGTCGGGTCTGCCTACACCTCCCAGCCATTGTAAAATACCAGATAACCTGAGACCTCTCGTGGCTTATTGCTTAAGTAAGCGGAAGTACCGACCAAGGAAGTTACATTGATACCGTTTACTTGTTGCCAAGATGGGAAATGGATGCCTCTGACAGATCGGCTAGCATGAACGTGTTGCCTTTCTAAATAACCTCGGCGCTATAGAACTACACTGCAGCATTCTTTTTAAAATGAATGTTAAAACAGTATGACTTCACGTGTTTATTATGCATGTCTTAAGTACCAGGTCTTATTACTTAACTTAAGACCTGGAGGCGTGATCAATGCCATTTGGCTATTCTGAGTGGCCAAACAGCATTGACCACGCCTCCAGGTCTTAAATTAAGTCATAAGACCTGGTACTTAAGACACGCATAATAGGGCCCTATGCGTCTAAGCATATGCGAGCTTAAAACCCATTTTGGGGCGCGAACCCCTTTTGGTGTTTTAAACATTATGTTATAATGTAGCTATTGAAAAATAGCAGATCTACCAGCTTGTAGGACTGCTATTTTTGAAAAATCGTGAACATATTTATTTCAGAAAACTGGAGGATTTAGAAGATTTTTTTTAAAATGTTGAGGTCAGGCCTGATTTGCCTGAATGGGTTAAATTCCCACACGGATCCGCCTTCGTAGAAATGTGTACACTACCATACACATTTTTATCCTCTGCAAAACCGATAGATATACATGCAGCGCCTCAGCTATAGACGTCAGCAGCACTGCATGTCTCCTCGCGGCCAAAGAAAGTTAATTCTCTTCAAACTTCATGTGCTCCGCGGTCACATCTCTCCATCAATCACACGGCAGGGATGTTCATAAAGAGTGGGAGTGACAGCCCAGGGTCATTCTGCCAGGCGGCCACTCAACACCTGCCACCTCGCTCGCCTGGCTCCCCACGTACGTATACACCCCGGAATCCACCTGGCTCCTCGCCCCGCACGCCATCAAGCTTATCGCAGACAGCGACTACCAGCTATCCAATAACCAAGTAGTGCATCATTTCCAATCCGAGTATTGTTTCCGAGGCGATGACAGCCTCCTTTTGGAAGAGGAGTAGGAGTAGAGTTCTTGTTTCAGTGAACCACTTACCATGTTTAGTCCCTGCGTGGCCCTTGCTTTGCATAACCCATTTAGGACTGACGTCGACATTTAAAAAAAATGTCTTCAAAATCAAAACCTGACAGTTTTCTGAAAAACCATATGTTTCTGTATAGTACCACAGACGAAAAACAGTCTAAGTCCAAATTTCATTCTGACCCCTCCACGAAAAGGCCTCGTTGTCCTGAACCCTTATCTATCATTTATATATTATGGATCAATAGCGTGGACTTAAGACTGTTATTCGTCTGTGGTACTCACGTTGGCCGCGCTATGAGCTTGTAGTAATGCTTAGAAACACCAAAATGGGGTTCCCGCCCAGAATGGGATAAGCACATATTTTCTCTGAAGTATGTTTCATAGCAAAAAAGGCACAATAAATAAAGAAAGAAAAGAAAACCAAATGCCTATATTTCGGTAGATAGACCTTTATTGATCGTCCCAAGGGAAATTCAGTTGTCATACTGTAGCAGCGCTGCAGTATAAGGATGAAACAAAGGAAAGGGTAGAGAGGATAAATACAGAATAAATAAGTAGTAACACTAAAGTAAATATGGTGACAGTATAAAGATTGTGTTTAGTGAAGTGATATTTTATACAGTATGTATATTATATCGCTGCGCTGCTGCTGCTGCTGCTGCTGCTGCTGCCGGAGCAGAACACCTCTTATCTCCAGAAGTAGGCTAGCAGATCCACAAGGTCTAAATGTGGTGCAAAGTGATGCGGTTCGAGCTTGTATAGATCTGCTATTTTTGCAGTTTTTGAGTGGTGCAACCAGCCAACCACTCCAAGGAACAGCATTGTCCGTGTTAACCGGCTATGTGTGTGACTATGAGTATACCAGTAGGGGCAAAAGTGGCGCTGTTGTAGAGAGAGATAGTGCTGCACTGTTGCCTGCTAATGAGAGAGAGAGAGAGAGAGAGGGGGGGGGGAGACAGGTGTGATTTTTTATTTGATTCCTGAAAAGTAACAGTTTTGGACATATGAGGTTTGCACCCGACAATATGCACATACTAAGTATATTAGTAAGCATATTATTAGCTAATTATAGCTGCAATATTTTCCCTTCCATGCCCAATGCTGCATGGGATTTGTATGTTATAAGTAGGCCTATATACCTGCTTTTCCATGGAAGCTTTATTATGGAACTTCATACATGATTAATCGCTGCCAAATAATTAATTTTTAAATATTGCACAGGTGTAATCACACCGCACAAGCATAGGAGGGAATTAACCCATTGTGGGCGGGAACCCCTTTTGGTGTTGGCATTATGTTATGCTTTAGCTATTGAAAAATAGCAGATCTACAAGCTCATAGCGCGCCACCGAGTGGCGCGCTACGAGCTTGTAGGTCTGCTATTTTTTTTAAATCGAAGAACGACTGACATAGAAACATAGCTTTTTCAGAAAACTGTCAGGATGTAGAAGACATTTTTAGAATCTGATCTCAAGTCAAAATGGCTTAAAGGATTTTGCCCTTTATGCAAAAATAAAACCTGAACCTTTTACACGCTTGACACAGATTAATAATGAATGTTTTTTTTTCTCCTCATATCTTTTGTTCTTCCTCAAACGACAGTGTTTGTTTAATCGGTGCATGTTGTAGCCTCTCCTACGTCCAGCTTTTAGTGTGTGTAACCCACATTTTTGTCCTAACACAAACATCAAATGCCATTGACAATGAATGGACGGTCCATTTTGAGTGTTTGTGTAAACACAAACATCGCGTAAAATGGTAAATGGTAAATGGTGCATTTATATAGCGCCTTTATCCAAGGCGCTTTACATAGATTGTGCATTACATTCACCCATTCATACACCGATTGCGGTGTCAGCCATGCAAGGTACCAACCAAATCGGGAGCAATTTGGGGTTCAGTTTCTTGCCCAAGGACACTTAGACAGGAGGAGCCGGGATTCAAACCGCTGACCCATGGATCATTGGACGACCTGCTCTACCTCCTGAGCCACAGCCGCCCCGCGTAACACAAACATGAGGTGATAGGCAGCTACGCAATAATAATCCAGACACAGGCACTGACTGGGGTGGAGGCACAAGCACTTCTAACCACACTGACACGTAGGAAACATGTTTGGTTACCAAATATATGAGTGTACCAAGCCAGCACATTTATCAGATTTATAAATACATGGAAGGTGCTGCGGGAGTATAGGGCATGGCAGTGGGCGTGGTTTTCTGGCAACACTGAAAAATATACCATTCATTGTTTCCCATAGAGATTTACAAAAAAAATATTTATATAAATTATTTTAAACCTAGAATCCTGCTGAATCATGACCATAAAACCTTTGATATTGTGAAAAAAAAAACATTTATTAAATGTAGTAGTATATAATTCAATATTAGTTTTTGAGGGGCGCTAGCCCCTCCTATACAGGTTTAATGTTTGTATTTAGTTCAATGTTTGTTTTGTAAACGCCATTGGCAATGAAGGGAAAATTTACGTCATAATGTGCCACATTATGTCATATTGTCTCTTTATTGTTAATGGCGTTTAATGTTTGTGTTGGCACCGTTTGTTTTATATCATCATTACATCACCTTATCAACATGAGTTAGACTTACAGTATATTAGCGCCCCTCACTTCACACAGGTGTGATTTTTTTGAGGGCTATACAGCTTTGTTTCGTAATTTGCCATTGACAAAGAAAGGAGAATTTACATCATGTGTCTGAGTACGGAATTGAGGATAACAATCACACCCGTGTGAAGTGAGGGGCGCTCCTATCATCATACATAATCATATACATCATCTCAGTCCGGCCAATCACAATTTGCGTCAGCACCTTCGTCTTCAATGTTTGTGTTTACACAAACACTCAAAGCTGGACATAGGAGGGGCATGTGGAGCTGTTACCCTTGACACCAAGACCATGAACTACTTTATCAGATAGACTGACGTCTGTGCACAATGATACGAGATGCATGTTCTATTCCTGTATGCCTGTATTCTCGGTGTGAAATAAACTTAAGAACGTGCCCTGTGATACTGCCTGGTTGTCGTGTTCTGTACGCACGTGACCCCACTGAAACATCACGCACCACCCTTAGTATTGGAGTCTCGTAATGGTCCACATGGTTGGTCAACCACAATCACACAACACTATGGACCAGTATGCACCGGGATGTGCTCACACAACTATAACGTCCACTGGATATTCTGATGTCATATATCTACTGCTCATTTATGATTGCCTTATGACAATAAGGCAATCATAAAGCTCTCTCTTGGAAGAGCCACCCATCGACTAATCTAATATACGGCAACCTTCCCCGTGTTTCTTCACTAGTCCGATCCAGAAGAACACAGTTTGCCGGCCACTGCTACAGAGCTGACAATGAGGTTATATCTTCACTTCTTCTCTGGAATCCTGCCTCAAAGCAGGTGTCGTTCCCTGATGTCATCGCTATGGGGACACATGCATCAGTAAGCATGGAACTGGGGGTGGCAATGAAGGACCGGAAAGTCTGGCATGGCATTGTGAAATCCATGATCTCGACCGCGGTCGAAAAATGATGATTAATGATAAAGCAGCAGGAAGAAAGAAAAAAAAATAACACCTGTGTGAAGTGAGGGGCGCTCTTATCATCATACATCATCATAGATGATCTCATTCTGGCCGATCACAATTTGCGTCCTCACTTTTGTCTTCAATGTTTGTGTTTACACAAACCCTCAAAGCTCGACATAGGAGGGGCTAGTAGCGCCCCTCAAAAACATTAACAAAGGAAAGGTCTGCCACTCCCATTCCTCTACTTTTACAGTAGGCTACACATGTTTAGTGAAGTCCTCTTCCATAGAATAACTGTCCTTGCTTTTGCCCACAGCATATCTTTGCTTCTACATTCCTTCCTGATAAAGGTCTCATTTGCCATGTAGTTGAGTTACCTATTCCAGTGGTTCTCGATGTGGGGTCCTTGGACAATGTCAGAGTTATGGGGGTCTGTGGCCGTTTTCAGAAATGAAAACGTTTGAGAATCACTGCTTACTCTCCTGTATGCTGCTGCTTAGATGCTGGTGGGTTTCACTGAGTACATTTCTGTCCCCTCCTTTCTTTCCAAACTGAATGACCTCCATTCTGTTCTATTGCCTGGAATGTGTTCTCTGCCGGTGTCATCAAATATGCGGTTTTCACTTTTTTAGTGGGCTATGTTTTTGATTCTGTTTCCGTTGCTGTTGGTAGCCATGGCTGCCAGTTCCCACCTGATGTCATGAGGTAGTTCTGACATATCCAGACCATGCTGAATGACTGCTAGCTTGCATAACGTCTTCAGACTAGGACTTAAGTCCAAGATGTACAGGTGTTTGTGCGTGCTTCTTCCAAGGAGGATGACACGATCTCCCAACATGCAACAGCACACCCTAGTCATCCAACACGGGCCTTTCCCCATGGGCTCGACCGTCTTCCAGGAGAAGGTCTCTGGATTGAATTTCCACAGGTAATTGAAGATCTGGTCCAGATCCAGCAGCCCGGAAGTGTTGCAATCGCCAAATATGTACAGCTCTCCATTGTACGCAAAGGCAGAATGACCCCTGCATCCTTTGGGAGGGAGCTGTGCGGAACACGTGCTCAGCCAGAGGTCGGTCTCTGTGTCGAACACGCTGATGTTGTTGTTGTTGTTCACAAAATGGCCACCAAATACAAACATCTTTGTCCCGATGAAGGTGGCAGAGTGAAATAACGAAACGGGTGCCAGGGTGCTTCCGGTGTTAATTAATGTCCAGACCATTGTGTTTGTGTCCAACCTGTGAATACCATTGGTTAAACCAGTCAGCTGGACGTATCCTCCATAGACATACATGGATTTCTCTAAGACACAGGCTGAGTGATTGTATCTCGCATCTGGAATAGCCCCGGAAACAATGGGCTTGAACCATCTATGGGTGTCGACATCAAATGCATAAAGCACGTTGCAGTACCTGACTGTATAAGTAACTCCACCCCATATGTAGACGATGTTGTCTATCAGCACGGCTGTGTGTCTCTCGCGCATGGAGGGGATTTCTTCTCTTCCATCGTCCACCGGGGGCAACTTCTCCCAGCTCAAAGTCACTGTGTTGAAGACGTGTACATCAATCATCATACTGGTGTCGATCATATAGGTGCAGTATCCGCCGAAGGAGTACACCCTGTACCCCGCTGCGACAGAAACGTGACAGTCTATCCTCGGTGATTCCAGTTGGCCCGTCCAGTGCAACATAGCATACGATTTCAAAACCACATCCGTCTCAAAAGAATGGCTTGCTTCTCTGAGCTCCACCTACTCTTATATTGGTACAGCCACACAAATGTCACACAACACTTGGCCTGTCCGCAAAGGACTTGACCCTGTGACATGACATCAGTCATCGATGAAGTATCCCTTCTGATGTATGACTCTAAATATGGGAAAAGGTGTGCAGTGTTTCTGTTACTCTCGCACTCTCTCTCTCTGACAAATTGTAAATCTAGTAAATGCCATACACTAGGTGGACAATTAACTTGCACCTGATTGGCTATTTGCACGCCATAGCATCCCATCGCCTGGAGGGATGGCGTGAGTGTGTTCCCAAAGTAACTATAGGTCAGAGTAGGTTGGACAGTTTTATTGTCGGTATCAGCCAGATTGCGGGAGTCCCTTCCCGTTTCACAATGCGCTAGACCCCCTCCGACATAACATGGAAGGAAAACAAACCTAACCTCTCTAAACCCTCTGTTTGTTAGTAAACTTGAATTGGCTCTGCAGTTGGTCTGCTCTCATTTACCGGCATCTACACTGAATCTCTCCAGTCAAGCTCGACATGTGTCACATTTTGAGCTCTTATTTTTGACAAATGCACCCCCCCCACCCCACCCCACCGCACCCCCAGAACAGTTCTGCAAGGGTTCAAGTGGAACCGAGTGGTAAAACATCACTATCCCCATGCACCCCATGCGGTCCCCGCTGGTCTGGAGCCAAATTGTCCCTGAACACTTGATTGTCAGGGGTGTGCACATGCTGTCAGCTTGAAGCACCTCCTGGGGGCTATTCACACTTAATCCATCAATGCATGCCCAAGCATCGCTTTATCAACTTTATCAATAACACTCAGTGGTGGACCTCAAGATAGAAATACTCCGGCCAAGTAAAAATGCCTAAAATCTGTGTTTGTAAAAGTGCATACATGTATTGGCATCAAAATATACAAAACCTTTTTGAGTATATGGACTATATGTTTTGAGCTTGTAGCTTGTTGAGCTGTTTTCGAGTAGCTCAATTATAAAATATGGTTGTATTGTTGAATGCATGTTTTGTAATATAGGCCTATAGCCGTGTTGTTGTTAAAGGTATATTCAGTGATTTCACTTAATTCAAATATCACTTATTTTTTTGTTTTGTTGTGAAAATCCTCCGTACTATAGAGTGTGCTGACCATATAAGAAGTTCCTCCCTGTCCCCAGTTAACCCCTGGGGGTCAAAAAACCTTAGGTTTCGTTTTTGACTAGGTGGCCCAGCCTTCATCCAATCAGGATAGAGAAGGGCCTTCCACCAATCATGATTGAGCGGGGGCGGGCCTTGGTGTGTGTGCTGTTGGCCTGTCACGTGTCCCCCCACTGTAGTGCGTGCATGTGCACATCTTGTTACCGTGGCAGACCGGGGGGTTTTCCAAATCACCCAAATCACTGAATTCTCCTTTAACAGTAGGAAGGAATAGACATGGGGGCAAAACAAGTTCCTGTTTCTGCACAAAAACGGAGGTGAGGCAAAAACAAAGTGGATTTTTTCTCTCTCTCTCTCTCTTCACAATGGGTTCCCAGATTGGGTGAATGTATACCTTGTTACTTCACTGACACTCTGAGAACCCATCGTCAAAAAATAAAGGAAAAACAGCGCCCTCTTCTCCTTTATACGGAGTGTGATGGAGTCAACAGTCTGTCTCCAGAGACTACTCCACTGATAACAGTAAAACATTGCCAGGGCAGCGCGGGCAGTGTAGCAGGAGAGGTGAAAAGTGGCCAACAGTCAATAGCTTGGTCTGGTGGTGCAAACAGTAATTACTGCATCCCCTCACACAAAGAGGCTGGCAGAGGAAGTGTCCACATCTGGACACGCATCCACCGCACGCATGCGGCTGATTGGTTGCCAGGTTGCTATATTATCAAGCAGTCCAAGCGGCTGTTGTCTCTGCACATGACAATGCAGTTGCACACATTCTCCCAGTCCCATGCTGCGACCGCTTTGTTTTTGTGTATCGTTGCTGTCTGGGGTGGAAGGCCCCCCCCCCGTTTCTTTTACGACAAAATGTCCAAAACCTTTTTGTTTTGAATTTTTGAGAGGCGTCATGAGCCCCTCCTCCTCCTATGTCAAGCTCGGAGGGTTTTTGTGTAAAACACAAACATTGTCGTAGCACAAACATTGAATGCTATTGACAATGAATGGCCAGCTTTGAGCGTGCAAGTACTGTGATCGGCTCGGTATGTATGTACCGTATGTATGTCGGGGTATGTATATCGGTGTCCTCTCTTGTTTAACCCATTCTGGGCGGGAACCCCTTTTGGTGTTTCAAGCATTCTGTTATACTTTAGCTATTGAAAAATAGCAGATCTACAAGCTCATGAACTTGTAGGTCTGCTATTTTTGAAAAATCGTAAAAATGCGGCACACTTTTGAATAGGTATATATTCTTTCAGAGCGAACGTTTGTTTTATTTCGACGTCAGGCCTAAATGGGTTAAAACTGTATAGCCCAATTAGTGACAAGCATCATTTGGTAATTACGTCACCATCAACAGCCAATAGGGGACCACCATTCTTGGTGACGTAACTACGGTACGTTTCAAGGTTGGTATAAGGTCAATAACGGGTCTAAAAGGATTTAAGAACGACAGTTTTTGGAAGCGGTGGTGCCAGTGCTGAGCACTCTGCTTGCGCACAAGTAGGCCATACGTGGCCTACTTGTGTGAAAGGCGCAAGTTGGCACCTCGACAGAGTGCAGTTCTAGTTTATTCTATATTTGAGCCATGGATGAGATTCAGCCTCTCAGACCCAGCCAAGACGTTGGATATTTTGTTGTTGTTGGATAATATTCTGTCCACAATTCCATGCAGTAGCCTATTGATGTTGTATAGGAGACACATCAGGCAAACATTGGTCAAAATATCAATTATGGAATTGTGTAGACTTCTTGTAAATTAAGTAATGCAGATGTTTAACAATAATTTAACTCTTGATATTTTGTTGTTGTTGGATAAGATTCTGTCTCTCTCAAGAGTTAAAATCTATAACTCTCCATCATTTATGGATAATTTAGGGGACCCCCTGGAACCCCTCAAGGACCACTGGTGGTCCCTGGACCACTCACTGGTCTACAGTAGCCTCGCGTGGCCAGCCTTCATCTGCCTTTGCAATGCATATTGTCCCAGGCAGATTAAGTCTGGCCCCTCTCAATTGTGGGAGGACTTCACGGCTGAAGTGGTGACGAGCCGACCGGGTTCGTCTGGAACCAGGCTATAACCAACCAGGGCCCAGAATTCAAATATGGGGCGGGACATTGCATTAAAAAAAATCTACGCAGTGATATTGCACGCACACAGACAGACACACAGACAGACACACACACACAACACACTCTCGTTCTTTCTCTCTCTCTTGTTCTCGCTTTCTCATACGCACAAATGCACGCGCGCGCGCACGCAGGATGATGATGTATAGCATAGACTTACTTGAATACACAAAACAAGCCTCCATGTGAAACCGATGATGACATGACATCAAACCAATACCCACAATGCCCTAGAAGAAGAGCACAGTGCAAGGTGAGAGATAGAAGGACCGTGCACGGCAGCAGCAGCAGCACTATAGAGTGGCAAGAAAGAATCCAGAGTCAACAAAAGAGAGAGAACGTAAGTACAGTACTCTCATCTGCCCTGAATAAGACAGTTCACGGTAACAATGACTAAACCATCGCTGGCAGGAAGCAAACACTCTGCGGTCTGCCCTGTGTCTATAGTCTACTCATGTTGGCAGGCAGGTCACGCCTTTTCATGAATCACAATGGGACAAATTTCTAAACAAAGTGAAAGGAGTTACAATGTAGACTAGAGAATCGTCATATAGGAATCAACTCTCCTCAAAATGTACTTATCTTCGTCACACAACGAACGCACAGTAGCAGATCTGCGAGCTCACAAGGCCTCGCATCGCAAGGCACTGTAGATCTGATATTTTTTACACAATACATATTTTTAATATTATTCGTGTGCAGAATAGAGACTGTATACCGTAATAATACAATCTTTAGACAGCAGCTGATCAGAAGGTAAAGTAGTAAGTAGCCTTGCCGAGCCATGAGGCCCATAGGGGCAGGAGCCTAGCGTGAGGCAGCTTGGTGTACAAGTACAGCCCCTGGACATGACGCTAGTATGTCGCAGGGACTTACCCCCAATCCAACCCTTGATGCTGAGTGTCAAGCAGGGAGGGCACTGGGTCCCATTTTTAAAGTCTTTGGTATGACCCGGCCGGGAATTGAACCCCGACCTCCCAGTTTGCAGGGCGGACACTCTAACCACAAGGCCAGGCCCGCGGGAAGTACTTTACACTCGCAGGGGCTGAGCGTCTAGTAGGGGGTGCGCGCGCGTAGCGCGCGCCACAAAAATGCGCATGCACGCGCATTTTTGCGCATTTTCACGCGCAAACGTGGCCTTTACTTTCCCTCTCCACACGCAAGTTATATGAACGAACTGACACAGGCAATTAACCAGGATAAGGTGCCAATACTGTGATACAGCATATTTATTAGGCCTGGCCTATCTCTTTTTTTTTTCTTCCCCTCCTGTTCGAGGGGGGGCTGTGCCTGGGGGGAGGGGGTGCTACAGCCCCCCCAGCACCCCTACTTCCCTCAGCCCTGCACAAGGCCACTGAGCTGGTATAGAGCAGTAGTAGTCTGAGAACCGGAAGGTTCTACAGAATAGTTGTTCTCATTTTTATTTATTGTATTATGTCAAGGACACCCCACAAGAATATGTATCTGTACCCCCATCTGAAAATATGCCAAATACACCAAGAGCTGCTAGCTAGCAAAGTAGTGCTGTGGGAACCAACACACGAGGACGTCCCACATTAACGTATTTTGGGCGGGAACCCCTTTTGGTGTTAGCATTATGCTATGCTTTAGCTATTGAAAAATAGCAGATCTACAAGCTCAAGCGCTACGAGCTTGTAGGTCTGCTATTTTTGAAAAATCGAAGAACGACTGACATAGAAACATAGCTTTTTCAGAAAACTGTCAGGATGTAGAAGACGTTTTTAGAATCTGATCTCAGGTCAAAATGGGTTAACATACAGTATGTGGATGTAAGAAAGACGCAGGAACGCAAAGCACCAACGAGCTGGTCAGATGTATGGAGAACCGGGATGACTGGAAGCAACGATGGAGGGCTAGTCTGAGGACGACCTAGAGAGATAGGACTAATGACACAGCCAGAGGCGTATCTACAATAAGGCGAGGGCAGGTGTCCGCCTGTCCAAATCCATTTCTGGCCTGGCCAAAATCCATACAATAAGAAAAAATCACACCCGTGTGAACTTAGTGGTGTAAGGTCTTATATAGCCTGTCTGACGTAATGAAATCATGTCTGACGTAATGAAATCACACCCGGGTGAACTGGGTGAACATGCTCATTTTTTGAGCACAGACAGACAGACAGACAGACAGACTAACAAAGCCAGTTGTAGGAGTGGTTTACACCACTCAAAAAAGAGGACAAAAACAAGACATGAGAACTATTAGTGGACAGCTGATTGCCCGTCGCGGTAGAGCGCGACCCTCAATCACCCATTGGAATGTAAATGCAAGCCTTTCAGCCTTTGTATACTACTCGTCTGGCAGGTATATCTCTTTGAAAACCTTTAGTTCTACGATTGTGCGCGGGGAGACGACAATTAACACATCTTGCCTGCCCAAAATGTAATTCCTGGAAACGCCACTGGACACGGCACCGACCTGATCGTGTATTTTCTGTTTACCAAAGAGCTGGATAGAGTGACGAACCCCTGTTATGAACAAACACTCTATTCTATGTTCCCATTATAAAATAGTCCTTCCATCAGCATGTTGGTCGCTACTTATCCACTCATCTCAGTCAGAGTGTCGCAGACATACATGCGGGAGAATAAATTAATCCTTTGTCAATGTAACGGAGAAGACTCAGACTGCCTTAAATTGATTTACTGACTTTGTCACGTCCATGACACATTGCATGGCATACGTGGTTCTCATCACATCGATGGGCTTTGCCTGAGGAAATGGGTACTTAATTTATGACTCAATAACAAGGGACCTTTAGTTACTCACTGCTTCTGGTGTGATATATGGCGTGCAGATGATTGGGTTTGCTCCAGTGGGGATGCATTAAACCATAGAACACACACTGTTATCATGACAAACAAGCATGACGCACAACAGACATGCTGCACACAATTAGGGCCATGCGGACAAACCCTATATAGCAGTGGTTCCAAAACAAGGACCCCCAAATTGACACTAATCAGCCCGCGGACTCCCTTTTGAACTCACAGACATGCATTAGGCTACGGACCCCCATTTCTATCAGGGATCCCGAATTTAAAAAATAAAATCAATGTTAATTTAACTCTGAGAGTGTACAAATGGAACCAAATGGACCACTGGTTCCATTTGTACACTCTCAGATTTACAGACCCATAATTGTCCATTTGGTTCCAAACTATCATTTAGCTGGACCCCCTGGAACTCCCTCAAGGACCCCTGGGGGTCCCCGGACCCCACTTTGCATGGGAACCACTGCAGAATTCTGGGGGCAAACGTTCATGTGAAAATAGCCGAGCTATACAAGCTCACAATGCGTCACAATTGTGCGCTTGTAGATCTGCTATTTTCACTACTTTTGTGCGGCACTCCTGTATGATGCCTGATGATATCCAGTGCAAACATGAAAAAACTATCAAAGCCAAGGGAGACAATGAAGAGAGAACAGTCCTGTACTATGACTTGGACATTTATTTGGTTTATTTTCCAGCTTTATGTTAAAATGCAAAAATCCCAAAGTGCTTTTAATGAACACCATCTCACCGTGAACGAAACGTACAGTAAGAAATGCATCAAAATGACTGCAGGCAAAACAAAACCAAATTGGATAACAGCGGCTAAATGAAAACTGGCCTCAAAGAGCAGAACACTGTTCTACTGGTGGCACATTTATAAAAGGGAATGACAAGTAAGAGAAATAAAACAAATCAAACATGAAAATGGCCCTATAATGCATAACATGAGGATGAAATGAGAACATGCGGCTGTGTGTGATGTGATGTGTGTGTGTGTGTGTGTGTGTGTGTGTGTGTGTGTGTGTGTGTGTGTGTGTGTGTGTGTGTGTGTGTGTGTGTGTGTGTGTGCGTGTGTGCGCGTGTGTGCGTGTGCATGTATGCGCGCATGCATGCGAGTGAGTGAGTGAGTGAGTGAGGAGTGAGTGAGTGAGTGAGTGAGTGAGTGAGTGAGAGATTCATACATTCATTCACAGCACTATATGAGTGTACTGTACAGTACTGTTCTGAAAAATCCATGTTCCTAAGTGGTGCTCAAAAAAATGTCATGTCAAGGCCACAGTGCAGCACTATCTCTCTCTCTCTGTTTCTGGCACAACAGGGCCACTTTTGCCCCTACTGGTACTCATAGTCACATAGTCACATCAGTGGCGTATCCAGGAATTACGTTTTGGGCAGGCAAGATATGTGTTAATTGTCGTCTCCCCGCGCACAATCGTAGCACTAAAGGTTTTCAAAGATATACCTGCCAGACGAGTAGGATACAAAGGCTGAAAGGCTTGCATTTACATTCCAATGGGTGATTGAGGGTTGCGCTCTACCGCAACGGACAATCAGCTGTCCATTAATAGTTCTGTTTTTGTCCTTTTTTTCTCACGCCTGCCCTCGCCTTATTGTAGATACGCCTCTGAGTCACATAGGTTAACACGGACATTGCTGTTCCTTGGAGTGGTTGCACCACTCAAAAATATGCTCTCTTAAAAAAAATGAACTTTGTTGAGCAGGGTGTCCCAGGGGACTGTACTTGTACTCTACTACTATAGCCTCATCTATATCTGCACTTTGTCGCTGTGGGGCAGAAACCATCTTCTTTTTTTAATATAAATGAGTGCTGTTAAACAGTAAGCCCTATATCTTACCTATATCCACCCCTTACCCCTTATCCCTAAACTAATTTGCCATTTTTTACTTTAATTTTAAAACATTTTAAAATAGTACAAATAACCGATCTGCAAGCTAACAACGTGTCGATGTAGATTGGCTATAGTTGAACTATTTTTAAATGTTTTAAAATAGTACAAAATGGCAAATCAGTTTAGGGATAAGGGGTACGGGGTGGTGGAAGATGGAGCCCTATAAGTCTGTGTGTGGGAGAAATTGGACCAATGTATGAACAAGTATTGTCATTGGTATAGTCATTATGCCAATTCATTCCTTCCCACACACATGTCTGTGTGTTGTCACTGCTGACGGTATCCTACTGCCTCCCCACCAACAACACTCCCTGCTGACAGGTGCCGCCCCAGCCCGTATTGGATTATGTGGCAGTAACAATTAGCACCCTCCCCGCCCGGTTTCCCTCCCGCGAGCACGGGCCAATTGTGTCCGTATCGCTCGACAAAGCCGGATGCACCACGGCCATATCTACAGTTAAAGTACTACACATGGCAATAGTCTCTCACATATACTGTAGCAGACAACCAATCTTCTGGATACATCTAAATTCATTGGGCGAAGGCGACCGCAGACAAAGATACACGGCCAGTATTTTAAAGTGGTGGAACGTATAACACATACATTTAGTCAAGTACTGTAATCATTTTACTTCTACTCCACTACATCTCAAAAGCAAATATTGCAATTTCACTTCACTTTTATTATTTCCAAAACCTTAGTTACTAGTTACTATGTAGATTTTGATCATTATTTCGAGCTCTACAAGCTCAAAACGCATCACAAAGGATTCAAGTAACAGAGAGTATTTCTACATTGCATTGATACTTTTACTTAAGTAAGACATGAGTGAGAACGTGATTATACTTCTTCCATCACTGGCTACGACCACTGTTTTCTCTTTCCTGCCTTTACCACAAGACTGGATGCCTCCCCCCAGATTAAGAGAGACTGCCTTCTCTACTTCTCTCCAATGCAAGTTTATTATTTGTTATTATTTATTATCTCTGAATTGTTGCCACCTACTGTACGTCGAGCCCAACACAGAATTAGAACATCACCAGCCTTATCAGTATATAGGCTGAGATCTCTGAAAGTCTGGCAAAGCGAGACCAGCGTAGCATTTGTACAGCGGAAAGCTGAAAACATGTGAAATCAGCCGAAAAGTAAACTTCAGAGGGCAAGGGAAGCGATTTGAGGTGAAGCTGGTGAAAGAGCTCTATGTTCACCTCAGCATCAGCTGAAAAGTTGCTAGGGTATTAAATCTGTGGATCGGAAGGAGTTTGGTAACATAATATTATGCCAGAGCCCCATTTCTAATACTAATTATGCAGACTGCGAGATAAGTGTTTTCAACGGGGACCGCATGTAATTCCGACGGAGCATTAGTCCCATTAGCGTCTGCTCCCGTGCTTGGGGTTATGGTTAGGTTAGGTTAGGGGCTGAGGTGGGTTGTAGTGGTTTCTGAAGCTGTGCTCCAAAAGGTTTGAGCACCACTGATTTATTAACCTGACTCCGCCAGATTGCGGCAATATTGAGTTCACAAGTTCCCTCCTCCTGCCTGCATCTGGTCTCTCTCGCAGAAACGATGAACCCGGAAGCAGCAGGACAAAAATCTGATATCTCCAATAATAATTTCGAGTTGTGGTCCTGTTAGGTTGTGTTTACATGTGCGCTGTGGCACAGATGACAATACGTCACCAGTCTCGCGCTGATCCCGCCTCTAGCGGCCGGGATGCATCGTCTCTGCCCGAAAGAGTCCAGATGGGAAGCAGGAGGAGGAACTCACCGCTGCCGCCATCTGGCGGAGTCATGTGACTGATTTATAGCAACATCCTTTTTTTCCTCAGGTCTCAGGTCTTAATTGGTTAATTTCACACTTCCACATTTAGCTCATAATGAAAACATTAGCCATTATTGATGAAGTCCAAAACGAGCTTACTAAGCTCCAGGAAACTTTTTGGCAGTGCATTCACCGGATAACTCCACCAGCTGGAACGTTAGTTCTGCAGCAAATAAGCCCCTTTTAAGCTCCTTTGGTGCAAACATTGTTTTAAATAATTAAAATAGTAGTAAATAAATAATGAATAAATAATGAAAATCCACACTGCGTATAACCGGCATTATAGGCAAGGCACTGTAGGACTTTTACACCTACCGTACCATGGCAGCAAAACTTTAATAGATTACAGTTAACCCATTTTGGACTGAGGTCGATAAAAAAAGGCTTCTAAATCAAAACATTTTTCTGAAAAACCCATGTTTCTATGTCAGTGGTGCTCAACCTTTTTCATGTCAAGGACCCCCAGAATTATCTCTATCCATCTCAAAATATGTAGTTCCAGGGACCCCCCCAGAAGCAAATATTTTAGTTAAAAATGTTCTCTCTGAAATATATATTCAAAGATTTGCGGCACATTTTCACGATTTTTCAAAAATAGCAGATCTACAAGCTCGTAGCGCGCCACTCGGTGGCGTGCTATGAGCTTGTAGGTCTGCTATTTTTCAATAGCTAAATTATAACATAATGTTTAAAACACCAAAAGGGGTAAAATGGGTTAATTGGAAATATCATATAATACCAGTATGATGCCCTGAGGTCGCGTTCACGCACCAAGCAGGTGAATCGGCACGTATACCTCCCATCCTACTGTATGTCTTATTTTAGCTTTCAACATACACTGTACATAACTTGTTTAGTTAACCACTTAAAGGAGCATTCAGTGATTTGGGTGATTTGGAAAACCACCCAGTCCGCCCCGGTAACAAAATGTGCACATGCACGCACTACAGTGGGGGGAAGTGCAACAGGCCAACAGCATGTGCACCAAGGCCCGCCCCCACTCGATCATGATTGGAGGAAGGCCCCTCTCATCCTGATTGGATGAAGGCTTTGCCACCCGCCACCAAAACTGAAACTAGGGTTTTTTGACCCCAGGGGCTCACTGGGGACAGGGAGGAACTCCTTATATGGTCAGCACACTCTATAGTATGGAGGTTTATAAAAAAGAAAAGAAAAAATAAGTGATATTTGAATGAAGTGAAATCACTGAATATACCTTTAAAAAACATATTCGACTGGAGTCCCCCATGCAGTTCTCTGTACCTGGTCCCCCCTCCTCCTTTCCCTTTCTCCTTAGCCAAAAATAGATGATCTACAAGCTCACATATGCATTGCAGTGTGAGCTTGTAGAGCTTTCAGGACACATATCTGGGTTGATAATAGTGTATTTAGTGGTAGAAGGAAGACAGAATATCCCTGAGGGGAGGTGCGTGAGTACCGTATTGATTTCTGTGCATGTTTTTTTTTATTTTTTTCATTTGGTGATGCATGGGTGGCTAGGATTCTTTGCTGTGCACCGTCGAATAATAGATTTGACCCCATTGTGGTCTCTCTCCAAACATAATCCCTAAACAAACAAGCAGATGCTTCTCCTTGGCATTCCCATTACGCTACTGCAGAAAGACAGAAAGACAGAAAGAAAGAAAGAAAGAAAGAAAGAAAGAAAGAAAGAAAGAAAGAAAGAAGCATGTTCAAACCCTGAGGAAGACTTCATATACGGTAGTCGAAACGTTGGTTTATTTTTAATACTAAGAGCTGTGCATCCTTTTCAACACCACCAGTGGCCTTGTAGTTAGAGTGTCTGCCCTGAAACTGGGAGGTCGGGGTCATACCAAAGACTGTAAAAATGTAGCCTGGCGCGGCCAGACTCATAGCGAGGGTTCACTGATGTTTCCTCCCCGCATATGAGTCTGGACTCGGGCTCATTGACAGAGTGTATGCGGAAGCTGGAGAAATCAGAAAATGACCGGGGCCAATCGGGCCAATCAGTGACTGCGTTTCAACGGCTGTCCGTACAACAGTGAAAAGCAGCCTCTGATTGGTTCATGTGTATATGGTGACGTAACATTCATGCTGCAGGACTTTCAAAACAACAATGGCTGCCCTCAACGCAACAAGTTTAAAAGTTTACACAGAAACGATAAGAACAGCAGTTATTTCAGATATAGACTCTGACATATATCCGACATATCTCGCTCACGTATAAAGTAGAAACTATTAAACAGACCTTGTTGTTTTTAGCGTGGTTGCCGTGGTATGAGGAGCGGACCAGCGCACTGTGTGGTGACGTCAGCTTTTTGTTACGCTGATTGGCTAGATGGATCTGTCTGTCAAGGCAACTACTAACGCCCACTTTTCAAGCTGCCTATGGCCGAAGTCCAGACTCATATGCGGGGAAGAATCTTCAGTGAATCTCCGCTTAGTCCGCTATGAGGCTGGCCAAGCCAGGCTAGTAAAAATGGGGCCCAATGCCTCCCTGCTTGGCACTCAGCATCAAAGGGTTGGATTGGGGGGGTCAAATCAACTAATCAAATGATTCCCGAGCGCGGCACGGCTGCAGCTCACCGCTCCTTGGATGCGGCTCACCGCTCCAGATGCAGGTCAAATGCGGAGAACAAATTTCACTGCGGTAACGTGTGACAAATCATACAACTTTGACTTTGAACACTAGTAGCTACCTGTCGTGGTCGTCAGCACCTCAGGTGTGCATGTCATAAGGCCAATATATTAAATGAGGCGGTTAATGAAGAACATTAATCGAGAACAGGTGGACAGAAGCAGTCGTGCAAGCTACATTTACGGAGATTTGATGTAGATGGAAAAAAGGTGGGTTCAACTTCAAGTGGTTAAGATACCAGCTTGGTGATGCCTAGCCCTAGAGTATAGTAGTCTTCTATGCCAGTGGTTCCCAAAGTGGGGTCCGGGGACCCCCAGGGGTACTTGAGGGAGTTCCAGGGGGGACCCAGCTAAATGATAATTTGCAACCAAATGGACCCTTATGGGTCTGTAACTCAGAGAGTGTACAAATGGAACCAAATGGACCCTAGCGGGCCCATTTGGTTCCATTTGTACACTCTGAGTTAAATTAACAGTGGTTTTACAATATAAATTGGGGGTACCAGAGATAGAAATGCCATTAAATCAGGGGTCCGTAGACTAATGCGTGTTAAACTGGGTGTCCATGAAATTAACATGTTTCGGAATCACTGCTAGAGTCGTAAAAATCCTCCCTTATCGAGGTCACTGGCATATGTTTTCAAATGGGGGGTCCGTGGCCTAATAAATGTTGATTTGGGGGTTCTTGACCCAAAAAGGTTTGGGAACCACTGTTCTATGCATCCCCAATCGTTCTCCCTTAGTGCTGGTCCTATTTAAAGACTTGTCAAGCTCTCTAATGTTAAGCTAACCATTGAAAGCTGCCATGGGGGACAAAAGAACAAACGCTTGGCTTTGGTGAACTCAATGTGAAAGTAAAAAAACCCTGAACTCTCACATTTGCAGACGGCTGCAAAGCACTTTACTTAGATTATATCAAGTCTTATAGATTAAAATGGAACAATGGCTGTCTTTTTGTGTGTGTGGACCAAATGCTTGGACATCTTAATGTCCACGACACCATGTCTATTCTATAGTGGGGGTATAGTTCTATTTAAACATTATACATTTTGCTCAGCCACAATGAGAGTGAAGTTCACGACTTTCAGTATGAACTTCTAAAGTTGCATTTTCAAACTTCAAGCCTGCCAACTGTGAGAAGATTTAGGGAAGTATTATGCGTGTCTTAAGTACCAGGTCTTATGACTTAACTTAAGACCTGGAGGCGTGGTCAATGCTGTTTGGCCACTCAGAATAGCCAAATGGCATTGATCACGCCTCCAGGTCTTAAGTTAAGTAATAAGACATGGTACTTAAAGGGGAAAACCACCCATTTTCAACATTTTACTATGTCATTAATATACCTTAGAGCTGTTGTGTGGAAATAATAAAAAAGTCCCCCCATTTTGTGTTTCCTAGAAATGTAATTGTGAAAAAAATCATTAGCATGGTGAAACACATCTTGATGACATCATCAAGATGTGTTTCACCATGTTAATGATTATTTTCAGACCTCTAGTTTTAGGAAACACAGAATGGGGGAACTTTTGTATTATTTCCACACAACAGCTCTAAGGTACACTAATGACATAGTAAAATGTTGAAAATGAGTGGAATGCCCCTTTAAGACACGCATACTACTGCCCTTAACCTCTTAAACTCTATACAGGGTTTTAAGAGGTCCTGCAATGCAGTGCATATGGGTCCAATTTTGAAAACCTGCGCCCACCCTGCCCGTCAATAATCAGAACGGCGTTCCGACCCGCTATAGTGGCTATACCCACGATGATATCAAAATACAAACCAGGCAGGCCGCGCCCGTCAAATAATGGACCCGTTGCCTGCCTCGTTACCCGTTCGTATCACCGCTCACTATCCTTGACTTTATTTCATCCAACACCGGGTGTGGGCGGGCGGCGGTGGTGCGTCGCGTCGCACGGTCGCACCACCATAGTAGTCAGGCTACTGCAGATATATTATGTCGCGATATAAAGTTATATCATGATTTCGACCTACTGTAAATGGCATTAGGTTACTAAGCCTGAGACCGAACTGATTCATGCAGACTTTTTATTTACTTTCGTACATTTTATTTATTAATATACACTCATAATATTATGAGTTGTGCACTTTATGCTCCTCTCTTTTCTCTATCTTCACTGCAATGATGAGCCTGCACAACCACGTGTTTCACCTGTAATGTGATGTGACAATAAAGATTGATTCTGATTCTGATATATCAACAAAAATAGGATGATAAAAAAAGGTTTAGTTAAACTTTCAGAGTGACGCATTACTTCACTGTACCTGCCTGGGTTAGCCTACATGTTGCACTTCATGAATGTTGACATTAAAATCCCTTGGCGTTTCATTAGCGCCAGTATGACGAAAATAAGCTACAGTTCGTAGTGATAAACACAACATGTGAAATACTACGATAAGGATGCAAGGATTCACTCCTATGCAAAACGGAAGTAGCACAGCAGCAGCGACTTATTAAAGGTCTGAGCTTATTAAATATAGAAATTAATATCTGAGGGGCATGACGACACTGTTCATAATGGGATGTGCCTTGTGCACACACATGCAATGTTTTAATCCAAATAACCAGCTACAACTTAACACAACGGTCACACAGCGGTAACACAGTGGAGCCAAACCAGACCATGACTGGACTGCATATGCAAGACAATGTTCAAAATGTCATGTTTTACATTTGTCATTTCACTGCACCAACCCGCACGGCACTAACATTACTCCTCTGAAATTATTGAGCGGTATTTCACTTCCATTTCCACAAACACTTTATGCTGTCAACATGACCCACGGAGAGGGTGATGAGTTGTTTGTCAGGCATTGACAAAATGCCAAAACATTCAACTACATGCTAGGAACGTGAGGGGATATAACTCCTATTTATTTGGGGTATTTGAACAGTTTGATATACAATCATAAGATTTGGGAGGAAATGCATGAGATCGTTTGAAAGATCATTAGGTCACACAAATATTTCAAATGAATACCGTAATCACAAATGATGTTAAAATGCATGGAGTGCTGTGATGTTTGTACTTTTTCTGTTTTTTGTGTCTATGGAGTTAAAGAACAACTTTGTTTTTATGGCGATTTCTTTATTGTTATTTACTATAAAATATCACAGGATCTACTGAATGTGAAGGGGGATACTAGGGGGATTCCATACTGTGTGTCGTAGTCTCAATATGTCCGTTTGTCACCTCCCTCTTCACATTCAGTAGATCCCGTGATCTTTTGTGGCCAGATGTAATTTCCTGAGGTCTACTAGCGATTTTCTTTATTATTATTTACTACATAAAACAAAACAAAACACAGTGTTTTTACCAGTGATTTGTAGCAGAGTGATGAGCGGGTGAATCTAACGCCACAATGTCTCCATTTCAGCTTCATCACTTAATTGCTGCATCTGCTAGCAATTTCGAATCTGGCACTTTATGATGACGCAGTGAAAAAACGGGGAAAAGATAAATTACTGCATGTACTGCATTGACCTCTGTTGTTTACATCGCTCTGTTTATTATGCAGAGCAATTAATCTGAGGAGCTTCAGAGAATAGTGAAGAGTGAAGGATTTTCTTTCTTTCTTTCTGTATTATTTTTTTTTTTTACTGGTACCTAGAGACAGAGAAGATGGGAAGAGAACACATGCGATGTACTAACTGCTGATGCAAGCTCTCCATCACCATCCTTCAGCTAGAGAGAGAGAGAGAGAGAGAGATAAGAGAGTTTAGTTCAGCACACCTCACTGATTCCAATGGGTGAGAGTGCATATATGTAATCTAATTCTAAGTACACACATTTCATCTTAAGGGATATTTCAGCTTAACAAAGACGTTTCCGTGTTTTAGCGTGTGTGCGCCGACAAAAATGTTCAGAGAGGGGCCAGCCGTCAAGAAGAGCGGTTGACTTTGTATCTGTCCCCATAACAGTTGATCAATACTGTGGTTCCCGGTTATGATGTCACGTGCACTGTGCTGGGATTGGTCAACTTTTGTGGGTACACTGCCTCACGTTGCCATGTTTATACCACGAACCACACACAGCTCAGCTGATTGTTCCTATACCATGCAGTCATAGTCACAGCTCAGCTGATTGTTCCTATACCATGCAGTCATAGTCACAGCTCAGCTGATTGTTCCTATACCATGCAGTCATAGTCACAGCTCAGCTGATTGTTCCTATACCATGTAGTCAGTCACAGCCTAGCAACGTTAGCACACTGTGGCTCAAGAGGTAGAGCAGGTCGTCCAATGATCCATGGGTCGGCGGTTCAAATCCCGGCTCCTCCTGGCTACATGTCGAAGTGTCCTTGGGCAAGACACTGAACCCCAAATTGCTCCCAATGTGCTGGTTGGTACCTTGCATGGCTTCCGCCGCAATCGGTGTATGAATGTGTGTGTGTGAATGGGTGAATGTAATGCACAATCTATGTAAAGCGCCTTGGATAAAGGCGCTATATAAATGCACCATTTACCATTTACCATTTACACAAAGCTCACGATAGGCATTGTTCAAGACTAGAATTCTCGCGCGCGTCCGCCACGCTCGAGTCTACAACGCCACGCAGTCCGTCTTTTTGTTGTTTCTACGGGCCACGCGTGTGTGTCGTGGTGCGATCCGACACACACACACACACACACACACACACACACACACACACACACACACACACACACACACACACACACACACACACACACACACACACACACGGCGGTGTAAGTAACGCATAAACCTGTGGCTTGTAGAATGATGTTACCATACTGTAGGTGTCTCACAGCTAACAACAAAACTTCCGGCTTCCCATCATGCACCTGTAACCCAACATGCATTGCACGGCATGGACATGCGTGTGTCACGTGACCGGGTAGCCAATCGGAAGAAGGATACAGTGTAAGAGCTGTGATTGGCCAGTAGTATTTCCTGGACTACATGTTGTCTCAGTAAAGACTCATTCATAGTCTGGATTTCCGGTGGTGAGTTGACCACCGCTCCGGTGGTGAGGTGACCACCGGAGCTGAAATAACGTTGAGCGGTGGTGAGTAAAAACAGAGAGAAGGGCTGGGGCGGTGGTTTGCTCTTCACCGCGGCTCATGACGTCATGTTGTAGTTCGGTGGTCACCTCACCACCGAAAATCCAGACGTATATGAATAACGCTAAAGACAGCCCTCCCCCTATCCACAAGGAGGAGCAGTGGACCAAAGCATTATGGGAATTGTAGTCCAGGAAGGAAGTGAGCCCAGTGTCCATGACATCATGGAGCCCATGGACACCTTGAACTACTAAAATATCTAAAAACGCATATTACCCACGTAAAAACCCCCAGGAAAGTGTTTCTTGTCTCCCAAACATCATTAACCCATTTTGGGCGGGAACCCCTTTTGGTGTTTTAAACATTATGTTATAATTTAGCTATTGAAAAATAGCAGATCTACAAGCTCATGTAGCTACGAGCTTGTAGGTCTGCTATTTTTGAAAAATCGTGAAAATATTTATTTCAGAAAACGCAAGTTATGTATATAACTATGGTTCTATGAATACCGGATGACCGCAGGAGGGCGGTGTTCTCAACACCTGGATATACATCGTGCGCACGCGCAGAAGTCGAATATTAATACCAACACTGTCACTCGTGACCCCCTGTGGGCGTGAGCCACCGATATAGGTGCCCAGTTCACAGGGTTCATCCTCATGAAATCTTTTCGTCGGGATTCCGAGTGACAATGAACTCTGGCGGTCATCCGGTATTCATAGAACCATAGTTATATACATAACTTGCGTTCTATTTCATACCTACTGACCGCCAGAGGGCGGTGTTCTCAACACCTGGATGACTCATACCAACATGGTCACGAGGAATCTGCGCTTACCGAGGTCGGTTTGCAGATCTAATAGACAGACAAACAGCCGTCACCACAGGGTGAGGGAGAGTCCGGTTGGCTGACTCTTGGCCAAAGCCCAAAACAGATGGAGCCCATTTGGCTGCACTGCAGCACAGATGTCCACCCCCTGGTCTGGCATGTCAAAATGCCCCTGGGGAGACCTAGAGGCCTACTGAAGAAATGTACCTCAACGCAACAATCAAAGTACCTCTAAGTGTTGCGTTCGTCTCTGTTGAATCAAGAATCAAATCAATGTGAAAGGCAGAAAATCCTTGAAGACATAAGAGGGATTGGCGAATGGTAAACCCAGACCCATCGGCATCCCAGTCTCAGGCACCGGGCAGGGCCTGAAGACAACCTACTCACTTCCGTAGGGTCGCAGTGAGGGCAAATGGTACTAGCAGATAGCCATTTGAGAACGGCCCGATCCAAGGGCTGGGGACAAAGTCCATCCAAACCTGGTAGAGTGGTACCTCATACCAGATGGTAGGGGGCGATTACTCGCTCCGTCAGCGTGGCTGATGGCATACCCACAATAAAGTGTGACAGGCGCTGTCCAGAGAGAGCGCAACTTTTATTAGAGCCATCATAGCCAATGAAGAGCCGTTCTGACCACCAAGTGCATGTGGTAGGTCTAACATAATAGGCTCTCAGGGCCCGTACTGGGCACAACAGTTCTTAATCACAATTACTCTCCTGGTGGAGAGGTTAAGGCTGCCAATATCACAGGCAGGTATTGAAAGCACAGAGCAACATGGTGGTGCTTTGTCTCAACTAAACCACAGTTTACTTGTGTTGGCGTGCAACGCCCTGGTGCAGGATGCACAAGAATCAAGTAGGGTTCGGACAATAGGCATGATTGTCAGTGGTCAGTTTATGTAGCCGAAGGTGACCCGGGTGAGAATGCACCCTCTCCCTAAACTGTGACAGGGGATTCTGTCTCTGTGGGGAGGCCAAAGCACTTCATCGAGAAGCTGCAGTAGATGATTCGGCTGCAGTGGTAACGAAAAACAAACCTCTAGTCGCGTCTAGCCCGCCCAATATGAAAAACAAATTGAGGCGGAAACATGGAAACTCATACTTCGTGGCACCATACTACTGTGCGACTGCCTCCGCCTATCCTGTGAAGAATACACGGCACCAAAAGTGGCAGTGTAGAGAGGACTTACAAGAAGTCGCCTGGCCAGGGGTGGGCCAGAGTGTCCTGCCCTAACGGTCAGTGCCGGAAGGGAGAGCTACAGTTGGCCACGCGCCAAGCGCTCAAGGCCAAAGATCCTGCTCTGCCGTACATATGCCCAGTGATACGAAACATCATCGGATGCAAGAGGCTTACATGCGGGAAGCATGTCCGCCGCCTGGACTGTATACCCAACAAGAGCATTGCTATGAAACCAGCAAGATGAGGCCAGACCTCCTGCAGAGACTGACTGGATCGAGCGACCCCTTAGTGGGTCGGAAGATAGACTGTTGACATATCATGTTACGAACAAAGTCTAAACATCCCAAGGGAACACTGGCCCAGTACATCACAGACACTGGCTGGAGGTGGTAGGCAGTAGAGCGAATTACGCTCTTACTTAAATGCCTGTACATAACTGAAACAGTAACCCAACCGTATACACGGTGGTAGGCAGAATTCTGGGGTTCGAGGCCCAGAACTTATAGACAGAACATGTAAAAGGGTGCAATGAAAGCAGCCCTAGAGAAGCAACTGTCTATGTCGCTTCGGTGTGCCTAACAACCAGAGGGACTGGCTGGCAGCACTGTACTCGTCCAAGACGAGACAGGTCAGTGGAAGCTGTCCGGCAGCCCCCCATTAACTCTAAGAGTTTAAGCAAGGCCATGCTTGCAGACCATTCTCAATCTGGCACCGCCTGGAGCACATCCACTGTGCCCAGCATACATGACCAGAGGCAGCTGGTAGGTCTGAGATCGAGGATCAGGCGAAAACCACCACCGTCATCAGTCACATCATGAATCAAGGAGAAACCTTCAGTTGAACCAAACTGCTTGTTCACCGTGCACTATGCTGCAAGGTCTGTTGGGTGGCAGGCCCAAACATCTGGCCTGGAACGACAGGCAGAGTGTTAAGTGTCCCACTGTACTTCCCTGAAAGTGGGGCCTGTTAGAATGCTGAGTCTATAATTGATGTGCACGCTAGTTCAGCTGTACAGTTGCACATACGCAACATGTGTCCCCTGCATTTACCCATCTTATTGCTACTAGGAGCAATGAGCAGCCATTCTACAGCGCTTGGGAGCAATTAGGGGCTCAGACCGGGACACACATGGACACATTGCTGGCCGGATCTGGCATTGAACCCGGGACATCCAGGGGCTCTGGGTCGCCAGGCGGGCTCACTAACCCGCCGTGGCCGCCCCTCGGCCACACTAGGCCCCAACATCATCAGGGTAGTTAGTTACCACGTAAGCTAACGCCTAGAACAAGCATCACCCATAGGTGCCGTGCCTGCGCATCAATGCGCGCAGGCCAGAGGGCCAGGATGAGGTGACCATTAAGGGACCGTCCAACACGTCCCAGTCCAGCTGCCGTGGCATGGATCTAGTTGGCAGACCAGTGACTCTACACTGTGTGCGGCCATGGGCAATAGCCATACTAGCTTGAAGGCTTCATCTAGTGACACCACCAGAGAAGCAATGCTGGCATTAAGTCCAGGGTTAGGGACCCTGTCTCGTTGGTCACCCCCAGAAGGCAATCTAAAAGGTCAGTGCTACTCATCACAGACCACGAGTAGCGGCTCTGCAAACAGCAGAGCAGCACCTATGTATCAACCCATTAAGACAGGAACAAGTCTGGGTTGCCGCTGCTATGTAAAGTATATAGCCATATGTATACTCTTCTCAATTCTTCAAATCGACATTTGAAATCATTCCGAGACCTAGGTCCGGATTCGGAAGGTGTTTACAGCATCGGCCCTAAATGGGTTAAGACGTTCTTAACCTGAGCAACTTGGTGGCCAAGAGTACCACCTTGATACTTCCCCTAGTTGAGAGAGCATCATCTCACAACGCTAGCATCCCTGTGGGAGGCAAATCAGCCACAACCACGGCCAACACAGTTGGCATACGTGCCAGCAGTATGCAGCCACAATAACAGCAATATCTTCAAAATGGCCTTGGATCGCCTCGGGATCCCCCAGAATGAAGTTGCTAATGCTGCTCTGGAGAGGAAGTCTGCAGCTCTCGGTATGGAGCTGTTTCCCTCGCGACCAGACTACAGATAAGCGGTTGGAGATGGATGGAAGAATGAACCACAGCCATAGCCTGTGTCCGGCGCGCAAGTCGAAACCCGACTACAGGCGCAAGTAATGGACCTCCTCTGTGGGACCAGAGAGGACCAGCATGTTGCACTAATCCATGAACGGCAGCAGAGCGAGACACTTTATGTAGTTGTAGCGAAAGAGCGAGAATCACTCGAGCTACAGTGTCAAGTAGTGCCATAGTATAGTGGGAAAGCCAAATACTTGGACTGTCATATACCTCCAGATAATGGCAGCAGAGCGAAACACACACTCAATGCCAGTGATAACGCAGCCAAAGCAGCGGGAACCAGTCAGCCACAGCGTTATGCTTATTGATCATCTGTACACACAGTATGTTATTAATACAATGCAGACATGGCGAAGAGCGGGGACCACTCATGCCTATGTCAAGTACAGTATGATAGTGGCGGGGCGGAACATGCCCTCGGTGCTAGTGAAAATGACCATCAGTACACACAGTATGTAAACAATACTATGTAGACATGGCGAAGAGCGAAGGCCACTCAAGCACACAGTATGACAGCAATGGAGCGAAACACACCCCCAGTGTCAGTGATAATGCAGCAAAAGAGCATGATCACTCAAGCTACAGTTATCAAGTACACTACATATGTACCCGCCAATGTATCCTGTTGTCTTGCCCCCAAGACGGATCAGGGCAGTTGCTGCAAAGGCAGCTAATGAGGACTAGTCCAAATAGGAATAGGCACAGCATTATATGCCTATTGATATTGATTCTCAGTACATGTTATGTACTGAGGAAGGCCATTTACAGGCCTAGGGGAAGAGCCCTCGATCCCGTGCCTAGTAGATAGTTTGATAACCACGCAATGGTAAAGCGATAGACGCTTGAAACATTATATTAGTAATTATACTGCCAAGCACAAACAAGTATTACCCGAACAGCAGCTGAGCGGATCACACTCAAGCTATGAGATACAAGCAGTATGCGTATCTCAGATAGCAGTATACACTTAAGTTAAGCTGTGACGTTAAGCACGCTGCAGTGACAACATTGTCATATTCCTGCTTGATATAACGAGCAAAACAAACTAGCAAGTCAGCACTGAGCTGCGTTTACAACTTGACATGCACTTTGAAAAAGTTTGTTCCTTAACCAGAAATCGTCTGGGGAAAAGCGCTCATTAACGTCACGACCACACAAACCTCCTCTTGGTAGACATCGTTGCAACCAAGCGCCACATATGTGGTAGATTGCACGTCTGCGACAGAGCGAAAAACACTTCTTGCAGAAAACACGTGGAGAGGAGTGGTCATTCAACATGACTAATCCTATAAATCAGTCAGAATAAGCGTCGCGGCAGCAGGGGACGCCATAAAACATTGCTGTTGCTCATTTAGCATTGTGCGGCCATTCAACATGAGTATTGATTAATAGTCAAATAAGCGCCGCCGCAGTCGCTTTCGAGGCGAAGCACACCTCTGCGAGCCACACAAACAGCACACCGACATTAAATACAAAGTTAGCTCTTAGTTAGTGAACACACAACCGCTAACCCTTAATGCATTAGTCGGGAGGATGGACGGATACTGCCGCAGTGCCGCCACTGACAATTCCACAAATCATACAAGTTGGATTCCAGCGAGCAAACACTGTCACCAACCCAATGTAACGCCACACAGCAAAGCGAAGATACCGCAAGGCTGTAGCAGGCACGCCCGCCGGGCAAGTAAAGTAGCACACAACTTACCTGTAGAAAATAAAGTCCAACATGATAGTTGGACCAGGGAAATAAGCCCGGCGGAAAAATTATCGCCGCCAGCAATGCAGCCTCTGGAGGACGCAAGGTAGCCCCAACCGAACGGTTACGAGGCTTATAGGCATGGCCGGCGTCGAGAGCCCCCCCATACAGCCTCGAAGGGCTGAACCCTGTGAACTGGGCACCTATATCGGTGGCTCACGCCCACAGGAGGTCACGAGTGACAGTGTTGGTATTAATATTCGACCTCTGCGCGTGCGCGCGATGTATATCCAGGTGTTGAGAACACCGCCCTCTGGCGGTCAGTAGGTATGAAATAGAACTGGAGGATTTAGAAGATTTTTTTATTATTTCGAGGTCAGGCCTAAATTTGTTACAAAAGGGGTGAAGTGGCCCTTTAACATCGGTATTCGGTACTAGACTATGGTCTGCATGCAGAAGACACTTGATAATATGATTTCACGCAGGGTTTATCAGGCTAACTGATAACCAGTTTAGCTGATTGCCATTTCAATTGCACAGGGGACATTTATAAAAGGAAAGGTTTGCACTCAGAAAAAGCTTTAATGAATTGAATAAATCCATTATGCTAATACAAAATGTTTTCGTCCATCAAAAATTTTAACAGTTTACTAGGACGACACACCAGGTGGTCGGAGCGTAGTGGAATACAAACACAATTGAATTGCACTGGGAAGCCACATCATTATTAGATTATGTGTCTTGCTATATGCCATATCTGCTGTGATGTCACTAAAATGAGAAGGCGTCTGATCCGCAGCGTGTATATTTCGCCTACGGCAATGTCCTTTTTTATTATACTCAACTGTTGTTAATATTAAAGGCTGATAAAATGTCACGATGACAAATATCATCAGGAATACATAAAACTGTGCAATCACCCAGAGACGACTGACCTCCTCTCGAGTCCTCTGTGATTTCAACATCATTTGTTGAAATACATTTTGTAGTTTAATAGAAATACCATGTAGCATTCTACTGTACATGCACCATGCAAGGTTAACACAGGTATCTACTAGTGGTTCCAAAAGTGGGGTCCGGGGACCCCCAGGGGTCCTTGAGTTCCCCCAATGAGTGAAAATCACTCATTGGTCTAAAACGGCCATTGCCGTCATCACAAATGTGATGATGTCAGCGGCAAGTGGGCATGGCCGTTGAGTGTTGTTTTTTTTGCAAAACTAATGTTTGGAATGGATTCAGCATCATGAAAACCCCCTAGTTTGACACATCACATGCTACATAAAGCATGATGAAATTTTGAATATTTTGCCTTCTATAGGTTGTTAATGGTATGGTCACATATTATGCCAATTGTGAAAATTGCTCAACATATGCAAATTAGCATCCGGCAGTTTCTACATGCTGGGGACCCATATTCAACATTTCTAGCATAAAACGTTGGTGTACTCAACATGTCCGGGTTCACAATGGGGCTCTGGCTACTAGACTATTATGGGTCTTTAACTCTGAGAGTGTACAAATGGAAACAAATGGACACTCTCAGAGTTAAATTAACATTGATTTTACAATATAAATCGGGGGTCCCAGAGATAGAAATGCCATTAAATGTGGGTCCGTAGACTAATGCATGTCAAACTGGTGGGTCCTTGAAATTAAAATGGTTGAGAATCACTGCTAGAGCCATACAAATCTTCTCTTATGGGTCTATGGCATATCTTTTCAAATGGGGCTCCGCGGGCTAATTAGTGTCAATTTGGGGGTCCTCGACATGAAAAAGTTTGGGAACCACTGGACAAAACATCCATAATCATTGTCTAAATGTCTTATTTACCGGTATTTGTTAAACAGGTCAAAGTGATGTCATTATCCATGGATATTCCCTTTTCGCTTCAAATCCATTGTCCATTTGAAACGTTTTGAAACCCATTTTGGGCGGGAACCCCTTTTGGTGTTAGCATTATGTTATGCTTTAGCTATTGAAAAATAGCAGATCTACAAGCTCATAGCGCGCCACCGAGTGGCGCGCTACGAGCTTGTAGGTCTGCTATTTTTGAAAAATCGACTGACATAGAAACATAGCTTTTTCAGAAAACTGTCAGGATGTAGAAGACATTTTTAGAATCTGATCTCAGGTGATGCCCTTTTCTTTTCAAACCTCATCTATACTAACAAATGAGTCTTATGGGTCTATGGCATATCTTTTCAAATGGGGGTCCGTGGGCTAATTAGTGTCAATTTGGGGGTCCTTGACATGAAAAAGTTAGGTGATGCCCTTTTCTTTTCAAACCTCATCTATACTAGTAACAAATATGTCAAATTCCTGGGAGCGTTTCATTCAACACGTTTTCCTCCCACACAAATAATACGGACTGAGAGAAAAACAATCTGTCAAATCTGACAGCTCAACGTTCAAGTTTCAGGATTATTTGTTACATCCAATTATACGTATAAGTATGAGAGAGTGAAATTATTCGGTCTCGGCTCCTTCACACTGAAGGAACATTAACAATAAACCAAAATACATTAAAATAACAATATAAGTACCTTTTTTTTTGTCCCTATACGAATACAAAACAATAACAATTGCACATATTAGCTAGGGTGCCTTTGTTTATGGTACCTGTATTTACTGTAGAACACATTTGGTTGTTGAATCATACTATATATATATAAAAAAAAAAGAAGGGGGGTTTTTCATAATAGGTGGTTAAACAACTAGTCGACTAGTCGACTAGTAAACTAGGTGTCACTCCCAGTGATGTCTTACAAACGAGTCAGCTGTCTCTTTGTTCTGGTGGCTTTATTTCGAGCAACTTTCTTTCTCCAAAGCCAACGTAAAAACTGACAAATGGAAACAAACAGTGATCAGATTCAGAACAACAATAAATGAAGCATAAAGCACATAAACATACGAAAATACACAAACAAATATTCACCTCACTGGCTGCACATAGGGATCAAAGGGAATGAAGGAGGGAACCCACAATAACATCAAAAGCAACCCAGACTGAAAAGAAACACAATTGATAAATTAGACTCAACCAAATACAATACACAACTTAAATCTTGACAAGAAAACAGAAAATATTGACACAGAAACAAACAAAACGAACCTTAATTAACATGGTGACACGCTGTTGTCCAACAAACCTCCGTCTGCCCACTTCAGAGGGAAGCCTACAAGGCTCGTCAGGCATGATAACTTGACACCATATATGGTCATAAGACCGGAAATGACTAAATTAAACTCCGCAACAAATACATACATGACCAACAAACCAAATAGCAAAATAGAAAATAAGAAATAACAAAAATACTGCCAAAAACATAATTCTGGCAGCTAAACTAGGCAACTAGTCAACTAGTAAAAATGACTAGAAGTGAATGCCCTAATATACATATATATAATTTACTTTTTAGATAAACTGAAAAATGCTAAATAGGAGCAGCCAATTTCTACAAATGGAACTATATGCACAGCAGCACATGCAGGTGTGATCTCCACACAACTCTACTGCACAGCTTAATAACCTCATTTTAATTGGATTTACTGCATGATAAACATGAAAAACATAATTATAGTGTGGTGAGTCCGTCGAAGGGTTCAGTGCTCTGTCAAGGAAAGTTGTGGATAGTGCATGTGTATCCTTTATATTGGAGTATAAGTAATTTACTCAAGTACTTTACTTACACCCCATGGAGACCTGAATTCATGGATATCTTGGTGTTTTTGTCACATTCTCTCTAGGTCGTCCTCAGACGAGCCTTCCATCGTCGCTTCCAGTCATCCCGGTTCTCCATACATCTGGCCAGCTCGTTGGTGCTTTGCGCTCCTGCATCTTTCTTGAGTACATCCACATAATAGTATGGGATGTCCTCGTGACCGGTGCCCATGTGTTGGTTCCCACAGCACCAGTCTGCTGGCTGGGAGCTCCTAGCCTGGCTAATAAGCCAGACTCAAATCACACTGTCGTGTGGTATTTGAGTCTGGAGATGCTGTGTATGGATCTTGTTTCCCGGGGGGGCGGGTTCAAACATTTTCTCTTTGACGCAATTGGTCAGAGCTACTGTCAGTCAAAGGTCTCAAGCGTTGAACGTCACTGTACCAAAGCCCGCCCATATTGCATACCGTGTCCCGATTGGCCACACCAGTTCTCTGGTGTAGGAAATGGGCGTACAATTGAGCCTCTCCAGACCGTAATCCGCCGGCAGGCAAATGTTTTTTTGCCAACGGCTGATTCGGTCTGGCTTATTAGCCAGGCTAGGGAGCTCCTGGTGTCTTTGGCAGTGTCCTGCGAGTCTCACTCTCCTGGCTGCTATTTTGTCGCTCACCCTGAATATTCCGGCATACAGATTCTCATTGGTAACATGTGTACTCTTGCTGATGTTGTATGCGTTGCTACACGTAACATTCTGGTGTAGCACCCGTCTAGAGCCTTCTGCAGGGTGGGCTTCAGGCGGTCAGGGTATTCTTTTTAATATCCTAAGTATAAAATATGGCTAAAGTGTATATATATATATTAATACATATTTTTGGATACCCCCTCAAGGACCCTTTGGGGACCCCGGACCCGACTTTGAAAACAACTGCCTTATAAGGTATATGCTACTGTACTGTAGCTTACTATGGCAAACCTAAGATGAACTTCAGAGCTGGAAAACCATAAAGTATACCTCCTCAAAGGATCTTTCTAAGTTAGGCCCGCATGTATCATGTGTGTTTGGTCAAATTATGATAAATACAGAGCATAATTCCATTGATCGGATCAGTGGTGCAGCAGTCATAATTCAATATCAGGCTCCAATACAATCCTTCCGGTGCAATCATTTAGGATGTCAACAACCATGACAGATGTCCTCTTCAAAAAGTCGGGAAACACAGTATGTTCTACCAGAAAGAACTGGCCACAAAAAACAATTTTTCCTATCAAGGTTATATTGATTTTATTTGTGCACGTCTGCCAGTGTGATCATCACTATGGTGACATACTGTATCTGTACTGGTCGTCTTGACTTTTGCACTCCAGGCCAGCCAAGACAAAAAAACGATTACAATTATTTTCTGTCGATTCGCTGATATACAGTATACAATAAAGACATAATAATACAAACTTCTCGTAAAGTAATTGATGGAATAAGACAATCGATAGCAGCGGTTCTCAAACATTTTCACGTTGGTATGCATTTCGTGTTTCGAAAAAAGGAGACACATTTGTGAGGCCTGTTCAGTACTGACATTTGCCCCGTCAGACTGTGGGTTTAAGCCATTTTGGGCGGGAACCCCTTTTGGTGTTTTAAACATTATAATTTAGCTATTGAAAAATAGCAGATCTACAAGCTCTGAAAATATTTATTTCAGAAAACTGGAGGATTTAGAAGAATCTTTAAAAATGTTGAGGTCAGGCCTAAATGGTTTAGGCCCAGTGAGAGGATGAAGCAGGGTGGTACGTTCCACGGCGCCAAAGCTATCGGCAAGGTTGAGCCATTCACAACTAATTTATGACGGGAATCAATATTTTAAAATGGTCTGGGTTACAAATAGAAAGTCTATCCTTTAACAGTGAAGGGGCAGAGGAGCGATGCACTGTTATCGTTGCTGTCGGCAAACCTCCTATGTCCATAGTCTAACTAACCTTAAGTTTTGTGTGATTTTTTTGTGTTTTCTATTGTAAATTAACACCCTACTTGATCATACTACAGTGTCACACAAAAGCATCAAAAGTTGCAGATGTGCAATGCAACGCGTTTTGAACTTTGGTACAGAGCAACTAGCAATTTGGTACAGAGGTTTCCACAGAAGTGCTATTCTCATCCTACCAGCTCAGTGGCCTTGTGGGTAGAGTGTCCGCCCTGAGACTGGGAGGTCGGGGTTCAATCCCTGGCCGGGACTCTGGCTAAAGACTCTAAAAATGGGACCCTTTGCTTGGCCCTCAGCATCAAGGGTTGGATTGGGGTTAAGTCCCTGCGACATACTTGCGTCATGTCCAGGGGATGTACTCCTGCCCTACTTACTTATTCTTTTTTTGCAAGTTGCACCAAACAGCCAGAAACAGGTAACATTCAGAACTGGGTGTTTTTGTAGGGTCAGCGTCATTATATTATTATTATTCTGACGGTGCGTTGGTCCGACTAGCCCCATTACTATAACCCAGCTGTCTGTCCCTAACCCTAACCCTAACCGTACGCGAAGCCACGTTGTCAGGCTAATGCGCCGTCGGATCCCATTTTTGTCCCCAGTCATGAGGCAAACCATTTTTTTTCTACAACAAGCTCACAATGCGTTGCAATGCAACACGCTGTGTAGATCTGCTATTTTCAAAATATTGTGAAATGGCACATTTTACTGTTGGTATACTTTAAGTACATTTCAACGCCAATATACTTTTGACAATGAGTTTCAGGACTAAGATATGCGAGGCACGATGAGTGTGTAATCAGTCAGTAGAATCGGACATCTTGAAAGCGCGGCGAGATACTGAGCAAACCGGGAGGGGAGAGCAAGGACAGCCAGATGATGGTGCATTTTGATAAGTGCCGATGATGTGTGAGGTGGAACCAACGCTACAAAGGGTTCATCAAGAAATCCGATAAAAAGCCAGATGATCTAAAGCCTGCAGAGGCATAACCCATTTCGACCCGAGGACGATTCTACAAATGCCTTCCAAATCCTGACAGTTTTCTGAAAAGCCCTATGTCAGTCGTTCTCAAACATTTGCATGTCAAGGACCCCAAAAAACATCTGAAAATATTCTGTTCCAGTGACCCCCCCAGAAGCAAAGATTTGAGTTAGAAAACGTTCGCTCTGAAAGAATATATATTCAATATATATTTTCATCATTTTTCAAAAATCGCAGACCTACAAGTTCATAGCGCGGCACTCAGTGCCGTGCTATGAGCTTGTAGATCTGCTATTTTCGATTAGCTAAAGTATAACATGATGCTTCAAATACCAAAAGGGGTTCCCGCCCAGAATGGGATAATGGAGAGGTCATAAATAGAGCTCGGCTTTTACAAAAAAGGACTCCGGCGAATTTATATAGCCAGTTAGTGGCTGCCAGGCGCTCATGGACACAGAGAGATCAGATAAAGATAAAAAAAGAAATGTATAGTACTCATTCAACACTGATCACATTTCCAAGTTCCTTTTATTAAATGTCACATCTTTTATTTTGCACCCATTGAGATGTCACTGCATGTTCAAACTCATACACTATACTGTGACTCATCAGAATTAAATCCCCATACATCAGCAGGTAGGGTGAGAAGTTCAGTCACACGAGAGAGACTCGGAGTAGAACCGCTGCTCCTTCGCCTGGAAAGGAGTCAGCTGAGGTGGTTCGGGCATCTGGTTAGGATGCCTCTCGGGCGCCTCCCTAGGGAGGTCCTCGACGCACGTCCCACTGGGAGGAGACCCCGGGGGCAGACCAAGGCGCAGTTGAAGGAAATACATCGACTCACTGGCCTTGGAACGTCTCGGAATCCCCCAGGAGGAAGTCACTAATGTTGCTCTGGTGGAGCTGTTGCCCCCGCGACCCGACTACGGATAAGCGGTTGAAGATGGATGGATGGATGGACATCAGCAGGTCTTCAACCAGTGGTCCGGGGACAAACCAGTGGTCCTTGCGGAGGTTCCAGGTGGTCCCTACAGCTATATGATGTAGAGTTGGTAACTAAATGGACACTTAAAATGAAACTTTCATACGCAACGATTCATCGTACACTCTCAAGAGTTAGATTATTGTTAAAATAAATAAATAAAATGACATTGCATGGATGCACCTGGGACATATCTTCAGTGATGTTTCCTGAGGTCAACAGGGTTTCGGGTCTTCCAACATAATACCCCTCACTCAGGCGACCCAACCGGGGGTTGATCAAATCCCGACTTACGTCCCAGTAGCTACCCTTGATCAGTCCATCAGGGAATGAGCAAGGCCACACAATCCGTTGCTCCGGAACTACTCTGCCGGTACTGGGAGCACCAAAATCTGGCGCGTGCATGGACTAGGCTCTGTGGGTTGACTCCTGACCGGTCCACTCCTGCTCTCACCAGGCCCAGGACCTGTGCGTTGCACCGGACTCCCAGTACCAGGCACTGCATTCAGGAGTGGTGGACTATAATGGCCCTCCTAAAGGCCTGGGCTTCCTCCTCACGGAGGACACAGGCTGGGGGCGCCAACCCATACTGCTTACCCGGGTGCCGTCTACATTACGGCTGTCACCCGTCTCTCCGGTGGTCACCAGACTATACCTGGTTGTCACATAGTCTATTCCTATGAGTCACTATAAATAGAATAACTATAAATAAAAATACATCGCATGGATGCACGTATCTTCAGTGATGTTTAACAATACATTACTTAATTTAAAAGACACATTTAGAGATTAGATTGTTTTACAGTCATCAATGTTTGCCTGTTATCTCCCCTAATGGTACCAACATCAATACATCCAACGACAACAACATAGTCTATGTTTTGGTTCCGAGAGGCTAAATCTCATAATGGTGGTCCGTGGCTCAAATGGTCGTCCGTGGCTCAAATGGTGGTCCGTGGCTCAAATGGTGGTCTGTGGCTCAAATGGTGGTCCGTGGCTCAAATGGTGGTCCGTGGCTCAAATGGTGGTCCGTGGCTCAAATGGTGGTCCGTGGCTCAAATGGTGGTCCGTGGCTCAAATGGTGGTCCGTGGGTCAAATGGTGGTCCGTGGCTCAAATGCTGAATGATATGAAATGATATGATATGAAAAAGGTTGAAAACCACTGTCCCTCAGGGTCCTATATATAGGGTATTTTTCTGTTTTCCGCAGAAAATACCCGATCTAAGCTTACAAATGTTGTAAGCTTCCAGATCTGTTGTTTTCTGCAAAGGTGTTTCGGGAATATGGAGGCTGCATGGGATTTAAGTGGTTGCAGCATTGTGTACTTTGTTATGCGCATGATACAGAGCCCCAGTCTTAGAAGCAGTGGTGGAAAGGGATTGATTGATTGATTGATTGATTGATTGATTAGCTTATTTCCATTGTGGTGCTCTAAAAACATAACATTTAATAATGATGTGTGGGTTCCCCAGATTATTTAAAAAAAAAAAAAACTGTTGAACAGTCCGTTTCAGAAAAGAAGGACGATTAATACTCTGCACTACGCAACTTTCCACCATTCTACCCCCGGATTTGAACCCCATTTCCTTTGCAAGCGCTGACATTCATAAGGGCCTTGCACACGTGAAGCGAGGAACGCAGGCGTTGTTGCCTGGATCAACACAGGTCTCCTCCAGGTCTGTTGAAGAGGGTCTGGATCAACACAGGTCTCCTCCAGGTCTGTTGAAGAGGGTCTGGATCAACACAGGTCTCCTCCAGGTCTGTTGAAGAGGGTCTGGATCAACACAGGTCTCCTCCAGGTCTGTTGAAGAGGGTCTGGATCAACACAGGTCTCCTCCAGGTCTGTTGAAGAGGGGCGCAACAACGCAGGCGTAACAAAAAAAGCTAAACAGAATCCAGGTCTGGTGAGTCGCGGGGCGTGTGCACGTACGGTAACAAGCACGCGCGTAACAAATTCACGGGACCGCGCTCGCGCACTTACGTTGTCGCACCGCGACTTCTCCGAGCAAAAACGCAGGTCTCATTGAAAATGAACTATAGGCGTGTTTTATCGCTCCCAGTTTGCAAGGCCCTTTACCATTGAGCTAAATAGAGACTGCATCAGATCATGTGTCCAAGTTGAGACATGACCTTTGACACGATCTATATGTCTCAATAGAGGAACATGGAGACAGAATACAACCACCCCAATTGTATGAGTTATATTGTATTGTACCACACAGATTGGATTATTTTCTTTTCACATTTAATTCTTTGAATGATTATACTGTAGTGCCGCTTTAACTACGTGAGGCTACAGTAATTTATGCACACTGTAGATCAGGGGTTCTCAACCCGTGGGTCGCGACCCCTCGGGGGGGTCGCCAAATTATTTTGGGGGGTCCCCAAATTATTTTCAAAAAATAAATAAATAAATACAATTGCAACTGAATGGCTGGAAAGTGGAAATGAAGAGTTTACATATAGTACACATAGTACATGCATACACCTTCCCTAATGATTATATCTGGTTTCAGTATGTATTCATGGTGTATTGTCTGTCTCTATTATTAAGGTTATTGTAGCAGTCAATTTATATTGGGGGTCGGGAGGGGGCGGGGCGGGGGTCCCGAGACATTGCCAAAGCATTTCTGGGGGTCCCCGGCCAAAAACGTTGAGAACCCCTGCTGTAGAACCCCTGCTGTCCCAAAAACAGCCAATATACAACCTCACAACAACAACACAACACATCAGAGCATGCCACACTATTATTTTTGTTCAACCTTTATTTATGTATTTATTTGCACCTATGCTCAAAACGTGGATGCCAGGGTTAAAGCCTGAAGAATCCACCAATACTACAATAGGATGTATAGCCCTGCTTCTGCATCTGCAGTCCGCACACACAGACACACATGTGCAGACACGTGCACACAGACACAATGCACCCACACATTCAACAGCATGCACGAAACGTTTGTTTGCAGTATAGCACTTGCACTATAGCCTCGCCAACCTCACAGCCTGGCGTATGCAAAGGCTAAACTTACAGTATGTAACTTAGATAGCATTTTTATGCAGACAGCGCACTATTAATTTAAAGACAGCGTGATAAGAACCTGTATGCGCATGCAGGTCGGGGGCAAAAGAAACCTTTCGCTCATGCAGTGTTGTTTTCGTTGACTAATACTATGACGAAAAATGTTCGTCGACTACCTTTTTTCACTGACAAAAACTACATAAAAACGAAATAAAAACTAAGCCATGATGACTAAAACTATGACTAAATATATTGACAATTTCGTCAACAACTAGACTAAAATGCTAGGAAGTTGACTAGTGGACAAGAGATCCAGTATAAGTCATTTTACATTTGGTTGCATGCTGAAAATAGCCGATCTACATAGCCGATCTACATGCTCACAACGCGTCGCGCTGTGAGCTTGTAGATTGGCTATTTTCAGCAAGTGTAAAAAAAGTCATTACGATGGCATCAACACCCACCAAACTACATTTTAGTCAACTAAATCAACTGTAGATTTAGTCGACTGAAATCGTATGATATGTAGTCGACTAAAACTAGACTAACACTAAAACATTCCAGGTGACTAAAATGTGACTAAAACTAAATGAAAACTATTCAAAGAGACTATGACTGAAACTAAAATCAAAATCTGCTGCCAAAAATAACACTGCGCTCATGTAAAAGTGGTCTCAGCACTGATGGTGTTAAAATGCAGCCCATCAATCTTTCAGATGCCGTTTTCCTCCCAGTGTGGTAGAAGGTGGTTTAGGGTGGACGTTTTTACTGTGATCAGCTCCGCAGTAGCAGCGGTGGCCGAACGGTTTGCGGAGCGGTCTTGATACCGGAAGGTCGCCAGTTCCTATCCCCGGACCGGCACGTTAAAATTACCACCACTGAAGTGCCCTTGAGCAAGGCATTGAACCACTACCATGAAATGTTCTATGAGCAGGGCCTGGCTGTAAACAAGCATCTGATGCTTAGTCCAGTTACCCTGGGTAAATATAGTAACTTTTCTTTGCTTTGCTTTGCTGTTGAAATATGTACCTTGGTTTATGTTGTGTCAACTTGCATGTAAATAATAATAGTGATTCTTTAAAGGATTATAGTCGCCAAAACTCCACCTCCAGTCGCAGAGCTGGGAGCGCTTCCTAATATGTGACCACACGCGATATAGAGCCTGCCATCGCGGGGGTGGCAATTGTTGAGGACAGCTGAAAGACTATTTTCTTTGTCCTTTTTTATTTTTCTGTCTAAAATAATCTGAAGCTATATTATTATTCATGTCATGTTAGAGCAGGTCTGTAATAAATGTCAGAGCTGATATCGACATATAAATATGAAATAAATGCTTAAACATGTCACTATGTCTAATGTTATAACCATTGGGTTAACCAATGCTAACTAGACATACGGCTTCCCTGCTATAGTATGCAAATTCCGCTAAAATCCGCCTTTTTGTACACAATCGTTTTGGAAGATAATACTAGTCTTTTACTAACTGGCTAACAGAAATAGCACAGAAATAAGTATTAACAACGATATTTTGTAAAAAGTGTGTTTATTTTGGTCCGCCTAAAGCTAATTCATGCTAATGTTCCAGCTGGGGGCACTGTTGACCACAACAATGGAAAATGCGGAAATGGCTTCCTATTTCCAATAGCAGAAGAAGAAGACTCGAATGAATGTATTGTAAACATTGTAACATTATGTCACCATAACGTGGTTATTATTAGTTGCTTTGGAATGTACCTGCCATGAAAATTAAGGTCATAATAACGCAGATCGCATCGATATGTAATATAGCGCGATAATGTACTTGTTTTAGCTTACAGGATTGATATCAATATATTAGCTAAATGTAGCTAACGGCTATCATTGTGGGGTTGCCAGTTTCTGCGAGAGAAATAAGCAACCCGGTATATGAAAACAAGCCCAAAATAAGTGAAAATAGCGGATCTACATGCATACAAACAACACAAATCTTGTGTCTGGCATAAATTATTTTCAGATGGGGGTCTGCAGACAAATAATAATAATAACAGGCTAATGAAACAGAGGAATTAAGAGAAGAGCCAAGAGGGCACAATTTGTGCTGGGAGGGTTTGAGAGCAAACTGTCCTGTTGTCTGTTGGTTACTGTTTTTTTTATTTTTTTATTTATTGCATTCATATAGCTCTTTTATTTGTACTCATCTGGAACATTTACATAGGCCTAATTTATCTGCCACTGTTATTTTCCCTTTTTCATACTACAAAAGGCCAAATAAATACAGTAGCCTATTTTAAAAAGGAGAGATAACAGGCAAACGATCAAGATAACAACATTCTCTAATTGTGTAGACTTATTGTAAATTAAGTAATGCAGATGTTTAACAATTATGTATATCTTGAGAGTGTAAAATGAAACAAAATTGACCTTTTTAAGGTTTCTTTTTACACTTGATAGTTAAAGATCTAATAAGGGTCCACTTGGTTACCAACTCTCCATAATCAACTACACTTTAAAAACAAGCCCAAATAATCAACTACACTTTATTTTTGTCAAATACATTTTTATTAACAGGTTATAAATTATTATAAAATTGGTACAGTAGGCCTATGCATTATTTTTCTTTAGAAACAAGGCCAACTAATTATAATAAGCAGACATGGCAACACTGCTGGTTGACTAATGGAGAAATGAAGGGAAAACAGCGCCCCCTAAAGTCACAGATCACTGAACTAAAGCTTAGAAGTCCATTTTCTCTGCTTGGTCTTTTTTCCACTACTCCTGCAAGACATTTTTCTATAAGCCATATCTCCAAACCTGGTGGGTCAAACTGAACAACCAATATGTCAATTTGAAGCTATGATTCCCTGCTTTCACATGACATGAAAAAACGGAAATTCAAAAAAATCCAATGGCAGCCCCTCGGTCAAATCTGGTCACATATGATGATAATGAAAATAATAATAAAACTTTAATTATATAGCACCTTTCAACATTGCGTTACAAAGTGCTTTACACATTCAAACGGGAGAATAAGCAGCGGAAAACATTTCAATAAACAGCTAAATATAATAAGCAGCAGCAAAAAATCAGGGAAAAAAATCTAATCAAAATGAAAGATTAAGTGATGGACGTTATGTTAAGGGATCGAGATCAAAGGTGATCAAAGGTGACACCTATAAGATCACGGCTGCTGCCTTGAATGCACAGCTGTAACCCCTCAAACCTAATTTATGGTCCGCCGTGCAATGGTGCACTACTAGGGTGCGTCTCTGCGTCTCACCAGCCAACACACAAGAGGAGGTCGACTGAACTGAAACCAGCGCTCCCCGAAAACAACAGGTGTGCGGATCTGTTGGGAATTGATTACATGAAACAGACACCTGCGCGTGCACTGCCGCGCTGTCTCCATGTTTGTAAACAAGAAACCCATCTATAGTGTATACTAGAGCTTCGCAGTCCCGCCCCCTTTCATGACGACGCCAGGCCCAGGAAATGAATCACAGTGCATTTTTCCCATAGACATTTCAAAAAGTATTTATTTAAAGACCTTTTAAGCGTCGTACGAAGCCAACTCGAGTCGTGACAAATCATGACAACACACACAATATTTTGGACCAAACAAATAATTACATAGAAGAAAAACAACAAAAGAAGTGTTGTAACCTTCCCGTTTTTTTCTACTTCGTCTACTTACTACGTCTTTAAATAAATACTTTCTGAAATGTCTATGAGGAAAATTAACGGAGAATCATTTCCTGGGCCCTGGTAGGGGGCAGGACTGCGACGCTCTATACTCTATACTATATAGTTTCATTGTACAGGTATTCTACTGTTAGACGGATGTTCGGTCCTTAGCTTGCTCATGATCCTGATTACTATGTATATGTATGTATGTGTTGTGCTTGCTCTGGATTAAGATCATCTGCTAAATGCCGAAATGGTAAATTGTCGTTGATGGATCTGTAGATCTGCTACTTTGGTATTTTTTGTGGACATGTGTCAAGTGTTCATATTTTGTCATCTTGCCCTTTGACCATCAGTTTTATCATCAGCCTACGGCCTGCTTACTCTGGGGGACCTGACGCCAAGTTAAGACTCACTGTCTGTCCCCAGTTAGCTTGAATACTGAGAGGTCTATTTGGATAAACACTACATGCATTTGACCTTGGTGCCCAGTGAGAAAGTAGATAGGAGTATTTCTCTCTGTCTCTGCTAGCAGGGAAAGAATGTTATCTTCAGGTTGCCATAGCAACGCCCGCCTCTGTGCTTTCCCGGACTATGGCCATCAAGGACGGAATTAAGGAAGCTGTCCCGATATCAGTCTCATCAGCTAGGTGCTGGTCCAATGAGCACTCGACACCTATGTGCCAGCGTGGCATCGTGGAAATTAACTGACTATTGAGCCAATGAAAGTGTATCAACAATTGTAATTCTACAGTATTAATGCCTTTGTAATGACTTGTTCGTGAGAGACTACCCTGTGCCCTTTTGGTGGTACAGGGGAGAGTAATTTGGCTGTATGCGGATCTGTTCTGTCTCTCTGATCTGAAAATGAATTAACTAAACCATAACTGTTCTGACTGGACAATCCTTCTTCCTGGTGGTTTCATCTTTTTATTGACTTGAAGGTATTTTTCTAAAAGAGTATTTTCTGCTTAAAGTAGTCCTGTTAAAGCTAATGGTTAACTTGGTCATAGGCTCTCGGCCTAGTTGTGGTGCTGAGTATTTCTGTGTACTCTTTGAGTACTTTCTCAAGAGTAGTTTTATAGTTTTAGCCCTGTGTGGCTCAGTAATTCAGTATAATACAGTCCTTTATATCTTTGGTCCCTTTTGCATTTTATATGCAACAAATGGGTTTTATCTCAATTATAAATCCATCAAATTGGTCCATTTCGAGCCGTCTTTTTTCCGAGTATAAGTCTAATTTATTTAATTAGCACCTCCGACAAAAAGGAACCAGCCCCATCCCCCCATTTTCATTTTTATTTTTTTCTGCCGGAAGAACAGAGTCCATGGTCATATTTTTGGAGCAGTGGTTTTGTCGATCCATGTTCAAGTTCTGGAACCGATCCTCCCCATTTTTGGGAACATACAAGCCGCGGATCTGTGGACGAACGAACGAAGCATGAGTTATACAGCTTGCCTTGGCCGGTCCTCCACAGACCCCTCCTACCCGGTTCCTCTCCACTTCGGTGCCCTCTGTCTGGGTCCGGTCTGCCTACGTGATTCTCCCAGCTTGCTTTTCTGAAGTTAAGTATTTTACCTTTCTGTTACTTTCATGGATTATACTGTTATTATAATTTATTGCCGTACATTCATGTCTGGGACTTAATCCCTGAACATGTCTCAGTCACATTACTCTTCCTCCTCTTTACATTTTCAGGATGTGCCGCTACGCGTGCGCTGCGTCCTAATTCTTTATTTTTTTTATCTATCTGCTTCGATTTCTTATCTTTTTATAATATGTTTGCCTTCCTACATGTGGTTATCGTTTGCTTGATCCCCTTATTGATATCTCGCTGTAGGAATCCATAGATGTTACTTAATTTATAGTCTTCTTTCTCTCAAACCTCGGCCGGGGTGCGAGAGTAGAAAGGTTCTTTTATACCGTAAAAAAGGTCTGTGATTCCTTTCACCATTACATTACACATGATTATTTTTTAACACCCCTTTTTACATTGTTTTTAGAGTGTGTAGGCTTCTTATCTAAGGAATTTAGTCTCTCACTCCCTCTCTGGGACTGAGTGCGTGCGTGTGCGTGCGTGTGATAACGCATGCCTCCAACTCTCTCTCTCCTTCTCTCCTTTTTCTCTATCTGCCTGTGGGTCTCTCTCTGTCTGTCTGCGTGCGTATTCGTGCGTAGGTGTGTATATCACTGTCTTGTGTTTGGATGGATGTATGTGTGTTGTCCCGTAGAACAGTTATTCTTCTTTAAGGCCTAATAGTTGAATGATGTGGGTGTGTGTGTAGCGTGCCATTCGTTCAATGTCACCTAGTATATTGTATATAATTTTATTTGTATTTAGAGTGACTGAGTGAGTACGTTCGTCCTGTGGGCGGATATGTTGCCTTTGTCTATGTGTGTGCATGCGTTCGTGCGTGTGTCAGTAGCTGAGACAATTACGCACAGGGTGCGTGTGTGCGTGCATATGTGTTTGTCCGTGTTCATGTGTATATGTGTGTGGGTGAAACACCATTTGATTGTTTTTTTTGTTTTTTAAGAGTGTGACAGTACGGGTACTTCCGTATAGCCTCCATTCTAATGATTAGTGATAATATTAGGGATGCGCGACGACTATTTACTATTGATTTATTTATCTGTCAGGCTCCGTTGTTCCATTTATCATCATTTCATACACTTTATAATTGCATAGTGGCTGTGCCATGGTTTTTCAATTTTAGATAGCACCCCTTCAACATTTAAAGGCCCATTATCATGACAATTTATTATTGATTTCAACCAATCCCCTTATTGATTTAAATTCATTTATTATTTTGTATTATTTAATTTCATTTATTTTTTGAGTGGTGTCAACCATTCATTCCCAAGACATTTTAAATTCCCTATTATTATAATACTTATTATTTTATTTTTATTTGTACTCTACTCTCTCTTTTTCTCTGCCTGGAACGAGTTCTGCAGGCTCCTACAGGTAGAACTTGTGATCTCACAATTTCTTTTTTTGGCGTCTTTTACGCGACATTAGCTACGTCATTAATAGCGTATTTGATAAGTACATTAGCATACATGTGTTTTTTAGGAGTGATGACCTACATTTTGTTTATTTCTGTCCGTGTTTGCAATGCCATGCCATATTATGCATGATAGTCTTAAAGTCCAGTGCAAATACAGGGCAAAATAGACTTGTGCGTTTATTCTGTCATCATCAAGCTGTGTTTCCTGTGTTAACGGATTAATCACTGCACCAGTATTATAGAAAACAATTAAATAGAAAAAAAAAAAATAGAATACTTTGTTTTCTTCTTGAGATATCTTTCTCTCTCTCCCTGTCTCTACGTAACCTCCCTCCAGTTGTTTATCTCTGTGTAAATGCGTACGTAGAACGCTGGGTCTCTCTCTCTCTCTATCTCTCTCTCCTTGACCTGTCTCTCTAAGTACTCTCCCTCCATATAACTGTGAAATGCGTGCTGTGAGAACGTCTGTCTCTCTAAGTACCCTCCCTCCATATAACTGTGAAATACGTGCTGAAAGAACGGTCAGGAGAAGTACAAATATTAATATTATTGTTTTTATTATTATTTTAATTTTACTTTTTTAAACCATACCCTGTCTACCTACACGCCCTACTTTCACCATAGCTGTGGAACATGCGCGGTTGGTACAACAGTCATTTTCATTTTTTTTTTAAAAACCATACCCTGTTGATGTTTACCCTGTTGATGAATTGTTTATAAGTATTGTTGTTTCATTTCATTCACCAGTTGTTTTTTGTCTTTCTGTTTTTATCTCACAGATACGGATTTCTGGTGGTTTCGTGGGTCAGGAACAAACCCGGGACAGAGTAATCTAGAGGTCAACAAGAAGTGATGGAGAATAGTGAAGGAATGTGTTGTCGACCTCGAGATCCCTTTTCCCTTAAGTTTAGGGTTTGCCCTTAGACTCCGACCCACTCAGAACCGTTTAAAAAACAGTATTAGGCCCGACCCCCTAGAACAGTATAGGCCTTATGCCATTTGCCCATAGATTTCCCATCGGGAACAAATTAGAATTCCACTCATGTTTCACCATACACATAATTGTTTTCTGTTTGTCTTCCATGTTTTTCTTTTCTAAGACACTGTATTTTGCTAAAACGCTGTTACCCTTCCCTACCTAGTATTAGGATTCATTTGATCATTCCTGTATTTTGACTATTCATTTTCCAGATCCCAGATCTGCTTCATTAAACTGAATTATCCCATCTTTGGACAATCTAAATTTCCTTCCATTAGGATTCATTATCCCACCTCATCATATTTTTATTATTTTTATTTGATTCATATTTTACCTCTGAATTTGGAATATCCCTCCATGGTAAACATTTAACCTTTATTATCCCCGAACCACCCCTTGACCTTACATTGAGATATTTAGAATAGGGACATCTTTCCCTTCCATTTCATTTTATTATTTTGTTTTCATCACCTTGAGTTTGACTTGATTAGGCATATATATATCCTCCCCTGAATAGACTTGATTCTATATTTGGCCTTCATGGTACTAATGGACTCGCCAGGAAGCGACACGACATCATCAATTACCCTGTCCCCCCCCCTTTCCAAGCTTTGCTTGGTATAAGAACTGTTAGGGGCATCTCCGGCCGTTTTCTCCCGTTTGAATCACAGAGATCCAGTATCTGTCACTGAGAAAGTATAGGCTGAGATTGTCACCTATGGGTCACCTGTTATGTCACCCATCCTGGGGGACAGGGCGAAGATTCGGCTCCGACAACGAGCCAAACCATCCAGTGTCTGCTCTGATGAGCTACAATGAACATTGTCAAACTCTGACACTAAACGTCGGTGTAGGAACGCTGCAACATTGCTGAGCTCTTTGAGAACCCCGAAGATAGAAGATCGAGAGAGAAAAGTCATTCTGTTTCTCTCCCACAGTACCATCTAAATAAGGAGTGATTGTTTGCCTAGTCTTAAGTCAAAACTATTTTTTATTTTTCATTGTTCCTGGTTCCACTGTTTCCATTCTGGTTCTATTCCCCTCCTGAGACCCTTATATTATTTTAATTTAATTCCCTGAAGATTGATTATTGATTATTGATCACATTTGACACTTTATCCACAAAAAGTGATGGAGTTGATGGATCTGTAGATCTGCTACTTTGGTATTTTTTGTGGACATGTGTCAAGTGTTCATATTTTGTCATCTTGCCCTTTGACCATCAGTTTTATCATCAGCCTACGGCCTGCTTACTCTGGGGGACCTGACGCCAAGTTAAGACTCACTGTCTGTCCCCAGTTAGCTTGAATACTGAGAGGTCTATTTGGATAAACACTACATGCATTTGACCTTGGTGCCCAGTGAGAAAGTAGATAGGAGTATTTCTCTCTGTCTCTGCTAGCAGGGAAAGAATGTTATCTTCAGGTTGCCATAGCAACGCCCGCCTCTGTGCTTTCCCGGACTATGGCCATCAAGGACGGAATTAAGGAAGCTGTCCCGATATCAGTCTCATCAGCTAGGTGCTGGTCCAATGAGCACTCGACACCTATGTGCCAGCGTGGCATCGTGGAAATTAACTGACTATTGAGCCAATGAAAGTGTATCAACAATTGTAATTCTACAGTATTAATGCCTTTGTAATGACTTGTTCGTGAGAGACTACCCTGTGCCCTTTTGGTGGTACAGGGGAGAGTAATTTGGCTGTATGCGGATCTGTTCTGTCTCTCTGATCTGAAAATGAATTAACTAAACCATAACTGTTCTGACTGGACAATCCTTCTTCCTGGTGGTTTCATCTTTTTATTGACTTGAAGGTATTTTTCTAAAAGAGTATTTTCTGCTTAAAGTAGTCCTGTTAAAGCTAATGGTTAACTTGGTCATAGGCTCTCGGCCTAGTTGTGGTGCTGAGTATTTCTGTGTACTCTTTGAGTACTTTCTCAAGAGTAGTTTTATAGTTTTAGCCCTGTGTGGCTCAGTAATTCAGTATAATACAGTCCTTTATATCTTTGGTCCCTTTTGCATTTTATATGCAACAAATGGGTTTTATCTCAATTATAAATCCATCAGTCGTGTCTTATGTTTGATTACTATGTTAAACCTTGTATAAGCCTGCACATATTTCTGTCTTTAGTTTTAACAATTGTTACAATTTGTACTGTTTTTATTGTGCACATAAACAAAACAAAACAAAACAAAAGTGGGTAATATCTTTATGACTAACAACGCGATCACGTCCCCTGGATGACCCGAACCCTAAACAAACAACCAGTTGTCACAAGAATGTCTAACCGTGAAATAGCAACCCTTTTGGAGTGTTCTCCGGGAAGTTAAAGCCTATAGTGTTAAAGATTAATCCTATGAATTCCTGGATGTCACGCCGGTGCAGGATAAGATGACATGGCTGCCTGGCTGAAAGTCACCTTTCGAGACAGCCCTCGTGTCGTGTGTGTCACCGCGAGTTGGACGGGGCTTCAGGTGACAGCGAAGGCAGTCTAGGAAGGAAGCAATGCCGCATTGCCGCCTGTCTTGAAGATAAGTGGCTTTACAGTCATGGTGACAGTGATCTGAGCTCACCGGGCTTAGAGCTAAAGGTTTTCTGATCTTTTAACCCCTGTGATCAAACCAACGGTTTCCTACTGGTGGTGCCTCCTCTGGCTTTAACTGTGGTGCAGAAAGCTGGTGTCTTCCAAAACACAGGCCCATCCATGGCTGATACTGGATTGATTGCTTCATTATGCAATCAGTATGTGGTACAGAGCGACATTAACCCATTTAGACCTGAGGTCGATTCTACAAATGTGACCAGGTCTAGCAAAATGGTCCTCATCTCGCCTATAATGAAAAGGCAGAAAATCTAAAATAAACTTGATTTTTTTTTTGTTGTGATTTTCGTTTTTTTTTCTTCATATTAACACAGCTTGAATGTTGAAGAAGGTTTTCATTCCAACAGATTATTGATTTGGTCAAAGTAGGCTAGCCAGCTCTAGGTGTTGAAATGTTGTGAACATTCAAAGGGGATTTTCTCAGCTTTGGGTAAAACGGCACAATCATTTTAAAATTGTCATATCTCCTTCAAATATTTTCCAATTTCATTGAATGATACATCATATGAAAAACTGAAAAATTACTCTGGTCGAGATGAGGGCCTATTTTCCAAACCCGGTCACAAATGTCTTCCAAATTAAACCGTATGTTTCGATGTCAGTGGTTCTCAAACTATTTCATGTCAAGGACCCCCAAAATTATATGTAATTGGCCGCTGACCCCCATCTGAAAATATGTTGTCCCATGCAGGGACCCCGCCCCCCCGGAAGCAAAGATTTGAGTTAAAAAACGTTCGCTCTGAAAGATGTGGCGCAAAGATTTGCGCCACATTTTCACATAATGCTTAAAACACCAAAAGGGGTTCACATCCTGAATTGTTTTTAAACTGTGGTGCAGAAAACAAGGCCGGTATGTTTTCCAAAGTACAGGCCCATCCATGACTGATACTGGATACAGCATAGAAATGCAGTTGATTGATTGATTGATTTAATATGCAACACATGCAATCAGCATGACAGGTACAGAGCGACATTAAAGGTTGCACATGATGCTAGGGGGGGGGGGGGGGGGGGCGTGACATACTGAGAAGCACACACACACACACACACACACACACACGTACACGTCTATTATTTCAGTCTGTCAAAGACTCAAAGAGTGACTCATACAAATGGAGAGAGTGGGATATGAGGTCACACTGATAGTGACACTACACACGGTGGGAAAGCACCTTGACACGACATGGTTATTTGTATCGTGTGCCTCATGGTGTGAAATGCACTTTCTTTAATCAGTTGCTGCTGTAGTGCTGCGAGCTCTAAACAACCAATCTCTGCTCGACCTTCACACCAGAGGAAGAAAAGGAGAGCGACAACAGACAAAGTGACAGGATTATGTCGTTAATCTGTGAAATGGAGTTGTTGAAGATGTCACCTTCAACACAATAATGGCATGCATTACTTAGGAACTCGCCCCGTTATCGTTACTTCTGAGTGACACGGGGACAACTTGTCAAAGCATGACAGCACCGCAGTGGTGCATACATGAGCAAAGTGCTCAACTCCAGTACAAGTACAGTATACAGATACTCCTCTCGTCAAATATTACTCGACAAATAAAGTGAAAGTTGCCCTGTCAGATTGACAATCAATCAATCAATCAATCAATGTTTTCTCATGCCAATAAAGCTCTTTTGAATTGAATTGAATTGATAAACAGACGGTAGAGCAGCTACTGTAGCTCCAGCAACAGGGTCTTGAGCTCTGCAGTGTTGTTACCACGGAGCAGTCTGCCGTCACCCAGGCGGATGCGTGAATGCCCTTCTCGCCCTCAGGGCGTCTTATACTGGTTGTATTGTACATCATGCCATTTAATAACTAAACAGGGACGTGCAGAGAACGTAGAGGCAGGGGCTGAAATTCCCTTAAAGGGCACTTTTGGTCCAAAATTGCGAAAATAGCGGCTGTATAATTAACCAATATTTCAAAAATAGCAGACCTACAAGCTCATAGCGCGCCACCGAGTGGCGCGCTATAAGCTTGTAGATCTGCTATTTTTCAATAGCTAAAGTATAACATAATGCTTAGTTAAAACACCAAAAGGGGTTCCCGCCCAAGCTCACAACGCGTCATGCTATGACAAGTTTGAGAGCTTGTAGGTCAGCTAGTATTTCCGGTCGGTATGGAATTCTTTCAGCACAAAATGCTGCATTCAACTTCAGGGAAGTTCAGAAAAAGGCAATTCTCCTGAATGCCGCCTTTGGGTATGGCATGGGAAAGGAAAGGAAAGGGGGGGCATTTGCATTTCTTTCACCATAGTAAATGCTGCATTCACCGTGTGGAGAGGGAATTCTTTTTACAGACGGGTAAAAGGGCAGGATCGAGCTCTAGCACCCTTTGCTGTCTATGGGCTCCATTTTTGTCACCGCTAAACCCCTTATCCCTAAACTTCTTTGCGCACACACACACACACACACACACACACACACACACACACACACACACACACACACACACACACACACACACACACACACACACACACACACACACACACACACACACACACACACACACACAGAGAGAGAGAGTGCTTGGTGTGGACAGCCCTTAACACTCCTCGTCTGTGGTTCTAAGAGGATGCAGATGGATGGATTTAAATATATGAGAAGTATTTTTTCGTAGGACAGTGGTGGTGGACGTTTGAGAGAGAGAGAGAGAGGGGGGGGGGGGGGGTTGGGTGCGCTGACAGGGTTCTCATTATGGGATGCTAATATATTCCGGGTACTCCGCTCATTAGTAACCTCCTACTCTGACAGAGGTGTTGGGGTGGCTGCCATTCACCCCGACTAATTATCCAAAGTGTGCGCTGAATAAACTCCGTGCAGTCTCCGCAGAGACAGGCTCTCACTGAGAAAACAACACTTTAAGCCATTTAGGCCTGACCTTGAAATTTAAAAAAAATCTTCTAAATCCTCCAGTTTTCTGAAATAAATATTTTCACAATTTTTCAAAAATAGCAGACCTACAAGCTCGTAGCGCGCCACTCGGTGGCGCGCTATGAGCTTGTAGATCTACTATTTTTCAATAGCTAAATTATAACAACCAAAAGGGGTTCCCACCCAAAATGGGTTAAGCTCAATGTTCCGTAAACCAAAAAAGAAAAAATAATGCTTTATTTTTGCAGTGAATCCCTTTTCTCAGAATAATATTGAACACATTATTATTTCCAACTGCCGGTGGACCTCGGGAGATATAACGCTCCAAATACAAAGTGGTGGTAATCTTTTCATTTGTTGTTTTTATTAAAAATGTTCACGTTCAGTATTACCGGTGCACATTCATGATCAGCGTGGAACAACGAGGTATAGGCTACATTGGATTGTTAAATGGATCGACTAGGATTAGTCTGGTCTCTTTATCTCTGGGTAACAGCGCTTCCCGCTGTGAATAATGCCTTGGGGAAGGATCATATGATGGCATGAAGCCTGCAAGAGACTAGAGAGCGGACCTGTAGCTGGACTGAAACTATGCCAGTCGTTGCCAGTCAAGCTCGTACAAAATCTCCTCGTCGGCCAAAAATGGAGACGATATAGCAATTCTCATCGTGAGGCCGGGGGAAGACAGCAGATGGTAATGAACATTGGCTGGCTGTTACGTACCGTCTACCAGGCTTGATAATTAGACTGTGTCAATGAGAGCAATATCTGGTTGATGATTTAATCGGTTCCACACCATATCCTGGACCTACTATGGCGTATTGTGCACTTTGAGTACACAAATCACCAGATCTACTCTGAGATACAGACCACAAGCCCTGACGTGATGTTTTGAATGCTTTTTTGTAAGTGCGGATTTTCATAAATACGCACACACACACACACACACACGCACACGCACACGCACACGCACACGCGCACGCACACGCACACACACACTAAAATTATTTGATGTAATCAATAGAATAATCGCTAAGAAGTCAATACATGCAGCCCTACAGTACATAATGTCGGCTCTGTCTTGAACACAGTCTTCCTAGAGCTGCTCCACATGCACTTATCCGCCACCTTAACACAACCCCCGACACATGCCCAAGGAATAAGGGCCCTATGACTTATTGAACCGACACGAGGGCAGTATGGTGGACCGGGTTACCACCTGTCCAAGCCCACGTCTGTCAGCGTCTGGCCCAATGTTCCTTCCAGCTCTCTGTACTCCCTTTTACACAAATGACTACCCTTTGCTCTGACCTATCTATCCCGGCCTGCTCGCCACTAGTGACAACGGTGGAAAGATACAGAATGTGGAATGTGGGAACCTATAGGGTTGGGATTCTCAGGGATTTTAATGATAGCGGTTCCTTAAAGGGGTCATTTCATTGTCTAGTCGGGCTTTTGTGAACACCCCAGACAGATTTACAGTTGCTCCATTCAGTATTTCAGTATATCATCAGGCCAAAATATCCAGCCGATTCGACCGTTATCATACCATCTTATGGGCCCAGTATGTCCCGTTTATCATCCATCTTATGGGCCCAGTATGTCCCGTTTATCCTCCATCTTATGGGCCCAGTATGTCCCGTTTATCCTCCATCTTATGGGCCCAGTATGTCCCGTTTATCCTCCATCTTATGGGCCCAGTATGTCCCGTTTATCATCCATCTTATGGGCCCAGTATGTCCCGTTTATCATCCATCTTATGGGCCCAGTATGGCCCGTTTATCATCCATCTTATGGGCCCAGTATGTCCCGTTTATCATCCATCTTATGGGCCCAGTATGTCCCGTTTATCATCCATCTTATGGGCCCAGTATGGCCATACTGGCATACTCACCATATCCTGGTCAAGGTTTCCCCCTGGTGGACGTGTCATTTCCAACTATTGTCGTCGCATGGAAACTAGGGGCTACTAATATATACTATTATCTGCCTATCGGGACGTAACTCGGACGGCGCTGAGTCGAGACACGGCGCGCCTCCGTCAGGACATCAGTGATTATGACAATCGCTGATAATTACATACTGAGACAGTGAGTATGCCAGTATGGCCATACTGGGCCCATAAGATGGATGATACACGGGACATACTGGGCCCATAAGATGGATGATACCAGTCGAATGGGGTGAAATATCATAATTTTGGCCTTTAGCGGTTCTCAAAGTGAGGTCCATTGATGCTTTGCGTTCCATGCTGGGTTTTCCAAATGGACCCTTACAGGTCTGTAGGCCTAACTCTTGAGTGTACAAATGGAACCAAATGGGTCCATTTGGTTCCATTTGTCAGATCTGGTTCTTCCGGTTCCCCCCGATTCCGGATCTCAACCCGTGTGTTTCCGCAAACGCAAACAAAATGTCGACTTGATCCTATATATTATTATTTATTTATTTTCCCCAAAGTACATTATATAAGTACATTATTATGACTGAGAGCCTACTGTATTATTTACTAAATGGTGCAATTATATAGCGCCTTTATCCAAGGCGCTTTACATAGATTGTGCATTACATTCACCCATTCACACACACACATTCATACACCGATGGCGGCAGAAACCATGCAAGGCACCAACCAGCACATCAGGAGCAATTAGGGGTTCAGTGTCTTGCTCAAGGACACTTTGACACCAACTCTGGGGGAGCCCGGGTTCGAACTGGCAGCCTTGCGGTTGCGATCCAGCCACTCTACCCCTGAGCCACCGCCGCCCCTGCAACTTGAGCGGCACTTTGTTTTTCTATCTCAGTTGCGCTTCCTTCAGAACTGGTGACATTTAGTGGTAGACAAAAACAACTATGGTGGAACTAATCTCCAAAACATCACACAGAGATCTATGCGTTAGAGAAGTGCCTTTTGGTGTGCAGTCAACCCAGTCTATAGAGCTGAATGTGGTCAGAACAACGGCGATGACGACTGACCTCCAACAGGCGGCTGTCTGTCCCTCAGTCTACAGACCGATGGCATGCTTGTGAAGACAAGGTCAATTAACACATTTTGGGCGGGAACCCCTTTTGGTGTTCAGGTGTTAGCATTGTGTTATGCTATAGCTATTGAAAAAAAGCAGATCTACAAGCTCATAGCGCGCCACAGAGTGGCGCGCTACGAGCTTGTAGGTCTGCTGTTTTTGAAAAATCGAAGAACGACTGACATAGAAACATGGCTTTTTCGGAAAACTGTCAGGATGTAGAAGACATTTTTAGAATCTGATCTCAGGTCAAAATGGGCTAAGTCAGGTCGGTGCAGTTCTAAAGGATGATAACTCCAGATAATCAAAGACACTCAGCAGGGGGTTGTCTTTTATGAAACGGATCAAAAACACATCAATATACGGTAGATACGAACCTGGACCATTTGCGGCGCTCCGCCATCATTAACAGGGTCATGTGTCTATTTCCTTCATCTTCTGGTTTCGCTTCTCGATTCCTCTCACGCTGCGGCCAGTTGTCAACGTTTCGACTGCAAGAACCGTGCAAATCGTGCAACGCATGTGAAACATATAATCCAAACGTTCTGGATTTGTTTGTTCCGTTTTCAGATAAGGTTCTCGGAACCTATAATTTAGGCCCTGCTCAGTAGGTGGTGGTACTTGCCCGGAGTTCTGGGAACTTATACTTTCAATGTTTTATCGAATAAACCCAAAAAATATATAGGCTACTAATTGCAACTACTGTATACTTTAGAAACAAGCAAAAAAAAATACAATAAGTGGATATGGCAACACTTTATCAACTATGTGACAAACTTCTATTGAGGAGACAATTGCAGCCTCCACAATATACCCCCTGCATCGCCGTCACCAGATGCTGGAGGATTCTGAACCTCATTTGAGGCTGATTGTCTTCTCATTACATCACAATAACCATGAAAGTGCCCCATCTTTTTCAGATTGCGTACCCTACTTAAAATGGCTGTTCATCTCACAAAGATCAGTGAAATATCCAATCAACGTGATAAAGGTTCCCCCTTAAATGAAAACAGCAGGTTTTTCGGACCATAGATACATCAGCTATATACAAAAAGGAAACTATATTTGCTCCTGCAGGGCCATGGCAAAACATTCAAATAAAAAAAGAAAGTTAGTGAGAGAAATTAATTTAACTAATTCCCCTCTTCTGTATGCAATGACTTTCTCATTACAGTGATGCAATTTGCAGATACTATTAGGCCAGAAATGTTAATTAGCATTATTATTATTACATGGAAAATTAAAAATAAGTGTTCCAAAAACTCATTTTTATTGGTAGCACTCTACTCAGATTGTTTTTGTCCTGCTGAGTCCTTGCGGTAGCACTCTTGAGGACACAAGGATCTACTCTGAATAGAATCGTTTTTTGTTGTCCAAAATATCTGAGGGAAAAGCCCTGGATCATTTAATTTAATTCCAACTCACCTGCAGAATATAAACAGAACGACCAAGCAGTTTGTTATGAAGATGAATTAACTTCTCTTTCAAACTGCCACACCATTTTGGAGTAGGAGAAAGCCAGCCAGCCAGCCAGCCAGCCAGCCAGCCAGCCAGCCAGCCAGCCAGCCAGCCAGCCAGCCAGCCAGCCAGCCAGCCAGCCAGCCAGCCAGCCAGCCAGCCAGCCAGCCAGCCAGCCAGCCAGCCAGCCAGCCAGCCAGCCAGCCAGCCAGCCAGCCAGCCAGCCAGCCAGCCAGCCAGCCAGCCAGCCAGCCAGCCAGCCAGCCAGCCAGCCAGCCAGCCAGCCAGCCAGCCAGCCAGCCAGCCAGCCAGCCAGCCAGCCAGCCAGCCAGCCAGCCAGCCAGCCAGCCAGCCAGCCAGCCAGCCAGCCAGCCAGCCAGCCAGCCAGCCAGCCAGCCAGCCAGCCAGCCAGCCAGCCAGCCAGCCAGCCAGCCAGCCAGCCAGCCAGCCAGCCAGCCAGCCAGCCAGCCAGCCAGCCAGCCAGCCAGCCAGCCAGCCAGCCAGCCAGCCAGCCAGCCAGCCAGCCAGCCAGCCAGCCAGCCAGCCAGCCAGCCAGCCAGCCAGCCAGCCAGCCAGCCAGCCAGCCAGCCAGCCAGCCAGCCAGCCAGCCAGCCAGCCAGCCAGCCAGCCAGCCAGCCAGCCAGCCAGCCAGCCAGCCAGCCAGCCAGCCAGCCAGCCAGCCAGCCAGCCAGCCAGCCAGCCAGCCAGCCAGCCAGCCAGCCAGCCAGCCAGCCAGCCAGCCAGCCAGCCAGCCAGCCAGCCAGCCAGCCAGCCAGCCAGCCAGCCAGCCAGCCAGCCAGCCAGCCAGCCAGCCAGCCAGCCAGCCAGCCAGCCAGCCAGCCAGCCAGCCAGCCAGCCAGCCAGCCAGCCAGCCAGCCAGCCAGCCAGCCAGCCAGCCAGCCAGCCAGCCAGCCAGCCAGCCAGCCAGCCAGCCAGCCAGCCAGCCAGCCAGCCAGCCAGCCAGCCAGCCAGCCAGCCAGCCAGCCAGCCAGCCAGCCAGCCAGCCAGCCAGCCAGCCAGCCAGCCAGCCAGCCAGCCAGCCAGCCAGCCAGCCAGCCAGCCAGCCAGCCAGCCAGCCAGCCAGCCAGCCTGCCTGCCTGCCTGCCTGCCTGCCTGCCTGCCTGCCTGCCAGCCTGCCTGCCTGCCTGCCTGCCTGCCTGCCTGCCTGCCTGCCTGCCTGCCTGCCTGCCTGCCTGCCTGCCTGCCTGCCTGCCTGCCTGCCTGCCTGCCTGCCTGCAGGTGTGTGTGGAGAGGGGAGGGTGGCTACCGGAGGATTTTAAAGACCGTGCTTAAAGCCTGCCCAGGGAGTGTCTACCAATTCACTGGAGTGTCTTATGTAACACTGACCTGTACACCCTGACACTGCTGGCCCTCCTCCCAGTTTTCAATTTACATTTTACAATTAAGGCATTTAGCAGACTCTCTTGATCCAGAGCGATTTACAGTAAGCAAGAGAAAAAACATGGTAATACATAAAATAAATAAAAATAGTCATCAAGAATCATACGTAAGCTAGAACAGTGGAATATCTATATAAAGAAACTATGCGTATATACACTATCGAGTGCTATGTCTATGTCTACAGAAAATGCAAATTTGTCAGTTAGTCACTCCTCATTTCCCACAATATATATATATAAAAAAAAACTCTTTCCCCTGGAGAAGGCTGCGGAGAGCTTGCCATGAGTAAACACAGGCTGATGCATGGGTAGAGGCCAACCTGTTCATCCTCTTGCCCCTGACCTTTTTATTGATGGCTGAACTGAGGAGGCCATGCGGAGCCGGAGAGACAACCGCCACTTGACAAAAGGTGGGAGGGACAATCATCACTTCTGTCACGGCGAGGCAGTGGTGGAAATGGTACTCACTATAGGTAGAAGTATCAATACTATATAGAAATACTGTTACAAGTCCGCAAATGAAAAAATTACTTGAGTAAAAGTGCAAAAGTATTGGTACTGTATGAAAATGGACTGTGCAGAATGTCCCATTTCAGAAGTTGAAGCTCACACGGTTATTTTCAAATGGTCGAAATGTACTGAAGTGGTTAATGTATGTTTTGTAATAATAATCAAAATATCAAAAGTGACTATGAAGCGTTAATAGTGCAGCCAGCGGAAACTAGAGTTCTCAACGGGCCCGGAAATGAAGGCCCGGCCCTACCTGGGCCCTCATCAAACTTCTCATTTCAAGTCATTTACATATAATTATATTTAAACAGGAATTGTCTAGTTATGGACTAAATATCTGAAGTTTTTCCTTATCAGTTGCTACATTAAAAGAAGTCCAAACTCAGGGATGTTTATTATTCAATTGCACATCCTGTACATTAATGCATAGAGGTGCAACAGTTCAACTCCCTGGTGTCACAAACACAACATTGTTTTGATCAATTCTACCTGTTGAAATGTAACAGTAATTTACAGTCAGTAATTAGAGTTAATCTACTGTTTTATTTATTTTACACGGCTACTTAATACACAAATTAATAAATTGACCCAAAAGTGACAACCAAACAAAGTATTTCCTTACTTAAGGTAATGAAAGTATTCTAAGTTGGCCCCGCAGAGGCAACGAGTCGCCTCGTAAACAAGGAAGTGAGTGTTACTGTTGATCAAATGGAATGAATTTGCGGGTAGAGCATCGTCTATTTCTCGCTTTAAATGTTTTCAAAAGCATTCTTGAAAGCATGTTGTTTACAACATGTTACATGGCTGTCATGTTGGGTACAGCATAAAATCCAAGCAAGCGGAGCAGCTGCAACCAGGTGCTCCGAGCCTTTGATTAGGGAGTGATCTGTTATAGAGCGGAGCGGTAAGTAAGTAAGTAAGTACATTTTATTTATAGAGCACATTTCACAGACATCATAGTCACAAAGTGTTTCACAACAATAAAAACAAAACATGTCAATGGTAGTAAAAGTAAATATTAAGAATAAAAATAATAAGAATAAAGCAAAAGTAGGTAACTCTAGAAAACTATTTCACAAATTGTCATGGGTGTTGACCACCCATGACATGGTCATGGGTGATGACATGGGTCATGACATGATATAATGTTAGAAACTGTTTTTTATGACAAATGACGAGCAACATGATATAAAAATGAATAAAAACAGTGATGTTTCACTGACCACAATGAATCCTCTTCTGTTCAGTCATGTTGTCAAACATAGTCGTAAACTGGTCTCTCTGTTCAGTCATGTTGTTAAGTCTGGTCTGCAACTGGTCAGTCTGTTCAGTCATGTTGTTAAGTCTGGTCTGCAACTGGTCTCTCTGTTCAGTCATGTTGTTAAGTCTGGTCTGCAACTGGTCTCTCTGTTCAGTCATGTTGTTAAGTCTGGTCTGTCTGGTCAGTCTGTTCGGTGAGGTTGTCATTTCTGGTATTGAACTGATCCAAACTGGTCTTACACTGGTCTCTCTGTTCAGTCATGTTGTCAAACATAGTCGTACACTGGTCTCTCTGTTCAGTCATGTTGTTAAACAGAGTCTTACACTGCAGGTCTCTCTGTTCAGTCATGTTGTTAAACAGAGTCTTACACTGCAGGTCTCTCTGTTCAGTCATGTTGTTAAACAGAGACTTACACTGGTCTCTCTGTTCAGTCATGTTGTTAAACAGAGTCTTACACTGGTCTCTCTGTTCAGTCATGTTGTCAAACAGAGTCTTACACTGGTCTCTCTGTTCAGTCATGTTGTTAAACAGAGTCTTACACTGGTCTCTCTGTTCAGTCATGTTGTTAAACAGAGTCTTACACTGGTCTCTCTGTTCAGTCATGTTGTTAAACAGAGTCTTACACTGGTCTCTCTGTTCAGTCATGTTGTCAAACAGAGTTGTACACTGGTCTCTCTGTTCAGTCAAGTTGTTGAGTCTGGTCGTACACTGGTCAGTCTGTTCAGTCATGTTGTTAAACAGAGTCTTACACTGGTCTCTCTGTTCAGTCATGTTGTTAAAAAGAGTCGTACACTGGTCTCTCTGTTCAGTCATGTTGTTAAACAGAGTCTTACACTGGTCTCTCTGTTCAGTCATGTTGTTAAACAGAGTCTTACACTGGTCTCTCTGTTCAGTCATGTTGTTAAGTCTGGTCTTACACTGGTCAGTCTGTTCGGTCAGGTTGTTAAACAGAGTCTTACACTGGTCTCTCTGTTCAGTCATGTTGTTAAGTCTGGTCTTACACTGGTCAGTCTGTTCGGTCAGGTTGCCATGTCTGTTCTGTAACTGATCCAACCTGGACTGCAGGATGTTGTTCTTTCTGATCAATGAACCATCTGTGAGAAAGAGAATAAACAAACTGATGAGTTTTACAGTCAACGTTGTGCTGACAGATAGATATAACATTAAAGCTTCTATAAGCAAATTATGTCAACATTTTAATGACCTTTTAATGTATTTATTTTTTGGTATTCCGACAGCCAGCAATGTCTGGCTGGTAGAACGCTTCCAAAAACAATTTAGTCTCTGTGACAGATCTAGCTTGGGCCGCAATCTGCATTCAAAGATTTTCCTAGAAGCTTTGTCATTGGTCGATTTGCCTGTCTGCTTCCTGATTGGTTAGTCATTGCGACCAGGTTTTTTTTCGACCAATGACAGCTTCTAGGAACATCTTTGAATGCAGATTGTGGCCCCTAGATGTGTCACAGAGACTACTTTTTTGGGGGGAGCGTTCTACCCATTGCTGGCTGTCTGAATACCAAAAAAAGAATAAATAAAAAGGTAATTAAAATTTTGACATATTATTGCTTATAGCAGCTTTAACTCATTTAACTGTCCTGCAGCCAATGTTATTTTTAAACCTTTTAACCCGTTACAGTTTACTGTTACATTAGATCAGTGTTCATTTTCTCGAAAACCGGTCATTGGTCATACCCTGAAGAAGGCCACTTGTTTGTCGCAACGTTGGTAACCCAATAACCCAATATGTTTGGCATCGTGACTACGAGCTGTGCGACCTCTCCTTTCCATTTTAAACTACTTTTGGTGTGCGCTCCTACCTTTTTGTTTGCTCTGACAGATTGATGTATAACATTAGGGACCTGTCCTGCCAATGTCATTTTTCAACCTTTTAACTTACTCTTACAGTTTTCATATGCTATGATTAGGCTAGATCACTGTTCATTTTCTCGAAAATACATTTGTCGCCTTTAGTACAACCCCAGATCAGATTCTAAAAATGTCTTCTACATCCTGACAGTTTTCTGAAAAAGCTATGTTTCCATGTCAGTCGTTCTTCGATTTTTCAAAAATAGCAGATCTACAAGCTCGTAGCGCGCCACTCGGTGGCGCGCTATGAGCTTGTAGATCTGCTATTTTTCAATAGCTAAAGCATAACATAATGCTAACACCAAAAGGGGTTCCCGCCCAGAATGGGATAAACCAGGCATTATGACACCATCAAAGCCCGCCAGAACACATTTTTGATGATTAACTCAACTGTACATTTAGTTTTAAATCGAGAGATTCATACTGTTATTCACAAATGTATTTGTATATTTTTGGCTCAGAGGCCACCACATTGGCAGCTATTGTCTAGGACGTCCATACAGTTTTATTTTTTTTAATAAATGTCCATGAGAAATGTTGTCTATAATTTGTGTTGTAGGCTCTGTACTCGTAGTATACTGGACTCTGAAAGGCAAAAATCATCTCTCACACTCTTAACCCATTTTGGGCGGGAACCCCTTTTGGTGTTTCAAGCATTATGTTATACTTTAGCTATTGAAAAATAGCTCATAGGAACTTGTAGGTCTGCTATTTTTGAAAAATCGTAAAAATGTGGCACAAATCCTTGAATATATATTCTTTCAAAGTGAATGTTTTTAACTTAATTAAACAGTACCTTACATTAACACCTGAAGAAAAGACTCAATGATGTCAGACTATGTCAGACCAAATATAACAGTGTGAGTGGACTAATCAGTAAGTCAACTACAGCTCTCCTCCCACACCTGTCCGTGTGCCCTGAAGCACGTATATGCACGGGAAAACAAGGTACTTCACCTACAGGGATTTTAAATTAGCCTGGCTAATAAGCCAGACTAATATCACACAACACTGTCGCGGTATATCAGTCTGGGCTGGCTCCACTTGGATTTCATTTCCCGGGGAACATTTTCTCTTTGACGCAATTGGTCAGAGCTACTGTCAGTCAAAGGTCTCAAGCATTGAACGTCACTGTACCAAAGCCTGCCTATATTGCATACCGTGTCCCGATTGGTCCGACCTGTTCTCTGCTGTAGGAAAGAGGCGTGCTACTGAGCCTCGCCAGACCGTAATCCGCTGGTAGGCAACTTTTTTTTGCCAATGGCTGATTCGGTCTGGTTTATTAACCAGGCTAATTTTAAATGTCCCCGTCCACTGCATGCTACGCGACAAATATACACCTGCCTCACAATGGAGCCCAAAGTATTTCAATCAACATCCATTGACAGTAAAGACAGTGTTTATAGAATGCTACTCACCGTGTACGGCCAGGACAATGACGCCAGCCAATAGGAGGAGAAACACAGCAGCATCCAAGCAGTGAATCCGCTTTGAGTCTTCAGAGCCTGAACAAACATACAACACCATCGTCACACTCACTGTAGGTTTAAAGGAGCATTCAGTGATTTGGAAAAATACCAGGTCCACCCGGTAACAAGATGTGCACATGCACACGCTCTACAGTGGGGGAAGTACAACAGACCAACAGCATGTGCACCAAGGCCCGCCCCACTCGATCATGATTGGAGGAACGCCCCTCTCATCCTGATTGGATGAAGGCTTTGCCACCCAAAGCCCAAACCGAAACTAGTAACTTACAACTAATACTGTAAGTAATTTGTTCTTAACCCATTTTGGGCGGGAACCCTTTTTAGTGTTTTAAACATTGTTAGAATTCAGCTATGGGGGTCGGAGGCCAATTACATGTAATTTTTGGGGTCCTTGACATGAAATATTGAGCACCACTGATATAGAAACATAGGTATTTCAGAAAACTGGAGGATTTAGAAGATTTTTTTTAATTTCGACGTCAGGCCTAAATGGGTTAATTGACTGAGCTTAAATAGAGTAGCAGGGTCACTGTTTCTGATGATGATTTCTTCTTTTTATTTTAGGCAGGGCACGGTTCATGTGTAGCATGACACCTTGAAATGTCTTTGAGAGAGTATAGTGTTTACTCACTTCTCCAGACACCACTACACTGTCCTTGTGTAACATCCATACATGTTAGTTAACCTTTGTACTATACAGTATTAGTTTTAATTTAAGTTACCTCCATGCTGCTCTTGTGCTGTGTTGTTCTGTGCAGCATCCTGCTGTGTCCATGCAGGGTCAAGGTCGTCTGCAGTCGCATAGCTGGGGTCTTGGTCGTCTGGAGTCAAATAGCTGGGGTCTTGATCGTCTGCAGTCACATAGATGGGGTCTTGGTCGTCTGGAGTCAAATAGATATCACGTGTCCCCTCTTCTCTCTCTCCTCTCTCCTCCATCTCCATCTCTCCTCGGCCATATCTGACCACCTTGGTCAGATCTGGCCCGGTGTTGACATACACGTCCTCAGTCATTGTAGTTCATTGTCAAACTGCATCTGTTCTACAACTTGTTGTAGAACAGATGGAAAGAGGAAAATTACGTTGGATGCTTTGAAAGAATAGTGAAGTAATTAAATACTGCAAACTTCCCATTTGATAAATGCCAATTAAGCAGCCAACCTTAACTGATAAGCTCATAAAATGTTAGAGGAAACAGGAAACGCAATACAATGATTGTGGGGGATTTTTCATTACAACAAGGATGGACTGTTAAACATGACTTCTTCATTTAGGTTGTGTAGGTCATCAGCCTCATTGTAAAGCCCAAAGTCCACACCGATGCTTTGTGATGCACTTCCTTGCAACATGCAACAAAAAGATCCCCAAATAGATCAAGCTCAAAACCTGGGGCGACAGGGCCTTCTCTGTGGCCCGCCCCCTCCCTCCCTACCTTCAAAACCGCACTGAAAACCCACCTGTTTAGACTAGCATTTCTAAACTGACTTGTAAATAATAAAGTAAATGTAGAGCAGTGAAAGTACAACATTTGGATCGGAGATGCATAGTGGGCTAGAAGTAAAAGTATTGGAAATTGGAGTAAAGTACGTAAATACCTCAAAATTGTACACCACTGAGGTGAGGTGAGATTTCTCCACCCATGTTTGTCCCTATGGCGATCTCACACTCAGCCACCTTGTCCATCCTCTGCTTCACCACCATCCTACAGCGTCGTTCTGGAGACACTGCAGTTTCGGCTTACAGTTTCCTGAGCACCGTGAGCTCCGGAGTTCCATCCTTCATCGTTGTATTTTTGGTCATTGACTCCAGAGGGCATGAATGGAGGGTTTAGTTTAGTGCTGGGCGATTCTTGCTCAAATAATGAATCTTGATTTTACTCACACACGATTCTCACACAAAATATTTATTGTCTTTAGTTGTCTGTAGTTGCTGAACATTACTACATTCAACATGTGGCACCAGGAGCCAACTACTGTGGCTTTAAACAGACAACATCAAAGTGCTTGACTTAAACCTCTCTCAAAGTCTAAATAACTAGAATGAATTGGACAGCCAACGAGTGCTGCCCGATTATTTCTCACATTTAGAAATGAGATTGCAGAGATGACTGAATCCAGATCGCAATCTTTTTCGATTAAACGTTCAGTACACATTTAGGTCAGGAAACGGGACTGGGAGCGGCACGCAGCAAAGGCCGCCAGGATCGGGAATCGAACCATTAGAGCCTATGGTATGTGTCTTAAAGGACCACTTCACCACGTTTCAACTTCTCTTCCTATAAGGTCCTAACTAATGTTCATGATAAAATACCACCATTTTTTCCTACTCAGTCTGTGTCTCATAGGAAGGCTGTGGGCAGTTCAGAAACCCGTCCACCAGTGACATCATCAATGGTGAATCCAAGCTAATAGAAACGTCAGGCTTTCTTTTCCTGAAAAGTTGCAATGCAAAAGTTGAAGCCATCGTTCTCACGATAATACAAATCTAAATATATTTTAAAACAAATCTTGTTTAAAAAATAATCTGCCTAATGATGATGTCACTGGTGGACGGGTGTCCGAACTGCCCAAAGCCCTCCTATGAGACACAGACTGAGTAGGAAAAAATGGTGGTGTTTTATCATGAACATTAGTGAGGACCAATTATATGAAGAGATGTTGAAAAGTGGTGAAGTGGTCCTTTAACCACTAAGCAATCGGCACCCCATGAACGTAGGAATTTGACAGGCGGTTCATCTTTGTAAACTATTAATGAATTATGCGGTGCACGCCCAATTAGTGGATGCATTATTCTGCCATCAATTACCATAGATACAGTAGTGTTGACTATGATTTACTGCAGATCATAATCGGAAATTAACTAGTTTTTCATCTGCAAAGAAACGTTGCTTATACTGGAAACAAAATAACTATAATTATAATATAATACAATTAATAGAAAGCTACATTGTTGAATTGTACATAAACAAACTGATTCCAAGTTGCAAACGCGCTGGAAAGCGGTGTTGCCATACAGCATCTGCTCTGTACTGTAGCTAGTCTGTGAAACGGATAAGGACAACATCGACGGCTCCCAGGCATTGGCTACCATTCAACAGTCAGACAAAACTCACCGGGAATAAGTTCAAAGACTTCCACTGCTTTCTCATTGTTGTTTCAGATCGGAGAGCTCCGGGATGTTTTCTTTTTGAGATGCAGCTGTGGCAGGCCATTCCCCTTTCATAGAAATCCTGCAGAGCACCGTTTTTATTAGGTCCCTATTTAAAAGAATTCCCGCACATTTGACGATTTGGTTCAGACTTTTGGGGGATTAAATAAAGTGATATTGTGGATTTGATATTTCTCACACACACACACGAGAGCCCACGTTCAAGGCAACGCACGTGGGTAGATCTCTCAGCCACCATCGCCTCCTATTCCCAAATGAGAACACCACTAATTCTCTCATCTCTGGTCAAACACTCTCTTCCCTCTACAAACACCGTACTTTTTACCACTAGGCAACAACAGTAAAACAATTATGAAAAAGAAAGAAGAAAGAAACCTACTAGGTTTTCAAAATGGGGGCCGCATGCACCATGAGGCGACAGTGGGTTTAATTGGAAAGGAGAGGGACATTTATTTTATTTTGTTTCAATTCAAAGTCAATTCATAAAATGACCAGGTGCCATCTGTCACCTGCTATGTCTTTTAACCCATTTAGGCCTGACGTCTTCTGAAAGAATATTATATTCAAAGATTTGTGCCGCATTTTCATGATTTTCCAAAAATAGCAGACCTACAAGCTCGTAGCGCGCCACTCGGTGGCGCGCTACGAGCTTGTAGATCTGCTATTTTTCAATAGCTAAAGCATAACATAATGCTAACACCAAAAGGGGTTCCCGCCCAAAATGGGTCAATCAACACAAAAGTAAAACAAGTAAAACTTTCTTTCTTTCTTGCAATGCAACACAAGCTTGTGAATGGCAATTATCAGATATTGGATTATAATGGTCAAAATGGTTGAACTGATTTCGATGCAATATCAACTCATTTAGATTGGGGACCCCCTGGAACGTCCTCGAGGACCCCCTGGGGTGGTCCCTATAGCCCCACTTTGAGAACCCCTGGTACAGAGCATTATATGATTCCACCAGCAGGCAGTTACAGTCTCCCTTAACCCATTTTGACCCGACGTCAAAAAAAAGAAAAAAAAAGTATTCTGAAAGAATATATATTCAAAGATTTGTGCCGCATTTTTACGATTTTTCAAAAATAGCAGACCTACAAGCTCGTAGCGCGCCACTCGGTGGCGCGCTATGAGCTTGTAGATCTGCTATTTTTCAATAGCTAAAGTATAACATAATGCTTAAAACACCAAAATGGGTTCCCGCCCAAAATGTGTTAACTCCGCTGTGGGATGACAAAGCATAAATCCAGACTTAAAGGCTCATTGGTTTAAAATGTGGCGTCCGAGAAGTCAATGGCATGTGGTTTAGTCACTCTCATACGTATCGATCCATTTGGTGGCCAGTGTGCCATGCAGCGCTGATGCAGTCCCACCACGCTGGACCTTCCCAGATAGAAAATCCCTCACCTTAAAACACATTAGTCAGAGTTGCTTTGAACTCACTCACATCCATCTTACTTTCTATCAGCGGTTGGGCGGACTTGAAGAAATATTGCAGGACAATACAGAGTGTGCCATACCTGCAGTATGAGACAGAGGAAATCCTGCTGGAAAACCCTATCCTACCCTATCAAACAATAAACAAGGGGAAACACAGAGGGTGCAACACAGACACATTGGTTAATGGAAACAGCAACTCTCAATCTTTTTACTTTTCCTTGAATGTAAAAATGTTGTTGTCTCCACCAGGCCGAAGGCATGGGGAGAGAGTATGTTTTGCACACACACACACACACACACACACACACACACACACACACACACACACACACACACACACACACACACACACACACACACACACACACACACACACACACACACACACACACACACACACACACACACGCACACACGCACACACACACACACACACACACACACACACACACACACACACACACACACACACACACACACACACACACACACACACACACACACACACGTTTATATTGCTCCTAAATATTTTGCCAAACATCACACACACACTCCTATCCTCCTGGTGGAGACCTGTGCCCAGAAGGGCACTTTTTCTAGTTTATACATCTTTTAACACGCTGTACAAAAATGTACTCTCTAAAATCAACTTTGCAGTATTAAAAATGTATTGGTTGCCAAATCTGGTAGAGTTACTGTATCATATGACCATACAAATATACCATCATTAAAAGACAAAATGCTAGGTACCCTCACAAAAAACATGGCCAGCCGGGGCGCCTGATGGCGGGGAAAGGATCTGGTCGGAATAACGTGTTCCTTCCACGCGCTTCGTCCGGCCGGGGAAACTCTCCCCTGTCAGGTGAAAAGAACGAGCTTGGACTCCTCATGCATAGAAGGAGGCATGAGGTCAGTCCGCTGCCCAACCCAGGTTGGCAGAGGGGTAGCGTGTAGCTTACATTAGAAAATAATTAGACAAGACAACGGGTGAAAAAATGTGTTGCAAAATCGTGGGATAAAAAGAAAATTGAAAAAAAAAGAGAGACAAAATGCTGACCTTGGGAAAGGCACAAATGGATCTCTGAGAGACAGGCTCCTCCATCACAGTGAAATGGAGCGCTCCCCATCTCACAATACTGCTATTAAGTTTCATCAGGGCTCATTACATGCTGAGGCTGTGTCATGTTCAGTGCACAATAAACAGTGGTGGAAAGATTGATTGATTGAAGATGGTATTTCAACAGTATGCAGAATGGGTACAATTCAAACGAAGGCACACAAGTCAAGAAACTAAGTACAAGTACTGAAGTAGGCTACTGTACAAGTACAATTTTGAGTTATCTTTTTTCCAATAATACTTCCACTTAATATATTGTAATTTTACTCCACTACAATTATACGAAAACTTTGGTTACTAGTCAATTTGTAGATTTTGATTATTATTACAAAAACACTCCAACACACCATAAGTACCGGTCATTTGAAAATAGTAGATCTACAAGCTCGCGATGTGTCTGTATGTATTTTGAACTTGTGAAATGGGACATTCTTCACAATGACTACTGTGTTTGAGTGCTTCTCCCACCACTGACTATAAAATCCCTCCTTCAAACACACAGTACCACATCAGGAGTCTAAAAGCACAGTGGGCTCTCTCCACCCGTTCTGGATCAGTGCCTGCTTGGAAGTCTAAAAGCTGTTGGCTGTAAAGGAGTATTCCAGACTATAGCCGTTTTCTTACCTTAAACTGATATTATTCTATCCATGAACGTGTGGTGAAAAACGTCATAACTCCATCTCGAGCTACACCGCAGCTGTGTACCCCGCACTGCGTGTGCAGTGGGGGTTTTGCGAAATCTGTCTTTCATAATGTCGCATAACTCTCCAGCGTTTTGGGTGAATGCGATGCACAATCTATGTAAAGCGCTTTGGATATAAGCATATAAATGCACCATTTACCATTTACCAATTGTACGTATGGTTACTTTAAGCTCCTATTTATTGGTATCACAATTCCATCATATACAACAGGCCATCATAAACAATAGAAACATGGATATATATGAATAGCTCTCATTGAGGAGCGAACATTGATTATTTACTCAACAAAAAAAAGGAGGAAAACAATTACATAAGCGTTTTTGGTGTCAAGTCCCTTTAAGTACATTACTTGAGTAAATGTACTTAGTTACTTTAACGCTGGTAACTGTACTGTGTAAGTGTAACTGACTTCCCCATCTGAACCAGTTGTTATCCATTTGTCTGTCACACATTATGTTGATTTATTGATTGCCTGATTGATTGATTGATTGATTGATTGATTGATTGATTAAACATCTTCAATACGTGAAATCCATACCATCATACCATCATGCCATCGATGGTGGCGTGTCTTACCTTTGAGAGAAACCGACGCGCGAAGAAAAGAGACGAAAAAGAAAGAACTGGAATGCAGCACAAGCACAAACATCAGAGCACGCGTTTCCCTGCAACGGTTGTGGCAGAGCTTGCCGGTCAAAAGCGGGCCTCATCATGCACCAACGTGCCTGCAGCAGACGTGGACATCCGCCTCCCTAGATCTTCGTTCGCGAAGCAAAGCCACGAAGCCTATAATATTTTAAAATCTGAGAAATTGATTTCTAACTAGTTTGTATTCTGTGAACACCAAACCAATGGGTGCCCTGTGCCCAATTAGGTAACTTCGGGGTGGTATTTGTCACACCTGCTGTGTGACTGTGGGGATCCACAGCGGATTGAAAGTAAACGTTGTCAGCTAATAATGTTTTTTATTTCACTACTATGGAGTGCAGGCTCTACCTTTTTGAAGTGTAAATTGAGGGTACCATATTTATAGTCTCACATTTTTAATTAACAGTGACGGTGTGAGCGTGTGCGTGTGCGTGTGCGTGTGCGTGTGTGTGTGTGGCGTGTGAGTGTGATGCTATCTATATGGAAGTTTCAATTTAGCAAATGACTACCTGGAATTTATCTTTCACACCTCACTGTGGCTCACTTATTCGCTATTTTAACAAGGTATTACCGACAAACTTACAGCATAATGTGATATATATATGTGATATATATATAGTAGCAGAAGTTTGGTAATCAATCATAAATGAGTCCACTTAACTGGCTTATGGCCAGCCTAATTAAACAGTGGATTGTGCCTTCTGCCTGCACTAGTCATTTTAATGCCAATAGAAAGATCCGTGATATACACACTCCATTTCATTCTCACACGGCAATCCTATAGTAGACACTCAGTCCTGATGGTGGCGGTAGCGTCACCATTGTGCCGATTATGACCAAATAGAGCAAATATGGCGATGCCACTTCCGGTTTGAGGAATCACAACATCCGGGACTAGTTTGGACTGGTGCAGCACTATCAGATGTCCGGAATGCTAAGCGATCATTGTTTATTTTAATAACTAAGTCAAATTAAGCTCTAATCAAGCCCAAAATATCGCATTTTACGCAGCGATGCATGCGTGATCACACGCGTGCGTGATCGACCTTGCACGCGCGGATTTCGGCCGGTTTTAGGTAGATTACATCGGCCGTTAGCCAAACAAGCTAATAGTTGCTACATTTTGTTATATTAAACTCCCGATTACAAGGGATTAAACGATTACGTCAATTATGTCAGTGGCCATCAGGGATTATTGATTCATTACGTCAATAATACGTCATGGCCATAAGGGGGTTAACGTGTTTTTTTTGTTTAGTTTTTTTCTACATTCTTATTCCACAATTTTTGTAACCCATTGTTCACCCGGTGCCAGTTGCCTAAGCTGTAATCCATTGCTATTCTATCTCTGCCAACCTGGGGAGAGCCCCGAACTGAGCTCATGCCTCCTTCAATGCAAGAGTGAGCAGGCCGCTTCTTATCACCTGACAGGGGGGGGGGGGGGGTTCCCCCGTAGGACGTAATGTGGAAGGAACACGTTATTCCAACGAGTTCCTTACCCCCTCCATCAGGCTGATTAGGGGGAAGGCAGTATAGAGACCAGGATTACTGCATGTTTTTCGTGAGGGGACCGACCCCTAGTGGACATGGGGAGAACATGAAAACTCCACACAAAGGCCCTTTTGCCAACATCACCAACGTGGAGGAGAGAACACGCCTCCAGCGCCCACAGCATCCCCGGCGAAACTGCAGTCACTCAATGATACTAATAGTATCCGTAGTAGATAACAGTAGCTCAATTTGAAATTTGCACCCTATGGCCAGGAAAATATGAAGTCTGTGTGTTTTACTGGGGGTTGACTGGATTGCTGAATTCCTACAATGACCATAATGCATTGCTGCACTGCCCCTCCTTGTGGAGAGGGGGGAAGCTGCGTGTGACTTGTAGTCCAGGATGGAAGTGAGACCACATTTTCATGAGAAATGTTGGTTCCCTGATGAAGGCTTAAGCGCCGAAACGTTGGATTTATGATGTCTTAATCTGCTGCGTCCTAATAAAAATATTGGCACTTTGGCTATTAGCATGTGCGGCCATGCACTTTCTTGTTTTTTTTCCAAGATTCCCTCTTCGGTCGTGAACATGGCACGATGACTAAAATATCTAAAAACACATATTGCACAAATAAAACCCCCAGGAAAGTGTTTTGTGTGTCCTACTAAAGATCAAAAAAATAACATCTGGTTGCAAAAGGGATGAAGTGGCCCTTTAATTAAGTGTTTAACCCATTTTGGGCGGGAAGCATTATTAAGCATTATGTTATGCTTTAGCTGTTGAAAAATAGCAGATCTACAAGCTCATAGCGCGGCACTCTGTGCCGCGCTATGAGCTTGTAGATCTGCTATTTTTGAAAAATCGTGAAAATGTGCCTGAAAGTTTTGAACTCAAATCTTTGCTACTGGGTGGGTCCCTGGAACAAGATATTTTCAGATGTGGGTCGGCGGCCAATTACATATAAATATTCGGGGTCCTTGACATGAAAGCACCACTGATATAGAAACATAGGTATTTCAGAAAACTGTTCGACGTCAGGTCTAAATGGGTTAAAGTTGGCCACCTAGTTCTCCTCTCCCCATCGTCGGGAGCAGTCCTCCATAAAACAAGCGGTGCTCCAACAGGGTGTGGAGGCCGCCTGTCCATGAACGCAGCTGCCTGATGGCATAGCAATTAAGGCCCATCACACCTCATCAAGTGCATTCTCTCTCTACACTGGAGTGTGCGCGTGTGGCCTAACGTTACACAATTAGTTTGCTTCACCTACATTTTCTTTCCACTCGACTGCACACACACTCTCAAGCTCCTTTTCCATCCAAGCAACTTGTAGCCAGCGGTGGTGGATTCATTTATGTAAATACTCTGTTACAACAAGTAGAAGTCCTGCGTGAATTGCAAAAGTACTGAAGAAATTGGTGTCTAAATGTACAAACTATATAACTTAAGGTGTCAAATAATTGTTATTGAGTAAAAAGTAGGCTACCGCATTTGTCTCTGAGATGTAGTGGAGTATACAGGTATAAAGTATCGAGTAAATAATAAAATTCTACCACTGCTTGTGTCCAGGCCCAAGATTGATGTATACTTTTTTCTATGAGGGTGTCGTGCACCGAAAATAGCTGGCATGCTGTACAACAAGCTGAGAACACATCAATGACTGGAAGGGAATCTGTTTGGTGTCTTTTATAGCCCGATGTGCCCGATGTGCCGCCAACCCCCATCTCAAAATGTTTTGTTCCAGGGACACCCCAGAATCAAGTTAAATTTAGTTAAAATGTTTGCTTTAAGACATAATACTGTACGTATTCAAACATTTCCCAAATTTGTCATGATTTTTCAAAAACAGCAGATCTACAAGCTAATAACGTGGCACGGAGTGACGCGCTATGAGCTTGCATATCTGCTATTTTTCGATGGCTAAACTAAAAAAACGACGCGGATGCTTTACCGGTCTTAATGGGTTAAAGAGGATATAATAAAACATTGATGCGTCATTTCCTCTCTCACTCCGTGTTTGGTTTGTAATATTTCTCTCCTCAGACGAGCACGCGGTGCTCAGTGGTGTATAACGAGCCTGTGATATAAATTTAGGAAAATGGAAATCAAACATGACCTTGCTCCTCTCCATATCGATTAAGATTGTCACGGGCGTCAATATTTTTTAATTATTATTGCACTCGCAGAATACCAACGGAATCCGCTTGTCCGCATGTAGTTTATGATCATGTGTGAAGTGCAGTAATTCAAACAAATGACCACAACCCGCTTCAATAATAAGCTTATCAGTGAACAGCAACCATCTGAGACGGAAACAACACAATTTGAATATGGAAAAATGTCCCTGTATTCTATTATCTCCATTTCATGCCCAGCTTATTAACTGGCTACAACCAGAGTAAAAACGGTACGCTTGGTCAAATTCGGAGGCCCCACAACTCACGTTTCATTAATTGCATCGAACTTCAAAGTAAACTGAAAGATCTGCACCATCATTTGACAAATGCTAATTTAGACATGACCATCTCAGATGTCTGAGGCTGGCATGAGTCGTGCAGCAGGTGTTAGAAATGGCAGTTCTCTGAAATTATGAAGCTTTAGTTTCATAAGAGACTCACCATTGCACTGATGTGGGAAGAAAGGAGCAATTGGGGGGAGGGGAGGGGGGGGGGGGGGGTCGTTTGCAAATCATCTGTCGAGTGTAAACCTCATATTATGTCCAAAACTGCTACATTTCACAACCTCCCCCTGGCCAGCCTGATGGAGGGGAAAGGAACTGGTCGGAATAACGTGTTCCTTCCACGCGCTACGTCCCGGCCAGGGAAACTCCCCCCCTGTCAGGTGAAAAGAAGCAGCTTGGACTCCTCATGCATAGAAGAAAGCATGAGGTCAGTCCACTGCCCCCCCCCCCCCCCCCCCCCCCCCCCTAGGTTGGCAGAGGAAGTGTAGCGCCCAGGATTCCATTAGATAATTGACACTGGGTGAAAAAATGGGTTGCAAAATCATGGGATAAAAATTATAGAGGCAAAACTGCTACATTTAGCTCATAACGCGGTGCAGACAAGCCTGCGGATCTGCTACCTGTGATACTTGTGTGTGACACTGTTGTACAGTATGATCAAGTAGGGCATTCGTTTACAGAAAAATTAAAAATTAAAAATAAGTTAGAACAGTGGTTTTCAACCAGTGGTCCGGGGACCCCCAGTGGTCCTTTGATGTGGTTCCAGGTGGTCCCCAGCTAAATGATGGAGAGTTGGTAACCAAATGGACCCTTATAGATCTTTAACTCCTGAGAGTGTAAAATGAAACCAAGTTAGGGGGCACGGTGGCACAGTTGGTAGTGCTGTCGCCTCACAGCTAGAAGGTCCTGGGTTCGATTCCCGCTCAGGACGCTGTGGGCACTGGCGGCGTGTCCTCTCCTCCGCGTCATCAGTGCCCATACCCGAGGCGGGGTTGGCGAAAAGGCCTTTCTGTGTGCATGTTCTCCCTGTGTCTCCTAGGGTAGGTACCCTCACAAAAAACATGCAGTAATCCTGGTCTCTAAACTGCCTCCCCCTGTGTGTTCCTTCCACGTGCTACGTCCAACCAGGGAAACTCCCCCCCTGTCAGGTGTAAAGGATCAACTTGGACACTCAGGCATGAAGGAAGCATGAGTTCAAGTCCGTTGCTCTCCCCATGTCCCCCATATATGAGGACTAGGTTGGCAGAGGGTGTGTAGAGCCCAGGATCACATTAGATAATTGACACGGGTGAAAAATGGGTTACAAAATTGTGGGATAAAAAAATATATATATATTAAAAAAAAATGAAAGTGGTTTCATTTTACGCTCTCAATAGTTACATTACATTATTGTTAGTTTACAAAATTAGAGAATGTAAAATAATTGTAATTTTGCCTGTTATCTCTCCTAATGGTATACCAACATCAATACAGCATGCAACAAAACATATTCTTCAGTTTTGGATCTGAGAGGCTGAATTATATCATCAAATGGTGGTTCCGTGGCTCAAATGCCGAATAAATAATGGGCCTTGCAATGCAAACGGTTGAAAACCACTGAGTTAGAATAATGAGATGAGAGGTTTCTGCCCGACAGCAACGGAATGAGCAGTGCACTGCAATTCCGGAGTCATTATGGTCATATCACAACAATAGGCTCTGTGCTAGACAGTATGTTGCGACAGCCAGACACATTTTCCGGAAGTGCATTATTTGTCAATGGGACCCGGCAACTACTGGCGATAGAGGCGATGGCAGCAAAAGTGGGCGGAGGAACGTCGGCCGAAAAGATCAAAATAATTCATCTTTTGGGGCGACGTCGCCCGGCGATAGTGGGCGATAGTCAATTAAATTCAAGTGACGCTCGTCGTTGGTCTACGTACTGTAGTTTTCAGTATGGTGCCATGCTCATTTCCTGTTTTCCACCGTTTGTTTGATTCTCTCAGCAGCAAAATGTAACACGTGTGCAGGTGCCGTGTGTGTGTGTGTGTGTGTGTGTGTGTGTCTCCAGTTCAACTCTGCTGCCGAGCCAATCAATGGCCCTGCGCCATTGTTACAATGGGAGTCAACGCTAGTGTCGCCACTCTCTTGCTAGATTACTCTGTCGGGCCCTTCCTCCTTCTATGTTATGCCTTATTGGCCCAGCACCCACTGTCGATGCGTGTAAATAGGTATGCTCTGGATATGTTGAGAACTACACGGTGTGTAACAATTGCAGCCTGGCAGTGTTAAAAAAAAGAAATCAAAGTGGTGGGCAGGCTTCAATCAGTCTCCGTTGTAGGATGATATTATGGCTACACAAAAGCATAATGAAAATATTGCTCGCGGCTCGAAAGCCGACACAGATAACTCATTCCTGTGGTAGAAATATTGAAATGCCAATATTACTTTGTGTCCCTTTGCATGTGTAACTATTTTCCCCCGACACTCCTTCCAATGAGAAACTATACCTCTCATATATCTCTGCTGTCGAAGAAACCACCTAACTCCAAAATGTCAGAAACTGAAAAATAAAGAATTTTCAGCAAACCTTACATTTTTTTAATATTGTTCAATAGCACTGATTTATGCAACACCTCGAACATTGAGTTAGGTGGTTTCCCTCCGACAGCAACGATATACAGTACGGTATTAACCCATTTTGACCTGAGATCAGATTCTAAAAATGTCTTCTACATCCTGACAGTTTTCTGAAAAAGCTTTGTTTCTATGTCAGTCGTTCTTCGATTTTTCAAAAATAGCAGACCTACAAGCTCGTAGCGCGCCACTCGGTGGCGCGCTACGAGCTTGTAGATCTGCTATTTTTCAATAGCTAAAGCATAACATCATCAGCTACACCTCAGGTATGGGACGGGTGTCATATTTCAGTAGCATATCAGACCATATTCCATATCGTTGCTTATCATCGCTCCTATCTCCATATTCTAACACTGTCTTTCTTCATAAATGACTGCCCTATTGATCATACTACAGCCTTTAAAGAAGCAGACCTCTACAAGCTCGTTTTGCCAAGTTTGAATTTGAATCCTGAAAATTAACAGTTTCGGACATTATGAGGTTTCCACCTGACAAGACAATATATATACTGTATTGCAGATCTCCTCAAGTATTCCCCTCACTGTACGTACGTACACACACACCATATGGCAGCGGCAGCACTTTTATTATAGCCGTCTAAATATACGCAGACACACATACATTATGTATAACATCACTGTCCACAATGTATATAGGCGGCACTGACTCAGGATGTTGAGTGGCAGGCAGCCTTGGGACCAGAAAATTTCCCGGGGTCGAATGTGCGTTTATTTATTTATTTACTTTACTTTTCATACTTCATAAGTTTCATACACTTAAAGGACCACTTCACCACTTTTCAACTTCTCTTCCTATAATTGGTCCTAACTATCGTTCATGATAAAATACCACAATTTTTTCCTACTCTCATAGGAAGGCTGTGGGCAGTTCAGAAACCCGTCCACCAGTGACATCATCGATGGTGAATCCAAGCTAATAGAAACGGCAGGCTTTCTTTTCCTGAAAAGTTGCAATGCAAAAGTTGAAGCCATCGTTCTCACGATAATAAAAATCTAAATATATTTAAAAAAAAATCTTGGTTTAAAAAAAAATCTGCCTAAGGATGATGTCACTGGTGGACGGGTGTCCGAACTGCCCAAAGCCCTCCTATGAGACACAGACTGAGTAGGAATAAATGGTGGTGCTTTATTATGAACATTAGTGAGGACCAATTATATGAAGAGATGTTGAAAAGTGGTCCTTTAACAATAGTGAAGCGCATCCATCTCACCATGGCCTACACCTGCATTACAACATTGTTTTGTCACGTACACACACACACACACACACACACACACACACACACACACACACACACACACACACACACACACACACACACACACACACACACACACACACACACACACACACACACACACACACACACACACACACACACACACACACACACACACACACACACACACACTCAATAATAATAATAAATGATAAGGCAGGACCAAGAAATAAGACAATACGCAATAAGAACAATATGCACAAATACGACTGACGAGCTGAGTTGACAGTACCCGAATTTGAACACACAACCTTGTGGTCCGAAGGTGAGAGCTCTACCGACACACTATGCAGACACACTTGACTCATTCTAAACAGTAACATCATCCAGTATTTTTGGTAACATTAACTGTCCTGGTCTTTATCCATTACTACAGTGTGTTTTCACGTACAAACTTCTCTTTGTACGCTTTCAGTGCTATTTGGCATGACCCTCTACCATACTGTACAGTTGCAAAAGCATATGACGCTGCATGTATGTAATAGGGACAAAAGAAGAATTTTCACAAACCAGAAATTTTCATTGGCTCATAAAAACTTCATTGTTTGACTTAAAAGAAATGTACTACGATTATTTGTCCGTATAGGTCCAAAGTTCACGTGTACTGTAGACGTTTTTGTGCATTTTTATCAAGGATCCTGGGAGGAGATACATTTTAACTGTTTTTCATATAATTAAAAATGGCGGGTGATCTAAAGGTCAGAGGTCAAAAGTCAGAACACGACAGTTGTTCGGCATGAGGAGACACATATGTGTATCAAAGTGTCATTGCCAACGGTCAAACGGTTCATGAGATATGCACGTTCAAAGTTTGCATTTTCAATTGAGTGCTATAGCGCCACCATTTGGCCAATCGTCATGGGCTTCACATAGTCACCGTTTGGCATGGCCCTCTACCATGTTGACAAGTTTCGCGAAAACCGACTGCACGGTTCAGCCAGAACAGCTATTTTTGGCGGAAGGAAGAGAAGGAGAAGGAGAAGAAAAATAAACACAAAAGCAATAAGTGACCAAAGTCACTTCTTGGTCCCTTAATAATAATAATAATAATAATAAGCGCTTTTCTAAGTACCCAAAGCGCTTTACATAAAACAGTAGGAACAACTTTAATTCAAGAAACAAAAACAAAAAGGCAAGTAAAATGTCAGTGCTAGGTTAAAAACATGAAAGGCTAAGCAAGTGATGGGGGGACATCTTAAATTAACCAGACCTCAGCTGGGGAAGGCTATCTTGAAGAGGTGGGTTTTGAGTGAGGTTTTGAAGGAGAGGAGGGAGGGAGCAACTCTGATAGGCAATTCACACTGAGAGGGACTGAATCCGTTTCATTGGAACCGTTTCCGAATACGGTTGCCTGGTCCCCGATGGCCATGATTCACATTGCCCGAGATTCAACAGCGCACCCGGGTACACTTGCATAACACACTTTGATCCTTCAGATGGCGGTGTGCTTGATGGCTGGTGTGCACGGACACTGACCATCAACTCTGCGACATTGTCTCCAATAAATCCAGACACACTGCATTGCATTGCCTCTTTTGGCTCTTTGCCGTTATACTACTTCACTGTCAGCCTGCCTGCTATTCACTGTGTCAGTCAGTTCTGTGCTCCAGTGTCGTGTTTGATATTAGTTTAATGGATTCTACTTTAGCATTATTATTATTATTTTGTTTTACTTTGGAAAGCAAAGCCCAAGAGCCACGTGTAGTCCAAGATCAGCGCATATTGCGGTGCTGCGCGTATAGCAGATTCAACAGGAGACGGGCGGCGTTGATAAATGAGCTGGTGTTACGCGTCGTGCAGCGTCTGTGTTTTTTTTTGTTGACGCTTGGCTCGTCGACTAGAGATCATGTCACGTTCTTAAAAAAAAAACAGTCCACTTCCTTCTTTAGGTACGCATGCATTCACATTGGAACGATCCGTATCTGAATACACTTCAACGGTCCAGATACCCGCCCCCCATGCGGTCTCGGGGACGGTTGGGCGATCCGCTCCCGGGAACGGTACGCATCATTCACATTACCACAACATCTGCCAAGTGGACCCGAGTGCGCTCCCGGGACCATAGTGTGAATTGCCCCTGAGATGATTGGGATGACTGAGATGATATATATGACACATCCATTGGCTCCGATTCCATTTCGGGAAATCTTCCATTTCATGCTCTTGAGCATGATGACACTACATTATTTTGGGTCCAGTGAAAATGTCTGTAGGTCATAAAGATGTTTAAGGAAATGTATTAAGTACAGAAAGTAGGTCTCTCTTAAATCAGGTATGACCCCAAGGTTCAAGATATCTTGCTGTATTACACTGGGTATTTGATCTCTTCTCACTTAACCCATTTTGACATGGGAACGATTCTATAAATGTCTTCTAAATCCTGACAGTTTTCTGAAAAAGCTATGTTTCTATGTCAGTTGTTCTTCGATTTTTAAAAAATAGCAGACCTACAAGCTCGTAGCGCGCCACTCGGTGGCGCGCTATGAGCTTGTAGATCTGCTATTTTTCAATAGCTAAAGCATAACATAATGCTAACACCAAAAGGGGTTCCCGCCCAAAATGAGTTAAATTCACAGGCGATAACAGCAGTACTTTGTGAAAGTTAAGTCCGTGGTATCAAAAGCCTTGGATGTTATTTCCTAATGCCTCTTGGGTACTTTCACAAAAAGTTTAAAATGTGTGAGCTATTCATCCGTCTAGCATAGCCTCTATTCCACTGAAGTAATAAAATACAAAGTTGACAAAAGATATGAGCAGAGGGGTACATGTCTCAAATAGATCGGATGATGTGGTGGCCACATTTCCCGCACACAACTGAACAGTGGTGGGGGGAAAAGTACTCAAATGCTTTACTTAAGTAAAAGTATCAACACTGCAATGTAGTAATACTCTGTTACAAGCCCAAAACTCTAAAATTTACTTGAGTAAAAGTACAAAAGTACTGGTATTAAAATGTACTTTAAAGTACTAAATGTAGAAAGTACTCATAATGCAGAAGGTCCCATTTCACAAGTTTTCAAATGTATAAAATGTTTAAACATATTTAGAAAATAGCAAATCTACAAGCTCACAATGTGTCGCATGGCGACGCATTATGAGCTTGTATATTGTCTATTTTCAAATGGCCGAAATGTGTATATTGATAGAGCTGAAGTGGTTATTGGTTAATGTATGTTTTACCATAATAATCAAGATCTACAAAGACAATTAGTAACTAAAGGCTTGGAGCGGCAGGCCGTCCTCGCTCCGAGTTCTGCTCGTACCATTTTTTATAAAGCTCACCACGTTAAAATTCACCCCGCTCCGCTCCACTCTGCTCACATGCTCTGACTCTGAACTGCTGTGCTGTTCTCTGGCGACTGAATTTGAAGGTCTATTCTGTTCTACTCTGTTCTACTCTTCTACCCGACTCTAAAATAGAGTACAATAGTGTAGAATAGAACATAATTGAGTATTCTACACTATTGTACTCTATTCTAATCTATTCTATTCTATTAAAATTAGATTAAATTCTATTCTCTATTCTGTTCTATTCTGAACTAAGGATAATTAGGTTTGTGAAAACATGGCTGAACTGGGCAACAAAAAAAGCTGGAAAACAAACCCTTCGCCCCCTGAAAAATCATTATCATGTCGATCAATGACAACCAAAGGTGAAGCTGCTGTTTTTGAACCAAAATACCTGGCTGTGTACAATATGTTCTCAGTGTGCGTGTGCGTGCGTGCGCGCGTGCGTGTGCGTGCGTGCGTGCGTGCGTGCGGACATCTTGTATGCACACACTTTTATCCTGACTGTTCTGACTGCTGCTGAGAATATGTCAAGGGTATAGACTGCCCTCATAATCTATAAACACCATTATTTATTTACTGTACCTTAATGGTATGTGTATATGGTCTCATTGTAACAAGAACACATTGTGAGTCACTGGATGCTACTGTGCGCATGCAGGGAGACATTCTCTGGTTATTGATGTATACTTTCTCGATAGCAACCATGAAAATGTACTCTAAGAGTTTCATGCTAGAGAATCCTGCTCAGTTTACATTTTTAACGCTGCACTATCTACCCCGGATTTGAACGCGAGGTTTCCTGTGCAAGTGCTGACAATTTTGGGCCGCGTACGCTGGTCTGACGTGCAACAGTTCGACACAATGCGTCAGTCCGACACATGTGTGGCTGGTTAAACTCACCTGAGGCTCCAGACACTTTCTGGTTATTGATGTACTTTCTCGATAGCAACCATGAAAATGTACTCTATCGCTGCATGATATACAAAAACAATAGGCTACATTTATTTTGGGCACATGTCATACTGTAGGTGAAGATTAAAGAAAAAGACAATTACAAAAATAGTATACGCTAAGCGTGTAGATCAGATATGTTCTATATTTTTGCATGCTGTGCAATAAAGTGGTTATTTGATTCATTGATATCAAAATAGGCATCTCAATTATTTGATCAATCAAAAACTATCAATAATCAATAGTTGCAGTGCTAGTTCCATGTTAACCAAGCAACATTGGTCCTATGATACCCTCTGCAAACGGGATGTGTGTGAACTTCTGCTTTGTAAAAAGTCATACATAATTTATACATTTAAAATCAATTATCAATCCCGAGTGCGTGTGTGTGTGTGTGTGTGTGTGTGTGTAGAGGGTGTGTGTGTGTGTGCGCACGTGTTCCCGGAAGTGTGTGCGCACATGCGTGCGTGCATGCGTGCGTGCGAGACTGTCAATGTTTGCTGTGTTTCTAGTTGATAAATGCCACTCCAGACCTTCTTGCACAAGTCTGGGGAAGGTACACACTCCGGCAGTTTAGATCCCATAACCTGGAGGGACGGATGCGTTCAGTGTTGTAGTGGTGACTTTTTTTTTACTGATGGGACGATTTAAATAACCTCTTTAGGCCGATTAATTAACCCACATAGCTAATTAGATTCTACTTGCATAATAGGGACACTTTAGCCTTGTCACATGCATTTATCTTGCAGACGTCACCTCTGTGATTTAGTTCATGAATTCATCAGCGACTGTTATCCAAACGTTCTCTTTGCTTCAGAACATCTGATAGTATATGCATCAGCCAGGGGCATTCCCATGGATATTCACACCGCTAACACAGCTTTTGTAAAGCTTTGGTAGAGTCGCGAATGTTTGTTTTGATCGATAAATAATTGTGTTATACGCAGTGGTGGAAAAAGTACTCAATTGTTTTAAGTAAAAGTACCAATACTGCAATTTAGAACTACTTCGTTACAAGTAAAAGTACTGAATTGAAAATGTACTTGAGTAAAAGTACAAAAGTATCGGCATCAAAATGTACTTAAAGTACAAAAGTATTCATATTGCAGAATGTGAAAATAGCCGATCTACAAGCTCTCAATGTGTCGCGTTGCGACGCATTGAGATCTTGTAGATCGGCTATTTTCAAATGGCCGAAATGTATAGGGTTGAAGTGGTTAATGTATGCTTTCTAATCAAAATTTAAATCGCCAAAGTAACTAGTAACTAAAGTTTTCAAATAATTGTAGTGGAGTAAAAGTACAAATTTTGGCTCCGAGATGTAGTGGAGTAGAAGTAAAAGTACTGGAAATTGGAAATACTCAAGTAAAGTACAAATACCTCAAAATTGTACTTAAGTATAGTACTTAAGTAAAAGTACTTAGTTACTTTCCACCACTGGTTATACATTATGTTCACGAGTAGAGACCACCCTCTGCTTATCTCAGCCACTCCCTGTCCTCTATCACCTTATCATCTTATCAGATAACTTGCAAATCCACGTTGCAATCACCACAATCTAAATACGCCTGCAAATCTGCGCACATGCACGTCCGTGCGTGCACGTGTGTGCTATACGTACCGCTCCTGCTCAAAAGCCAAAAGACTGGCGGGACGCCGTAGTACCACGTGCAATGAGCACTGCACCACTGGATGCATTGTAATCCTGACAGTTTTCTAAAAAAGTTATGTTTCTATGTCAGTCGTTCTTCGATTTTTCAAAAATAGCAGACCTACAAGCTCGTAGCGCGCCACTCGGTGGCGCGCTATGAGCTTGTAGATCTGCCATTTTTCAATAGCTAAAGCATAACATAATGCTAACACCAAAAGGGGTTCCCGCCCAAAATGGGTTAAAGTGAATGGCACATCGAGTGGCAAATCGAGTGGCAAAGCAACATGCAAAGTGAGTTTAACATTGTTTAATGTTGTTTAATGCAATCAGTTATGACTTTTCTGTGTGGATGTATGGGCTGTCAAGGCCAGAAAGTCGTTTTTAGCCACTCAGTAGGCGTTCCTGCATAACTTCCTGGTTTGATGATGATGATGTCAAGCGCATACCCTCTATTGGCTAGTATAGTTGGTTGTCAAACATCTGCTGGGCAGGGTTTTGCACCAGTTTGGCCCTATCTACTGAAGAGCCCCCTGCCCTCGATCAGGCAGGATCTGATCTGATAAGGACGGATCTGATCCGATTCTTCTCCTGCGATGGTGTCCGCGCCAAAGTGTTCTATCATATCACTTCATTCATGTCTTTAACATCCGCATTTATCAATACATATCATTGCATTCATCTTATGGTTGTGAAGGCTCTCTTAAAGGAGAATTCCATACTAGAAGGCTTTCTTACCTTTATTTGTAGTTGTTACGTCCCCACCAAAGAGGTCCAGGTGTTATTTTGTGAAAAAGTGCATTATTGGCTATTTCCCCTAATATAAGCCCTCAATGGGGGTTGGTTTTTTGTGCTAATTCGCTTATTTCCATCGAAATAAGTAGTAAAGTGTGCCGCTTGGGATATTATGAAGAGAGGATATATACAAAAAAATGATTTTTGAGCGATGGAAATAAGCGAATTAGCACAACACCCCACAGCCCCATTCAATTCAATGCAATTCAATGCAATTCATTGAGGGCTTATCGTAGGGGAAATAGCCAATAATGCGCTTTTGCACAAAATAACACCTGGACCTCTTTGGTGGGGACGTAACAACTACAAATAAAGGTAAGAAAGCCTTCTAGCATGAAATTCTCCTTTAATGTTGTTTAATGTTGTTCTCTGTGCCTGCCTATAGGATTAATACCAAGTAAATGTCAGCATTATGTGCAGCTATTATTCAGCTGGTAATTACACTTAGAATGTCACAGACACTTTAACATACAAAGCATTGCGATAGAATTCTCTGCGGTCCAGGCACCAGGTCCTGGCTCTCTCAGGCGTTAAGCAGGATTTTGTGACAGGAGGCAAATGAGGTGTTAACTGGGTGTTGACATGGTGTTAATGTGTGTTTTGCAACTACAACGTTTTGAATGCACTCGAGGCGGTTCTGTGGGTCTTAGTCGCGATTCATACTCCTATTTTAGAGCCGAATAAAAGTCGGTTCGGCTCTGTAGAGCCTACAATGTGACGTCATTTGAGGTCCGGGGGTGCGGGTAACGTCCTAAAGTCGGCTCTTCGGTGCTACTGAAAATTTCTGACGAGCCGAAATCATTTCGGCACTACAGCGGTAAAATAGGAGTATGAATCGGCCCTTAGTCTTAATATAAATAAAAAATCACACCCGTGTGATTTGAGTGGTGCAAGGTCTTATATAGCCTGATCAGCTATGTCAGTGACGTCACACACTAACCATAGCAACCATGCTCACCTGTGCACGGACACGTACACAGGTACACAAACATAGATACAGACAAAGCTGGTTGTTGGAGTGGTTTGCACCACTCAAAAATGCAGTGGTTTTTTTTCTGCGTAAATGAACAACCCTACATGGATCATAGGCCTACTAAAGGAAGGGTCACACAAAGGCATCAAAAGTAGCCGATCCACAAGCTCGAAATGTGGCGCTGAGCGCTACTCTTGCTATTTTTGAATATAAATCCTGAAAAGTAACAGTTTGACAGCTACCCACAAAGACAATATCATTCAAACTGTATTTTATACAGTCAGCTATTTGAAAATAGACGATAATTTTTGGTCAATTATCAATCAGATTATTTTTGATAATCAATGAAATCAATTGTTTCGCTTACTGTGGCACCCTATAGGCCTGTATGTTCTTACTGTGGCACCCTATAGGCCTGTATGTTCTTACTGTGGCACCCTATAGGCCTGTATGTTCTTACTGTGGCACCCTATAGGCCTGTATGTTCCGTGCCAACGTGAGAGGACATACAACCACCATACGTTATAGCCTATACCTCAGGCTAAAATGTGACCGACTATATACTGTATAATGAATGCAGCTCTTTGAACACACTCAGGCTTTCTACAAGTGAGTGTTGCAACTTTGAAATTTACATTCCGTTGATAATATTATAGGTTCCATAAAATAATTGCATCTCTCACCGAATCCGTTATGCAGGAGCTTTATCAACCCTTACAAATAATACAAAAAGAGATGTCTGCCATCTTATCAGTTGTGATGTTCTCTTGCCAGAAATGAGTGTGTTCCATAAAGTAATTGCAGGCGTGAAGTGCCTGGAAGTCTCTCTCTCTCTATATATATATACACTCTCTTGCTTTCCGCCTCACTATATCATTTCATTCTGTATTATTATGTCATTTTCTAGTTCGCACTAGGGTGAATGGGAGTGAAATGCACTGTCTCGACAACAAATTCTACATACTGAGTAAAGGTGATCGGGCCCCCGCTAATGCCTGGCTACCATATGGCGCAGTTTGCTACATTCTACCACCAATTTTCAAGCACTGATGTAATGTTATTCAACGGCCCCATGCATTCCCGCCGCCGGCTTGCTGTTTAGAGGCCTTTAAGATGGGTTAAGATGTCTAGATCAAGAACAAAGCATCACCGAGTGGACCACACACACACAGAGGCACATGTGCACTGAAACGTCATTATGAAACGTATCCATCATAAGAGACTTTCTCTGAAGGATGTGGTGGGCAAAAAGTATCACTAACTATCGGTAAACACCTGGACTGGACCACGCCACATCTGTTCTCAAAGTGGGGTGCGGGGATCCACAAATGGTCCTTGAGGGGGTTTCAGAGGGCCACAAGCAAAATGAGTTAATATAGCATTCAAATCAGTTCAACCACTTCATCCGTATGCAGTAGGCCTACATCAGGGCGATGCGACGTGTTGTGAGCTTGTTGATCGGCTATATTCTTCACACCTGCGGCATGCCTGGCACAACATATTTCAGATGGGGGTCGGCGGACAAATACATCATGGATTTGGGGGTCCTTGAAAGAGTTTCAGAAGCAGCTGTTGGGAGAAGCTGCGGGAGACCGGAGTGGTGGAACTTGTGTGGCGTGTCCTTGGTGACAATGTAGCCACGCAACATACAGATTCACAGGAGAACCTCTAATTCTGAAGGAGCAGGACTTGACGGATAAGCTTCCGTTCTGCCTGCAACATGCCGTCACGCTGAAACTGAGAACAGTGGGAAAGAGAGCAAAAGGCCCTGACACGCCTTAAGCATCAGACACTTGCCATTATCAATAGCAAACCTGCTGATGCATCTGTCAGACCTTTCAGAGCGGAGGGGTTCTATTTCGGTGGCATCAACGCTCAGCACAGACCAGCCAAAATGAGCGCAAAAAAGTGCATATCTTGTTGAACATTTCTAGAAACAAGAAGTCCATGTTTTTAACAGGCAGACTCGTATGACACCAATGAAGCTTGGAACGACGACGCTTGCATCATTGACACTTTTGGTGTCAGGGCATTATACTCGTATGACGTCATATGACGTAGAAAATCAGCGTACGTTACGTCACATTGCATCATTAGGTGTTTATAGATCTGCCATTCTCTGCACACAAGAACATATATCAGGCTGAAAAAAACAGCAAGGGAGACATGTCACACAATTGGGTTTCCCGAGGATTCAAAGTGATGAGCTGCATGATAAAGAGCGAGAAAATGAGGAAAAGGCAAGGAAGGATAAGCAGGCTTCAGTGAATCTGAGAATGTTTTAAAGATCTGGAGAGAGCTGCGGAAGAGTGATATCTTCTGATGTTAAGTGGGGGGGGGGGGGGGGGGGGGGGAGAGGGACGCGG